>NC_053154.1:206218312-206818312 GCF_016835505.1 Polypterus senegalus | reverse complement strand
AAATTCTCATACACAATCCCAAACCTACTTAATCCAATTAAATATAAAAACACTGAATTTGAAATATTCACACAAGCATTAATCTTATATTCTGAGACAAATGCCAAACAAAGGAATTAAAAATAGTTTTATTTAAACAAACTTTGTTACTACTTCTTAATTACCTTAAATAGAAAAACCCGTACTTTCCTGATTATTGTGGTAATACAACTGGCAATTTGCCAGTTTATAACCACAGAAATATGCAAATTTAAGTACTTCTTATACATGCAAGAAATATGAAGCTTGAAACACTTTCACATACAAAAAATTACTACTTCACATGAAAATGCCAACTAACTAATTAAATCCTCCTCCCAGATGTCTAATATCTACCATCTCCCCATTGTTAAAAAAATACCACCAAACAGCTTAAATCATACCTCTTTTAATTTGTCTGTCAGGATCTTAATTTCCTCCTCATATTTGTCTTCCTTCTGAGAATACTATTAAATGGGGAAAAAAAAACATTAAAATGTACCACTGCTAGTCTTTAACAAAGGCATAATTAATGTTTCGCAACTTAAGATGCACTCTTACCAAGCAGTCACCTTCATTGAGTCATGCTGAATATTTATACATAATCAGACTACATGCTGCAAGACTTTCACTCCCCACCCCCCAACTTATGCAAACTACTGAAATATAAACAAATGCCATTTAAAAAAAATCATTCCATAAAGGCTGAAACAGCTAAAGCAGGTACCACCATGGTCAATATTCTCATACCACCATCTACCAAACCCTAAAACCAATATTTGTAACATTCTACAAGTTAACAATGGTATTACCTTAATAGACAGATTCCAATGTTTTTCATTCTCTGAAATAGCTAATTCTAACATATTTTGACAAAGATTTAACAAGTTAAGAATTTATATAGGTCACAATGTTATGAAAACATTGCCCAACAAATTTTCAAATCCATTTCATCCAAATCAGGGTCATGAAGGATGGTGGACCTTTCCCTGGCATCACGGGAAGCAAGACAAGAACCATCTCTGGACAAGGAATCCGTCTATTACAGAGCTCAATCATACACTCACCCATAATCATACAGAGGCAATCTGGAAGTATCACTTAAATTAATCAACGACTCTTTCAGAAAGTGGGAGAGAAACCAGAACACTCTAAATAAATCGGATATTAACATTTCAAAAACACTGTATCCATTTTCCATGGGGATCGATTTGTTCTTAACTCAATTTTACTTTTTGTAAAAAATTGATTTGTATGGATTGCAATAAAATTAATAAAACTTCAAAAAGTGTAGGGACTACTCCCTAAATAGGCGCTATAGCTCCAAGTTCATGAGCCCTTCTTTGCTAACTCCTTCTTTAACCAAACTGGAAGTTTTTGCTACATAGGATAACTTGTAAAAATCCATCAAATGTGCTTTTAAAAAAAAAAAAAAAAGCTAATACTCAGTATTATTGTTGGTTTATTATTATTTGAACATGTTACTGTCTAGTGTAATAGTAAGGTAGTTACTTTACTCATTCTGTGTTATGTTCATATCTCCAATAGTGATAAAATGTACTGTTAATTATAGGAACAGGTTAAGGCTGATGGTTTCACTAAATATTAAAGTGAAAAGAAATTAACTCATGTTGGATTTAAAATTAAACCCGTTTACCACACTTTAATACAGAACCACTATTTATATTAAGAATACTGAAAAACAAATAGTGGAAGTGGCAAATACAGACAACTAGGCTAAACTTTAAATTAGTAATAACTTCAAAATAAAAATATTCTTAAAAAAGCATGGGAATATAAAAAATACACAAATACTTCCAAATTACAATTTCCACTGCCTAAAACATTAAGGAACAGGAGCTCAGGGGAACTGCTGTAGGATAGCAAGGACTAAGGGGGAGAACCTTTATAAACTTTCATAATTTTGTCAGTTTTCTAAAGCAGAAACTCCAAGTCTCTGTAGAAGCTACTTTAGAGTGCTGTGGAACTCTGTACTATGACACTGCTGCTTACACAAAAATGATATACACAGAGGAATTTAAGAAAGACTGTAGGAAAGGTTTCTCATTACAGAAGTTAATGTATGCAGAATGCCAAACATTTTGATAAGCCAAAAGTTTTAATCACCAATAGCCATTTGGAGAATAACATAGGGTTACACCATTGAAGAACACCTATGCACATACTCTGCATGGGAGTAAATCTATTCTTCTTTGGCTATGTGTGGCAGCCAGTGGTATAGAAAACATCGTCTCATAGACATCAATTCAGCAGAATATATGAGAGAGAGAGAGAGAGAGAGAGAGAGAGAGAGACACAGACAGAGAGAGGTATAGAAAACATCGTCTCATAGACATCAATTCAGCAGAATATGAGAGAGAGAGAGAGAGAGAAAGATAATTAAACTAAAGCTAAAGAGAAGATGGACATTGCAATGATTTAAAAAGCTCGCATTGGCCCCAATTTCATTTGTTTCAAACAGAAAAAAACGGTTTGGTGCCAACGTTTTTGACATACAAAAAGCTCATTAGCATTTCACTCACATACAGAATATTTAATTTTTGAATTGGGAAGAGAAGACAAATGGATGTGCTATTCATGCACAATTGTCAAAACTGAGCTATATCGATGACTACACTCAAGACTTGCTTCCAAGGCTGACAACTATTGCATGAGGAGGCTGACTTAGGTTTACTTTAAAATCAGGCATTTCTCTTCAAACCAAACTTTCTCAGAACACCTTAACCAGGTTTAAAAAGTACAGATTTCATAGGCAAATTCAATAATGGTAAAAATTTATTAAAAAAAAAAAAAAAAAAAAACAACATTTTCAAAGTAAACATTAACATGCAGATACAAATACAAAATAACTTATTAAATATTTACACAATTAAAATACATGCAGCTACCACTGTATGAAACAGCAGAACACAGAGGGGGATATTTTTAACAAACAATTTAATCAGTTTACACTGGTGTTTCCAGCCAAATAAGCCAAATCAATTTTAGCATATTTTAAAATCCCAGCTATAGTTCTGCTTGAATGACTTAATGAAAAAGGGCCAACATTCCTTTCTTCCTCTAAAATATTTCCAAACAGTTTTTAATTCAATCAAGCGGTGGCTGAAGACTGCGACTCAGAATAAATCATGCACTTCAAACGGCTGGGCAAGTAAGGAGAAGCTATTTAGCCACACTATACCACATCAATCTCCACTTCTAGACTAAAAAAAGGCACAAGTTAAATATAAATTACACTGGCAGAAAATTAGGATGGTACAGGTGTCTGTCAGTGTTTATATGCAAGCTTAATAAGGGATTGCAGTGGTATAGTGGAGTTTCAACTGGACATTTGAAAACCGAAAAACCTCTCGAAGTCTGAAGAGTGGTCATGCTGGTGGCACTGACAATCAAAACCCTACCTTCTCGGCCTGTGCCTCAAGGGATTTGAGATTGTTGGTGACGTTTTTCAACTCTTCTTCCAGCTCTGCACATTTGCTGCGTTGGCAGAACAGCAAAAAACAAATCAAGTAGTGGGGAAACAGCATGATGTGAGAAGAAATAAAGGCAAAAAGAAAAAGATCAGAACAAGAAAAGGAGGCAAGACAGAAAAGAATGATGTAGTTTAAAGTCCTCCAATAATAAACATTAAACAGCGAAAGACTTATTGTAGTTAAACACTAGGAACTATTTGGGGCTTTAAAAACAAACATTTTTCAGTTTTATTACTTGAAATTACAATCTACGGAAGCAAATTGTAAACTAAAAAAAAAAATAAAAATGTGCTAGCTATGTCAGCTCCAAGTTTGGGATAGAAGACCAGTTTGAAAGTTAAATTCTTTAAACATTCTGGTTTTCTTTAATAAGAGTGACCTGCATGTAAATAATCCTGTCTAAAGAGGCAGGTTCAGTCTAAAGTTGTAATTCCTTATTAGGATGAAGACCACCTCTATGTTTAAAGCAACAACAAAGACATAGGTGATGGTAGCCATTTGGACAGTGACTTTTCTGCCTGTGTTTAGGGAATGTTCATATTTTATACTGGCCAACAAACATACCTGAATGATGCAAATATATTTCTGCAGATCCAACCTAAGGTAATTCACTGTCTGAATTGTAATATTGTAGAGAAGAAAAAAGCCAGCACTTCTGATATGTTAATCATAAAAAAGCTTGTTTTTATAAAGTAGTCTGAAAGAATTAATGATTTTCAAAAGGAAGTAGAGGTTTATTTTGCAAAATGAAAAAGGAGGTAAAAGACAGTTAGCCATGCATTAAAAGCATGAGTTGCAAAGTTGAAGCGCTGGGACGTAAGGAACAGTATCTGTATGTGCTTATTAAACAAAATTAATGGCAAAAATTCAAAAAGGTAAACGTTTTCCAGCTCAGTTCTGATTATACTAGCCTGTTTGCCCAAACCCTTATACTTTATCCAATGAAGTTTAAAATTAAAATTCTTAGTTACAAGCTCACTAGCATGGCTAGAATAATCATATAATTCTTATATTAAAGACAATTCAACTTTTCAGTTTTTCAAAGTATAAATAGCCATAAAACTTTCAGACTCTCTTAATCTGGAGCCTAACCCCGCGAAATGTAATAAGTAGAGATTTTTTTTTTTTTTTAAATTAATTTATTGAAGATTTGCTTTTGGATTAATTCACAAGTAGAAAATTTCTGGTATTCCCCAGAAATATTTGAAAATGAAAACACAATATAAAATGTAGCAAAGATCAAGAGCATGCTTACTAAACTATAGCATTTTTATGTGAACAATATGCATTATTATTATGCTTGGTATAAAATACATATATTCTGCCTCTTTTCACTTTGGATTAACTCACATGAAAAGTTTATTTCTACCCTATTTAAAGATTGGCACTGAGCTTTCTTTATGTTCATTGCTTTATAAAGTGGAAAAATGCTGCCATTTCAACTAGCCTTAGAAGCCATTTCACACCTAATATCTTCATAGGCAATTACATTTTCAAACCTGCTAAATGTTGTTCAGAACTTTAAGGGGCTTTATTCTATTCTGCCAGCAATGGAGACGGTGCCACTCCACTGCAGAACCCACATCAAACAACGGACATTATTAACCGTGTGCCAGTATGAGGACGGCAAATTTAAAATATGAGATAATATGCCTCATTTATTAACATAAGAATTAGTTTCTGCAATCCTAAAACCACGTTTTTTTAAATATCCTACAGGATAATTTTCTCAAAGGACCTAAAGCTTTGACTCCTGTCATTTATTTCCTAGATCATTTAAAAGGGTTATTAACTCTTTAATGATGTTTATTACTGTCTTATATTAGAACACTGAAAAATTTACAAAACATCTGTTAAAATATATACTACTGTGTAAGCAAAGAAATAAATTAATATACAGGCATCCTTTTAAGAGTAAGAAATACTCTAATAATAAAAACAGTGAAGTCATAAAATTATTTGTTCACCAATTTCCCTTAAAACAAACAAACAAAAAAAAAAAAACAAACACCAACCAGCATTACAAGGATATATTTTAAATCTTTAAATTTGCTAGAATTGGAAACCTTAATTTCCATGAGCTCCTTCAATCTTATGATCTGGGTCTCATCTGTATTCAAAAATGCACTGTGCCATGAATTTCTGGCACATTCAAACACTTATTTTCTACCGTCTATTTCATTAATGGCCAGTTACTAGTTTGGACAAATATCACTCCAACAATAACTGGAGGGGTGATCATAGGATAACTTACACTAATACCTCTATAGTGCTAAATACCCTTGTTGTCCCTCATTTTAGGGATGAAGTTTATGTGATGCTATAAAAACAATGCAGTAGCTAAGCTGGCCAGGTGTATAACTGAATGGATTTTTAAAATGGATGTACACAGTGATGCTTTACCTCAATGTCAGAAGCCAAGAGATTACATTGCCTCTCATCATATGCTAACAATGGAAAATATTGTAATGGTCTCTTTATAATGATTCATGAACAGCAATGTCCAGGTAACCTTGTATCTAGTCATTTGCCTTAAATGTTCCACTGCACTGCCTATAGTCTACCTGTATGTAGTCAAGAGTTTTAAGGTTTTTACCTGTAGAAATAGGATACTGCAGGAACATGTGAAGGCAGACACATGCACACACAGTATTTTGATTAAAAGTTAATATAATGCTCCAAATTAGTATTTAAAAAAAAATAAATGATCTATGCGGTTATACTGTGTAATTAATATCTCTCTCTCATATATATATATATATATATATATATATATATATATATATATATATATATATATATATATATATATACATATATATATATATATATATATATATATATATATATATATATACATATATATATATATACATATACACACATATATATATACATATACATACATATATATATATATATATATATATATATACACATATACATACATATATATATATACACATATATATATATATATATATATATATATATATATATATATATATATATATACATATATACATATATATATATATATATATATATATATATACATATATATATATATATATATATATATATATATATATATATATACATATATATATATACATATATATATATATACATATATATATATATACACATATATATATATATATATATATATATATATATATATATATACATATATATATATATATATATATATATATATATATACATATATATATATATACATATATATATATATATATATATATATATATATATACATATATATATATATATACATATATATATATATATATATATATATATATATATATATATATATATATATATATATATATATATATATACACACATATATATATATATACATATATATATACTATATATATATATATATACATATACATATACATATACATATACATATACATATATATATATAAAAATAAAATAGAGAGAGGATATTAAATACACAGTATAACAGCATAGATCATAATTTATTTTCATCTATATATCTCAAAATGTGCTGAAGAGATGAACTAAGACAAAAGTTGCATTTTGGCCTTTTTCTGGTTAGTCATTTCCTTTTTCTTGGATTACACATGTAGAATAGTATGTATTTTCTGATGGTCGCCTGGATCTTGAGAAAGCAAAAAACACTGCTGCTAAAATTAAAAACCACAGCATAATTACCACAATCTACTGTTCACAGAACCCAAAAAAAAAAAAAAAAAAAAGACAAAGTAATGACAAAAGTTATGAATTCTAATATGTACAGCCACACCCAGCCAAATGGGAAGCATAAACCAGTGTTTCTTTGTGCCAGTCCCAAGCCAGGATAAATATGGATGATTATGTCAGTAAGGGTATCCAGTGTAACATTTTCACAGATTAATATGCAGACAACAATACAGATTTCCATATCAGATCGGCCGATACCTAGGGCTAACAATGGCTGCCAAAAAAAATACTGTTAGCCAACAGGATGCTGGCAGAAATTGGGCTACTGCTAGCCAAAGGAGGAGGAGGAGGAGGAGAAGAGGGGGAAGGAGTGTCCAGAGGCAGAAGAAGAAGAGAAAAGTAAAGAGTGGAAGGGAGGGTAGCAACTTTGAATGTTGGCAATATGACTGGTGAGGGGAGAGAGTTAGCTGAAATGGAAAGAATGAAGGAAGGCTCATATAGAGCATGCAAGAGAACAGATGGAAGGGAAGTAATCAGAGGTGGGTTCAATTTGTTCTACCATGGTGTGGATGGGAGGAGAAATGGGATGGGGTAATCCTAAAGGAACAATATGTCAAGAATGTTTTGGAGGTGAATAGTGTTGGACAGAGTGTGGATTATGAAGCTGGAAATTGAAGGTGTGATGATGCATGTTGTCAGTGTTTTTGCAATGGATGTGAAAATTTTTTTGAGTGAGTTGGATGAAGTGATGGGGAGAGAGAGAGAGAGTGGTGATTGGAGCAGATTTTAATCAACATGCTGGTGAAGGGAACAGAGGAGATGAGGAGGTGATGGGTAGATATGATGTCAAGAACATGAATGCAGAAGGTCACATGGTAGTAGATTTTGCAAAAAGTCCCGACATGGCTGTGGTAGATATGTAAAGAAGATGGATGAACACAGGGTGATGTACAAGACTGGAGGAAGATGCACACAGGTAGATTATATCCTATGCAGAAGGGAGAGTCTGAAGTTTGGATTGGAGATTAGAGAGTGCAAAGTGGCAGGAAAAGGCGTAGTTAGGCAGCATAGGACGGTGGTCTTTAGGATGACATTGGATATCAAGAGGAGGAGGAGAATGAGGACAGACCCAAGGATCAAATGATAGAAGTTGAAAAAGGAAGACTGTAAGGTTGAGCTTAGGGACAAGACGAGACAGCACTGGGTAGGAGTGAAGAGTTACCAGATTACTGGGCAACTACAGCAGAGGTATTAAGGGTGTCAGCCAGAAGGATGCTTGCTTGGCATGACATATGGGCAGAGGAAGGAGGAAAAGGAAACCCAGTGGTAGAGAGTATACAGAGATGAATACAGTTGGTGAAGAAGTGGGACAGCCAGAGAGATAAGGCATAAGGTGAAAAGAGGCAAAGGCTAAAGAAAAGGCATATTTAAATTGATAAATGGACACTAAGGGAAGAAAATAATCTATACCGATTTGACTAGACAGAGTGACCGAGCTGGGAAAGATGCACAGCAGGTTAAGGATGATAAAGGGTAAAGATGGAAACATACTCACAAGCTAGGTTAGAGTGTTGAGCAGATGGAAATAGTACTTTGAGAGGCTTATGAATGAAGAAAACAACAAGAGAGGGAAGATTGGATGATGGGTAGATAGTAAATCAGGAAGTGCAACGGAACAGCAAGGAGGAAGTAAGGACATTTATGACGAGAATGAAGAATTAATTGGAAGGCTGTTGGACCAGATGACATACCTGTGGAGGCATGGAGGTGTTTGCGAGAGATGGCAGTGAAGTTTTTAACCAGATTGTTTAATGTAATCATGGAAGGTGAAAGGATCCCCGAGGAGTGGAGAAAAAGTGTTCTGGTACAGATTTTTAAGAATAAGGGAGTCCCTATGTACTAAGATGTTTGTGGATGACATTGTGATCTGTAAAGAGCAGGTCGAGGAGACTCTGGAGAAGAGGAGATATGCTCTAGAGAAGTGGAGATATGCTCTAGAGAAGAATGAAGGTCAATAGGAAAAAGAGAGTACATGTGCAAGAATGAGAGGGAGGTCAGAGGAATGGCGAGGATGCAGGGAGTAGAGTTGGCAAAGGAGGAAGAGTATTGCAGATCAACAGTACAGAGTAACGAGGAGTGTGGAAGAGAGGTGAAGAAGAGTGCAGGAAGGGTGGATTGGGTGAAGAAGAGGGTCAGGAGTGATTTGTAACAAACGGGTACCAGCAAGAGTTAATGGAAAGGTCTACAAGAAAATAGTGAGACCAGCTATGTTATACGTATAGGATGGAGAAAGTGGCATTGATCAAAAAAAAAAAACCACAGATCTGGAGATGGAAGAATTAAAGATGTTAAGATTTGTACTGGGTGTGACAAGGATGAACAGGATTAGTAACGACTACCTTAGAGGGTCAGGTCAGATAGTTGAGAGACAAAGTCAGAGAGGTGATATTACGTTGGCCTGGACATGTGCAGAGGAGAGATGCTGGGTATATTGGGAGAAGGATGTTAAGGATAGAGCTGCCAGGTAAGAGGAAAACAGGAAGGCCTAAGAGAAGGTTTATGAATATGGCGAGAGGGGACATGCAAGCGGTGGGTGGAACAAAGCTAGATGAAGGGGACTTGAAAATAGGATTCGCTGTGCCAACCCATAATGGGAGCAACTAAAAGAAAAACATACTAAGATAAACATGAATCCAAAGAGACTGCAATGTGAAACAGAGTGGTGGTGACCCTAAAATTCCTCTTAATGCTTAAAAATTTTAATCTTAGCTTGAGAATGCATCTGCTTTCATCCTCTTATTGGCAATTCAAGTGTGGCAAGGAAAACACTTAAAACACAGCATCAACCTAACCTATGAGTTTCCTGGGGAAAGAACTGGTAGTCTTACAGTGACCAAGTCAGTCTCCAGATTTAGATCTAGGTGGGCATGTACTTAGAGGTACCACTGAAGCAACCACTATAATGAGTTAGGAAAGCATCTTATTAAAAGTAAGAATTTAGTAATATTAATATAGCTGCAGCCTTGACACAGTTTAATGACAAAATATGCACAGTTGAATATCAACTTTTAAACTTAACTGGACTTATCCCCTATATTTTGGTTAACTTGAAACAGAACACAAAAATTAAATCTAAATTTGAGATTTTAAATTTTTGTATTTTTTTTTTGTATTTTTATTTTTTTTGAATTGACAAGACTATACCATATACAGTGGTGTGAAAAACTATTTGCCCCCTTCCTGATTTTATTCTTTTGCATGTTTGTCACACAAAATGTTTCTGATCATCAAACACATTTAACCATTGGTGAAATATAAAAACACAAGTAAACACAAAATGCAGTTTTTAAATGATGTTTATTATTTAGGGAGAAAAAAAATCCACACCTACATGGCCCTGTGTGAAAAAGTAATTGCCCCCTGAACCTAATAACTGGTTGGGCCACCCTTAGCAGCAATAACTGCAATCAAGCGTTTGCGATAACTTGCCATATGTCTTTTACAGCACTCTGGAGGAATTTTGGCCCACTCATCTTTGCAGAATTGTTGTAATTCAGCTTTATTTGAGGGTTTTCTAGCATGAACCGCCTTTTTAAGGTCATGCCATAGCATCTCAATTGGATTCAGGTCAGGACTTTGACTAGACCACTCCAAAGTCTTCATTTTGTTTTTCTTCAGCCATTCAGAGCTGGATTTGCTGGTGTGTTTTGGGTCATTGTCCTGTTGCAGCACCCAAGATCGCTTCAGCTTGACTTGACGAACAGATGGCCGGACATTCTCCTTCAGGATTTTTTGGTAGACAGTAGAATTCATGGTTCCATCTATCACAGCAAGCCTTCCAGGTCCTGAAGCAGCAAAACCACCCCAGACCATCACACTACCACCACCATATTTTACTGTTGGTATGATGTTCTTTTTCTGAAATGCTGTGTTCCTTTTACACCAGATGTAACGGGACATTTGCCTTCCAAAAAGTTCAACTTTTGTCTCATCAGTCCACAAGGTATTTTCCCAAAAGTCTTGGCAATCATGGAGATGTTTCTTAGCAAAATTGAGACGAGCCCTAATGTTCTTTTTGCTTAACAGTGGTTTGCGTCTTGGAAATCTGCCATGCAGGCCGTTTTTGCCCAGTCTCTTTCTTATGGTGGAGTTGTGAACACTGACCTTAATTGAGGCAAGTGAGGCCTGCAGTTCTTTAGACGTTGTCCTGGGGTCTTTTGTCTCTGCGCTCTTGGGGTAATTTTGGTCGGCCGGCCACTCCTGGGAAGGTTCACCACTGTTCCATGTTTTTGCCATTTGTGGATAATGGCTCTCACTGTGGTTCGCTGGAGTCCCAAAGCTTTAGAAATGGCTTTATAACCTTTACCAGACTGATAGATCTCAATTACTTCTGTTCCTGAATTTCTTTGGATCTTGGCATGATGTCTAGCTTTTGAGGTGCTTTTGGTCTACTTCTCTGTGTCAGGCAGCTCCTATTTAAGTGATTTCTTGATTGAAACAGGTGTGGCAGTAAACAGGCCTGGGGGTGTCTACGGAAATTGAACTCAGGTGTGATACACCACAGTTAGGTTATTTTTTAACAAGGGGGCAATTATTTTTTCACACAGGGCCATGTAGGTTTGGATTTTTTTTTCTCCCTAAATAATAAAAACCCTCATTTAAAAACTGCATTTTGTGTTTACTTGTGTAATATTTGACTAATGGTTAAATGTGTTTGATGATCAGAAACATTTTGTGTGACAAACATGCAAAAGAATAAGAAATCAGGAAGGGGGCAAATAGTTTTTCACACCACTGTAAACTGCTTTAATCTTCTAGTACTGTTGTACTTGCATGAACAGTTTTACTCAGATAAGGCTTACAACCAAGAAAATTTATATCTATTAATATTGCACTAAAATCTTCAAAAGCTGAAAGTACACATAAATGTAAACTAGTTTACAAATTACACAGCCATTAACTCAGGGTATACCAGACTATTTTGAGCACTTTTTAGTAGAGCATTTCTGGGGTCCTTAAATAAGTCTAGGAAACATTAAAAAAAACTTATCAAAACTAACAGACCACATTGCCTTACAAAACCTTGATTAATGAGGCATCAAGCTAAAGGCAATATATAGCAATGTACATAAAAAAGCCTAATCAATAGCTGCAGTACACAGATATGGCTGCAGCTCACTGAAAACGAATGATCACAGGAAGCCACACTACATGCGTTTAACTGTTAAAGACGGAACAAAATGTCAGCAGCTTAATGTGAACACTTAAAACAAGCACTCAGTAAGCATGCACATACTAAATTGCAAGTAGTTAGGAGAGTACAGTTTCCAGCAAAAATATATTAGTTTCATCATATAGTCTTTATGGTAAATACAACTGACTGAGAAACTACCCGAAGATTGAATGGGTTAATAATGGCTTTTGTGCACCTTATAACAAGTATGGGTGACTGGTGAACTCAGTGTGGGTTCTCTGTAGTTATAAATTTCCACTGATTAAATCGATTTTGTTTTGCAAATGCAAATAGAGGGTTATGGGAAGTCTATTATAAATGATGCTCCTAATGCAGGATCACTAGTCAAAGTAAAATGGATAGTTCAGGAGAAGAGAGTAAATAGTATTATCTTGGACATAGGAATAGGCTAAGACAGGTGTAGGCAATGTTGGTCCTTGCGTTCCGAGGCTGTAGGTTTTTGTTCCAAACCAAGTTCTTAATGAGAAGCCAATTATTGCTGATGAAGCACTTATTGCTCAAGTGACTTTTGATGCTTCACTTTAGTGGTCTCGCTTGTTAAGGTTCCCCTCCCTTAATTGCTTATTTCACTCTTAAACAGCTGTGTTCACTGTTTTTAATGGCTTATTAGGACTAAGACACAAATGACAAAGGAGCCAGTAGCTCTCCATCTAACTTTTTTCCATCTATACCTGTGTGGATTCATCACGCTTTATCTGGTTTAATAAAACACTTAAGAGAAAAATGCGACAGACTAATAAATTATCTGCTTTAGGGTTCAAATCACTTGGGTGATATCCTTGGAAAAGAAAAAAAAAAAAACCACACAGAAGAACCTAACATTTCAAACTAACAAGTCATAAATTTAAATAAGATCTGAGATTGGCAAGACTTGGCTTCTAATTAAGCAATTGGGTTGGAACAAAAACCTGCAGCCTCTGAGCCCCTCCAGGACTGAGACTGTATACCCCTGGGCTAGAATCAAAAGTGTGTGAATTTATAAGAAATACCACTAATCATTAAAGTTTCATACACAACAGTCACTTGATAAACAGAAAGGAGCCATAGCTGAAGTGCTTCATGCTATTTGTAATTTTCACTACTGTTGTGAAAAAACAGGGATGGCTTATGCATAGATTCGCTTAACCCTTTTTGAAACATTTGAAATCATTTGTGTGTTCTAGATCATTTCAGTTAATGATCACCATTTGTGACACAAAAGCTTAGGACAACATAAGATATGTCTTGTAATTGCAAGGCTATGACCATATCTCCTATAACAATACAGAAGAGAGGATGAAACACAGCATTTTATCATTTCAGCATAACACTACCACTGTGCAGATGGTAATAGTTTAAAATAATGTTACATTTGAATCCTGAGTGGCTTTTTTGTGTTAGTTTTAATTTTGCTTTTCAAGGTAAAGGCTATGGTCACTTAGCCTCATTTATGAAGAAGTGTGTTTCCATGTAGTGTGATCTTTCTTATACAGCCTGCTCTCAAAAAATCATTAAATAAAAGTTCTAAGCACTGGCAGGGATTACTGCATCTGTTCTCTGGAAGGAGAACTGACTCAATATGCTGCAGATAGGAAACACATGTGCCTTTGCCTAGCTGCCTTTCACTGCCAGACAAATTGCTGTAACAGTCAGATGAAAAAGTGTACAAGTGTTTTGATCTTTGGTACATACAGCTGGCTGCTTTTGGATTATAAGACTACAGAAGCTGCGCGTAAGTACATTTGCTTGTTTCACCAAGGTCAAATGCAAATAAATTACACTGTGCCTTGCACAAATAAAACAAGTAAGCATATTACCACCTTATATGTCTACAGTCTGAATTACTGAAATGAATTTGGGATGGGGGGGAAGGAGGGGTCGAGAATGGAAAGAGTGCTAAAACTTGATTTTAGGACAGACCATGAAGTTAAAATACTTGATTGACAATTAAGATGGTACTGCACGTCTGAGACAGATACTCAAGTATAATTTTTGTGCATGCAAGTCTCCTTCTTAGGTGTCACAATAAGCAGATCATAGTATCAACTTCACTTGTTAGATAAATTCGCCCCATATTGTAAAAATATTTTTTCCATTTTATCATGGTTGCACAAATTTTTTGCGCTTGCCCGTTTGTTAAACACACACTGTATTATTGCCAAAACGACATCAGGATACCATTGTCTGCTCCCACAAATGGATATAATATACACTGCAGAACTGTTAATTAGGACTTCAATGCCAAAAAGGCAAAAAAAATAAAAACTATTTACTATTAATACATACAGTACTGGGAAAAAATTTGCCCCTTCCTGATTTTTTTTATTGCATGTTTGTCACACTTAAATGTTTCAGATCAAACAAGTTTAAATATTAGACAAAGATAATCTAAGTAACGACAAAAAGCAGTTTTTAAGTGATGGTTTTATTTATTAAGGGGAAAAAAAAACAAAAAAACAACCTATTACCCAAACCTACATGGCCCTCTGAGAAAAAGTAATTGTTCCCTAAATCTAGTAACTGGTTGTGCCACCCTTAACAGCAACAACTGCAATCAAGCGTTTGTGATAGCTGGCAAGGAGTCTTTTACATCGCTGGTGGAATTTTGTCCCACTCTTCTTTGCAGAATTGTATTAATTCAGCCACATTGGATGGTTTCCAAGCATGAAGCAGTTTAAGGTCATGACACAGCATCTCAATTGGATTCAAGTCTGGACTTTGACTAGGCCACTCCAAAACCTTATTTTTTTTTCTTTTCCCTTTTTAAGCCATTCAGAGGTGGGCTTGCTGGTGTGTTTTGGATTATTGTCCTGCTGCAGAACCCAAGTGTGCTTCAGCTTGAGGTCACAAACTGATGGCCGGAGATTGTCCTTCAGGATTCTTTGGTAGAAAGCAGAATTTATGGTTCCATCAATCGCAGTAAGACATTCAGGTCCTGAAGCAGCAAAGCAGCTCCACACCATCACACTACCACCACCACGTTTGACTGTTGGTATGGTGGCGTTTTGTTTTTTTCTGAAATGCTGTATTACTTTTTACACCAGATGTAACAGGACACACACCTTCCAAAAAGTTCAAGTTTTGGTTTGTCAGTCCACAGAATATTTTCCCAGAAGTCTTGGGGATCATCAAGATGTTTTTTGGCAAAAGTGGGACGAGCCTTTATGTTCTTTTTGGTCAGCAGTGGTTTTCGCCTTGGAACTCTGCCATGCATGCCATTTTTGCCCGTTCTCTTTATTATGGTCGAGTCATGAACACTGACCTTAACAGAGGAAGGTCAGGCTGGCAGTTCTTTAGATGTTGTTCTGGGTTATTTTGTGACCTCTTGGATGAGTCGTCGCTGTACTCTTGGGGTAATTTTTGTAGGCCGGCCACTCCTGGGAAGGTTCACCACTGTTCCATGTTTTCTCCATTTGTAGATAATGTCTCTCACCTTTAGAAATGGCTTTGTATCCTTTCCCAGACTGATAGATGTAAATTGCTTTGTTTCTCATCTTCTCCTGAATTTCTTTAGATCGCGGCAAGTCTTTCTTTTTGGGATCTTTTGACCTACTTCACTTTGTCTGACAGGTTCTAGTTAAGTGATCTCTTGATTCAACAGGTCTGACAGTAATCAGCCTGGGAGTGGCTAGTGAAATTGAACTCAATTTTCCAAAAAATGATTAACCACAGTTACTTCATGATTTAACAAGGGGGCAATTACTTTTTTACATAAGGAAAAACTATCTAAACCTACATTGCCCTAATAAATATTTTTATGGAATAAATTTCCATAAATAAAATCACTTAAATTGCATTTTGTGTTTACTTGGATTGTCTAATATTTAAATTTGTTAGATGATCTGAAACATTTAAGTGTGATAAACATGCACACAAATAAGAAATCAAGAAGGAGGCAAATACTGTTTCACAGCTTTGTAAGCTGAACAAAGCAACCCACACACAAGTGGGCAGTAATATGTTACATTTACAGTACTTTGTTACTTGTGCTTAAGTATATCAATGGAAATGTTGGGTTTTTCACTGTCAACACCTACTCTGATTCACTTGTACACTTGTGTAAAGTAACCAACTAGAAATACCGTATATACTTACATTTAAGTTCTCCAGCAGATAAGTCAGGCTTGACTTTACCTCATAATTTCTGGTATTTTATAATGTCGGTTGTATAAGTTGAATGCGGAAAACTTGCGCTATTGGTCCAAGAGATGATACACCAATGCCCACCTGAGAGAGTAACCATGGAGAACCTGCCTTTTTTTCCCCTTTATGTATTGTGCCTGTGACCACACAGCACTATAGTGCTTTTTTTTTTTAACTCACACCCTCACTTTTGTACACTAAATGTGGTAGAATTTTCATTATATAAGATTTTCACCCCCACTTTACAAAAACACACATGTGGTTGCACTTTTTTTAGTTTAGTAATCAAATTACTACAACAGCACATTATGTAACTATGGTATATATATATATATATATATATATACACACATACAGTTACTTTGTGTCAGCTCACGTCGATTTAAGAGTGCACAAAAACCTGGATGGTCCCTTGACCTTACAGATTATAAACTCAGTATGTGTTACCTAATGATTAAACTTGAATGCGTCACAAAAAAAAAGTGTTTTTGTCATGTTGGAAAGGACAGAGCACTAAGATGTATACCAAGCTCTGACAGATGTCCAGCATAAGTTCTGCTGTTGAGCCTGATAGAGACATTACTGACAGTGCTAGTAAGCATCAGAAAACAGCAAGAAAGCAGAATGACCCAAATCAGGACAGTTTAGGATTTATTTACAATGGGACAGAGGGGCAGCTAAGGCCACAGTACATTGTGTACTATGAAATTCTCAGCCAACACTTGACAACAAAACAAGTGTTATTGAAGAATAGGTCCACTGAGATTTCTTCCAAAAACCAAAACAAGAAATCTGAAAGATCTGAAGCACCAAGAGACCATTTAAATACTTCAGTTTCTAATGTTCAGGAAGCACTTTACTATGCTAGCCTGACAATTACTAAGGAAGGTTAACCTTGGACTATTAGGGACACTGGCACACACTATGTGCAATGAAAAGCTGCAAAACAGCTAGACCTGGTGGGCCTTTCAAACAGTCACTTCAAGAATGAATTACATGCCAGATATAAGTACACTGAAACAGCACATTAATGTAAGTTGGTGTTTATTGCTACAGCTTGATGAGACTACAGATGTGAATTAATTGGCTAAATAACTTTACATTAGGTATAAGGATTCACTTTGTTCTGTAAATTTAGCAACACAAACAAAAAGCAAATAGTTTTTCAGATTTTGAATGTATTTATCAAAGAAAAATACATTAAATAGAAAAAAAATTGACATTGTTTTTACAGACACTGCCTGGAGAATAACAAGCCAATGCAACAGTGTAGTTTCACAGATCACTGAGGTTGCCATAGACTTGAAGTAGATGTGCTTCAGTATCCACTAGAAAAGACACTGACTGCATGGAAATCGGTATTAGAATCTGGTGCTAAATTCTGACTTTAATCAAGTTCATTGAGTTGTGTAATGAAATGAGCAATGAACAAATTCTACTTTCGATTTATACTGAGGTGACAAAGTGCTCAAAAGACTATGTACTTGACATCTGATTCACAGATATTTAGGATGAACAACTCCTAACAAGGCAAGTACATGTATTGAACTGCAGGGGCTCTGACTTTGATGGCACATTTTAAATGACTGTCAATGTTGACAGACTGAATATCCAGCCCTCATTAAATGCTGTGCAGTTTTAGGTGTTTTTTGATATTACCACCCTCTGTAATAAAGCCTTCTCTGCTCTAAGTGAAATCAAGACTACATATGCTATTTATATGCTTACTGCCAAACCAGAATCTTCAGTAAATATATTTAACAAATAAGTTCAGTCAAATCCCATTACATTTAAACCATTACCACAGAGAACTGATGCTCAACCAGATCTGCATATGAAGCTCATTAGCCTTGTCCTGGACACTGAAGGGCTACACTTGGCTAAATAGACTCGATCCTCTCACTGAAAGGGCCCAGCGACATTATTATTTGTGTTTGTGAGTATGATAGATGGTAAAACGCCACACACATTAACCCCTTCTTGGTTATGATGATAGAGTATGTTGTTGGAGATGTGTTTGTAAGTGGCAGCTTCATACTTCATATTGGTTAAATGTGGTAGTACTTGTTTTAAAAAGTCTCGAGTACTGTCCTAAATGAATCACAATTAGTAGTAGTATTATCTAGCTATTAATTCAGCTAGAGTGGACAGAGTTAATTTAAAAAAACAAAAAACCAAAAAAAAAAACACATTCCATTTCGTAATGTGTGGATCAGAGTGCATTAGCTAGATTTAACTTGTTTAAATTATTTGCAACATGCCTATTAAAGTTCAAAATTAATTTAATTTTAAATACTGATGGGTGAGGTTTTAGCTGCATACAGTTGAGCTTTTTGAAGAACAGAAAATAATCTGGAAGCAGTTTTAAAAACATGTTGATTAATATGTAATTCATACAACAGTATTTACAATGGTTTTATTCTTTAATCTTTTTTTGGTTGCTCATGTTTCACTGAAAGTAATGGATTTGATTAACTGAAAAAACAATTTATTCTGGTAGTGTAGTTTTACACTGCTTTAGGTAGTAGCTGCAAGTATTTTTTGTATCTTCGTGTTATACTTTAGTTTCCTCTGTGCATTCAGATTTGCACATACCGCCAAACCAGAACATTCAATTACAATTAAAGATAGATTTGATTTAACCAATAACCTTGGTCACATCACATTTTAATCATTTTAAATAAATTTTAAAAGTTACACAAGAAAATGAAACCAGTGACAAATCTTTCCAAACAACTGACAACACCAATGAACATGTAACACCCTGTATAAAGGAGGCATGATTGCTCTACACAAGGATATTGTACCTTTTCTTCAGAGGCCTGCAGGGACTTCAATGACTGGTCAAAACCCCGGAGCTGTTCTTCCAACATCCTGACTTTGCTGTTAGTGGGTCAGATGGAGTCATCATATGTGAGGAGGAAGTGAGGGAATTGAGAAGGGTTACAATTCAATGATGCATGCAAAAGAACAATGCAGGAAGAAGGAGGGAAAACAAGAACACACAAGGTCATGATAGGAAATACATGCACTGGCTTAAGCTTAGTACAGTAGGCTGGCTGAAATACTATGTATTCTATAAGCATTAAGCACAATGTTTATCCAAAACTAATATTCTCTAATGGATTAAATAAAGCGTTTTGTTCTATTTTTGCTATAACTACCACCCAAAGGAATTTCATAAAGTGTTTTCAGCAGTCTGTACAGTATTGGCCAAAAGACAGAGTAAACTTATGCAGATATGAAAAAAATAAGTGTCATCTTCAGATATTATAAAATTATTCAAATGTAAAAATGTAAAGATACTTCTCTAGGTTTCAATGACATGTTTTATATCTTCATGCTTTATCATTTACATTTTATATAAATGCATCATTTATCATCCAATGGGGTCTAATGTCATTGAGTAGCACTGGATTATAAAGGTAAAATTTTAAAATGACCAACAGCAGAAACATGTACTTGTATCTGAAGTGTCAAGATAAATTGCTATTTACACTTCTAACATTGTTAGGTAAAGTCATAATTTTCATAACTGGAATAGAGGTTCTTCGAGAGCTAGAAGTGTGCTCCTACATGCCCACAGAGAGTGACAGGCTGAATTATGCAGGGAATAAATCAAAAACCAAATCTACAAATTATGCTTGAGCTCCTGTGCTACCTCTGAAAACAAGGGAGTACAATGTTAAGTAATGATGTTATAGGAAATTGAGCCGATGATTAATTACAAAATATTTAGCAATGTTCACACACAACCCAAAAACGGAATGAGTAGTAATGGACACCACTTAATGTTCACATTATAGTTAGGAATGTTTTATCACATTTAATATAGTAAAATGTGGTATGCACTTAATTTGAAATTGAAGTGCAAATGAGGTCATAAAATAAATTAATATTACATTTACTGGATTGAATTGCATCTAGAAAAAATGTACAGCATTGAAATAGTCTTCATAATTTGTTATTTTGATTTCAACTGGTGATGATACAAATAAAAAGCTTTGTAAGAACAAATAATTTTAAATTATTCCCCTTTGTAATTTGTGTTTATCGTTCCTATTTCTGATGTGTGGGTTTGCTGATATGTGAAAGCACTCACGATTCTGCAAGTTCTGCCCTCTCTTCTGTGCGCTCCAGGTCTCCCTCAATGATTACCAACTTGCGGGCAACCTATTAAAAAAAGGCAAGTATTAATTTTAACCAAACTACTTCAGTTGTATCTGCCTAAAGATGTTTTACTCATAGCACTTTAGATTCAGAAAAACAGTTAAAACTACAAACAGAATGCACAAAACAATCTAGTAAGCAAAACAAAAAATAAACCATTGCAAACTTTCAGTACATTTCTAAAGTGTGCCAATAGACATTTTATAACATTTCTAATCCCATTTTTGTGCAGCCTCACCTCCTCATACTTGCGGTCAGCCTCTTCCGCAATGTGTTTAGCTTCCTTCAGCTGTATCTCCTGAAGTTCCATCTTCTCTTCATCTTTTAGAGCACGGTTCTCAATGACCTTCATACCTCTGCAATTAAATGTTTAATCAGTAATGTATACTTGCATTTACCTCTCCTGCACAAATTGTTATTTAGCTTTATCTTACATGGTGGGTTCCAGTGAAAAGTACAAAAAAAAAAGAATTATGGAGGCCGAAAAAAGTTGTTGAAATAAGCTTTTTCCCCACCTCCCAATTCTCCTTGTACAGGGTAACTCTCATACCTCTGGATCATACATTTATCACCTACAAAAATAGCTACCCCCGTAATAGAGACATCACTTAACCAGCAGAGAACCCAAGAACACTGTTGTATAGCTCTATCCTCTACAAACTTTGTCAACCAAAGTCCTTGAAAGTGAACGCAAGAGTCCGAGACAATTTTGGGTACCTGGAGTCGGCAAAAATGTACCGACTGTGACTCCTAATAAATTTAAACTGTAATAGGGGGGGAATACAGCACCTTCAAATGTCCCATTTCACAAACAATAGTCATAATTAAGTACTTATCTGATGCAAGATTGTAATCTGGATCATGGTACATTACAAATAGTGTTTGAATTTAATTTCAGATATAATGTGTTTAACAAGTTCATTTGAGTGTACACAAGTGTAATGATGTAGATGTGTACTATGGCCTGATGTGTGTTCAGGGATTCTTGTCTTTTGTTTAAACTGGCCAATACGGTAGAGAGTCAGCTTCCTAGCCAGTAGTGATGTGGTTAAATGGCGTGTATGTTGCCTTCCTTCAATCAACATAGAAAATACATTAGCATATTAAATACAGAGGAGTCAGAAGTACCAGAAACTAAGGAGTCGTAGTCGAAGGATTTATCTACCGACTCCACAGCCCTGGTCAAGGTCACATACAGCAAAATGGACAGATTGTGCCTCTATCGCATGACCAAAAAAAAAAAAAAAAAGAATGAATATTACAAGAAATCTTAATGTCATGTTCCTGCATGTAAAGTGTTAGGTAATAATGATTACAAACACTTTTGGCAGATTTGCTTTGATTGGCAAAATGCCTAAACTGAGTCCTAGAAGGATCTTTGCCCAAGTTTGAATAGAATGAAGACACAGTGTAAAACTGAACTTTCCAGAGATGCTTCCTAGTGTTGGTGATTTATGAAAGCACAAATAAATTATATTGATGGTAAAAGATTATGCCAAGCTACTTGAGAAAAATACAATTTCATTAATCTTTGATAGTCTGCATCTTTACCTTTCACTCTCATCTGCAGCCTTTTCAGCTTCCTCTAATTTTTGCAATGCTGTAGCTAGTCGCTCCTGAGCACGATCCAACTCCTCCTCAACCAACTGGATGCGGCGGTTTAGTGAAGCAACCTCAGCTTCAGCCTAAAAAGAAAATATGAGTTATGTGAAATGTGCAAGTAAAAAAAATTATAGCATGATCATGATGGCCAAACAGTCAAACTTGTAATCAGGAATGTTACATATTTGTTATGCTCAGTGTTCAAAATAATAATAAAATGCTCAGATATTGTAGGAAAGAATGAAGAAATATCACCAAAGCATTGTGCAAATACATAGTGTATTTTTACCCATTACCACTGTGTTTTTCTTCTGCAGTCAATTTAAGATAAGATTTCCTTTACATACTTTTCCCTCTATAGGCATGCCAGATGTTCATGTTGCCAGCATGTAATAGTGAATTGAATCCTTAGAGTGAAAGCACTCATGAACAACTGATGGACTAATGTGATAAAATTCATAATTTTCAAACTGGTGCATATGTAAAACTAATTTATTAACATAAGAAATGCTTTAAATAATCCAATTAAATTCAGAAATGTTTAACATTCATTGACAATTTACAAAAAGCCCAAAACTCTTCAACTTAAAAGTGCATCACTTTCGAGACACTATTTAAAAAAAAAAAAAATATTGCATTTGAGGGTGACTAAAGCATTATATTTAGATGACTTATTGATTTACTCTAGACCTTTTATTTAAAAAACATGGTTATTTTAACATGGATTAAAGGTTATGAAAGGCTTTTACAGAGTAAGTGTCATACAGAATAAGTAGACTTAATTAGCAGTTACTCCCAGCCAGTGTAATAAACCTCACACATGTTCCTGTGTGATGCTGAGGTATCACCCGCTGCACTGGGTCCCAATCCAGGTGGTTTGCAGTGTGGTGCGTCCAGCAACCCGCTTTGTTAGCGCATGCTCCCAACCTCTCTAAATCTACAAAGAATATTTTCATACAGACTTCCGGCAGCCCAGAAAAGGAAAGCCACAAGCAACTCATCTACAAAAATGCAACATCACATCCTGTACACAGAATAAACTGCAATACTCAAGTTCCCCCTTACAGTTCACTCCGTAATTTATGTAGGCTTAAACACTAGTTATCAAAGCTGTGGCATACTGATAATAAATCCAACAGAAAAATGTACCATGCAAAAATGCATTACCAACAACATGATGTACAGAAAAAGAATCTCCTAAATACTTAAGATACAATTCAAAAAAGCATAAGTCACTATTTGCAGCCAATTAAACTGGTTTAATACATGTTACATACACCTATTCACTATTAATAGACCAGATGTTTACAGTTAAATCAAAAATGATTACAAGCATCACATATTGCCTATAACAAGGGTTAATTTAAGATAGACAAGGTCAGACTAACTGAAAAAAAACTTTGTTTTACAAAGTATAACACAACATTATTCAGTCAGAACAAGTAGAGAATTGCATTCTTCTCTCATGTCTTAACACATCAGATGCCATGTTTATTTCAAGCTTGAACAGGAGCACCTTGGGGGCTGAGCCAAACCTATGGTTCTGGAAGGCTGAATTTGATAAACACACTGTTTCACCCTGATTGTACAGCTTTGACTCAGGCCATCCAGGTGTCTCATATACAGTGACCCTGCCAAAAAAACAGCGAGACCACATATTTAAATTTATATTCATATGCAGTAACTGCAAGACAATCATGATGTGGAAAAAAAGTCACTTTGGGAGACTTAGTTTTGAAGAATCATGTCTATGCATGCATTCTGGTGTCTTATTCTTCCTGTTCTGTAGATGTACGTATGAGGAAGCATCATGAGAAAGTGACTGGCAATCCACCCAGGTTTAGCTTTGCATTCATCATTACCAGAGACAAGCTTGGACATACCAAATGGAAAGATGATGATGAAATGGAATTGACGAACTACTAATCCATTCCTAAAAGTGTTTTTTGTTTTTTTGTTTTTTTTTTTTTAAAAGAAAAGGCCCCAATCAATATTAATGAAGACTTCATCTTCTCCGGAATTATGACTCTTTAAATGTGTATCTAAAGATGTAACATTATATATATCTGTTGATCCATACTGTATATATACACACCTCATTCCTTTACTCGTACACCACTAAAAAGATTATAAAATGACAGTAATATTGATACTGTATCCTCTTATGGTAAAGAGTTTGCCTATTAGGTTTCAAACTATAAATAACTAATTTTATTAAACCAATTACATTTCATGTTTAAATAAGAAACGGTGGCATATTAGCATTTATAAGCATTTGATGCTTTATACCCTTGTTTACATTGCAGGTATAGAAGGGGACTGATTTTTATTGTAGAAAAGAAATTAACAATTCTGTAAACATCAATAAACAACTGCACAGGTAACATGAGCAAGTCAAAAACATACCACAGGTGGATAAAGGCAGAACAGAGACTGGGATGTTCTTGTCAATTATAGAAAAAGGTTCACTTCTCAAAACTATAAATATCCACAAATAATAATCTATCCAGAGCAGGGTTACAGGGAAACTGCAGCATACCTCAGCAAGGACTGGGCGCATGGAGAGAAAAACCGTATAAAGAAGACACGAGTCCATCACTCAGTGAGCACACATGCACACAAGGTGTCAGTTTAGCATTGCCCATCCACTTAGCCTGTATGACTTTGGACCAAGAGAAGAAACTGGAACACCCAAATTCAATCACTGCATGTGGAAGAAACCCACGTGCACACAAAAGAGAAATTCAAACTCCATACAGGGAGCAACTGGGACATGAAACCAAGACTCCTTGTTATCACAGCATTCCTACTGGCCAATCTGCATCCCAATCGTGGTTCAAATGAGCTGTAGTTTCTTATTTATTTATATATGCAGAGGTATGTAAATATACATTTGCAGAAAAGCCTGTTCAGTAATTTTCATGTAATAAAAAAATAAAAAATAAAAAAAAAGATTGAAAAGGCTTTTTAAAATCAAGTCATTGAGAATATTGAGAATGGTAGGTGTCTTACAAGATATGCAGAATGACAACTGTCAAACAGAAAAACCTCTCTAAACTACATATTAAGGCACTAGAAAACTAAGTTAAAATAAACTCATGCTAGAAGATTAAATTACCAAATTACCACTTTCCACTAGATACTGAAAAATCTCCAAAGAGAAATACTAACTCAGACTTAAAAGAAAGTGTTAACACTTGCTTGGCGATTACCTCATTATAAAACACTCAACACAGCAAATAAATAATCTGAGCCAGTTTTACCTATTGCTTGGATTTTACAAAAGCTGTATTTTTCCTTCAAGATTCTCACTTTTATGCAGACTTAAAACACACTAAAATCAATAACCTATCATGCCATTAACAGAGAATATCAGTATTAAAAATGATTCATGCCAAATGCACTGGGGATACATAGTATATTAATAATGATTTTCCTGGGTAAAGTGATGTGTGGTGATAACAGTCCTTGCCCCACAAGGCATAAGCATAGTATATATGAAATTTTCCTTTAATAAAAAAAAAAAAGCAGCTACATAACACACTTTTAACTTAAGACTGCATTTTAAAAACAGATTCATGTTGGGTCTCTCTCCAGAAAAGAGAACTGGCAAAGGTAAAAAAAAAATGAAGAAAACAAGCAAGGTTTGAACCCCATTTAAGTCCTCTGGTTGCAATTAGTGTAGAAAAACAGGAAACCGAAACTGGTAATGGTATTAAAATTGAACGTTACAAGAAAACTCACTCGTCAGTAATGGTACATCCCTAGTACATATAAAGTGAACTACTTCTTGACAAAGTCTGCCATGTTTTCTATATGTATTCTTTTTCATTCCAAGAGATGGAAGATGCTGTGAGTTTCACTATTGGTATTTATGACTAAGTTAGAAGACAGCCAATAAAACATCTTTCAGATCCTACAACTTCTGTTTGAATTTTGCACCTGGTCATTATTGTCTGGGTAGAGTTTGCATGGTCTAGCAGTTTCTGGGTTGACCTCTGAAAAGAATGCTTTTTCTGAGATATCTAAAACATCTGAGGTAGGTAGACAAGCAGCTCTACATTGGCCCAATGTAAATGTGTGTTATGTGTAACCTTTAAAGGCATTTCCTGCTTTGCATGATGTAACACTGGCTCCAGTCCCCTTACTGGATTATGCAAGTTGAGAAAGTGTACTATGTGCAGACTTGTCATAGAAAAATACTACTAATGGAAATGGCACAGCGATGGTTCATTATCTACTGCTTCAAATTAAAACACAAAAAATAACCTAATTTGGAATTATGTTTTAAGCAAAGCGTACCTTAAACAGAATAAAGTGCATCTTTCTACGAGGACATACATGTAATCATCCATGTAATGATAACACTGCACAACATATTTCACAAACGGAAAAACTTCCATTTAAACACTGTGAACATTAAAACAGCGCTGTCAGAAACACTGGATAACTGCATAGACTTTTAAGACATTGTTCTGAAGAAGACTTTTTACATATTAATGTATGAAGAAGTCTTTTTAAATGTGCACTGGTCTTGAATGAAAACCTATGTAAACATTTCCATATCTTAAAATGTTACACTAAAAATTCTAATAAACATACAGCAACATTTGAATATTAAACTAAAACCATCTTGAGTGGCTAGCATGCTAAACTGAAATGTCAACATCTTGTTCCAGTAATTATTTTTTAAATTATCTTGGGGATCATGATTAAAGTTTTCTTTTTAATTTTGTTTAAACAAAACAACATAACATGTACCTTCTCGGCTGCATCTAATAAACACAGAAAAAGTTAAGAAATATTTACATCATTTGAAAAGAAATGTACTACTAACAATTTGGCAGCACATGTTCCTAAATGGTTATATGACACATATGAAACTCTACACTCCTAGTTTAAGTTTTTATAGTCTTCTGTATATCAAGTCAAACAGCTCAAAACACAGAGAAATAAAACTGAACTAATGTAGTGCTTTAAATTAATAACTTCAAAGTATTATATATTATACTCAAAACTATGGCACATATGTACAAAGCTGACCTATACTATAATTTGTAAGACCTGCCTGTTCAAAAAAAAATCACATTTAGCTTGTCTGTATCCATTTCTTATACTAACTATCCCACATTCTCTTTTTAACGAATTACTAGTGTTTGCATTGAAATCATGATTAAACACCAACATCTCTCCACATGAAATTTAAATCATATGCACATTTTTATATCTAATCGGTTCATGGACACAAGGAGAAAGTATCTGCACTGTCAACACTTCCTGCAAGACAGAAAAACCACTCAGAACAGGGCACCAGTATATATGTCAGAGCACAATTGTATATACATACCCTTCCACACATTTAAGCACTTTGGGTAAATTTAGTGTTGCCAAGTAACCTACCACACACCACAGGAATGAAAGAAGTGGCTAGAGTAGCCAGAAAAAAACCCATGTTGATGTGGCTTTCCTATTCATTTACTGATTTATTGAAGGATTTGTTTTTCTCATTTTGTTACTTTGCAATGCATTTGTCTGCTTTTCTTAACACTCTGTAATGGTAAGCTGTGTAAGCTCATTAGACAAATATAAACGCTACACCCCCCCAATACACATCAGAAAGACTAAAATGAAAAATGATTATGCCAGATAAAAAAAAAAGCAGTCACCGTAAGGCATACTACTCTTGGTATTAAGGACATCCACTAGTGTTACTTTAGAAAGATAGATATAGACAGATACTTTATTAATCTCAAGAGTGAATTCACAAATTTACACACTTCTGCTGAAACTACTCAATGCTAGTGCATATAAACCAACAATTTATTAGCAGAAAAATACACCCTCTCAATATAGGTTTATCATTCAGTTAATGCACATACAACTTAGAGAATGAGATAACTGATGAAGAAAGGAACAGCAAAATTGGACAGACATTCTTGGAAGAGAACAACCACAGGAGAGCATCAAGGTCAGTTGAAAACTTTCAATTAAATGAGAGGAAAACGCAACAGTTTGAACAACTAATGAATGTGGAAGTCTAGCCAATGTATTATATATAATAACTGTATACAGCACAAAATACACTGATTTTAATAATTTGCAAATGGTACTTGTGTAAATAACAGCTTTAAGGCTTTATCTTAACGTGACTCAACAGGTTAAAGAGTAATTGATAACCTTTCCTCAAAATTCCAAGTCACCTACACTAAAGGCATATTTCTAATCTTACTTTCCATGTACACACCCTGTAGTAGTTACTCAATCTCTGTTGTGGAGACTATATAAGAGAGCTTTTAACGAGCAGACGATGCTGGAGGGTGGAGGCAAACTGAACAGCTAACGTTCGGAGCCTCCTGTTCCGTGTTCACAATAACTGTACAGAACAAGCAGCGTCTTGTCTCATATTGAAACGGAAGAATGTGTTCGATCCTGTAATAATTTACTTAATGTAGCTCTCACTTTAGAATAACGTTACTTCTCTGACTTTATATATGGCATAAAAATGTCACCAATCGCTATCAATTTGCAAATCCATCTCGACCTCCCCCCCACCCCATGGTTAACAGCACATCTCTAACTGAATAATTCAAAAGAATGCTACCAACTTATTAGGGGCTGATTTGTTCACCTAAGAGTTATCAATCAAGAGCAGGGTGGAAATTATTTTTTAATTCGTGGGCTTAAGATGCAAGTGCATATATCTGCATAGCGTAAAAAGGAAGTTTCGTAAAAATGAGGAAGACAAAAATGTATGCAAAAGAAAAAAAAGTTAAAGTAGCACCCCACCCCCCACAGATCAAAGTCAGTGGGCGGCACTAGGTATGCGCAAAAGCACTTGGATGCATGCAAGTGGGGGGTGAGGTCTATCCCAACACCTTTACCGCTAAAATTACCTTTTTCCCCAGAATTTGCGTTTACAGCCTATTACGTGATAAAACAGGACTATATCATCTACAAACAATTATCCTTCTCGAAATCAAAAAGTACAAAGCTCAACTCAATGCAAAAAGCTGCTTCCCCGTCAACACTTCTCTTCCTATCGATGTCGCCCCACCCAAGACCTTCCTCTTTCATTAAGTTGAGCTACATTAATGTCATTTTACAATTCCCCCACCCCTATGCAATACTTTTTAAAAACGACGCCTTAACCATTTATTTCCAGTTAAACGACTTTCTGGAGGTTCCACCCAAATTTACCTGCTCTTTCGCTTGTCTCTCCGCCTCTACCTGCCTTTGCAGGCCCTCAGCTCGCTCCTCGGCTTCATCCGCATGCTGCTGCAGAACTTTGATCTTACGCTTAACCGCCTCGATGCTGTTAGCTCCGGCCATGGTGAGTTGATCCCGGCTCCGTGTGGCCCCTTAACCTGTTTGTCCGTGTGTGAAGCAAGAAGTCCCTGACGCCTATTTGGCTCCTCTCCTGGCTTGCTCGTCTCAGATCTTAACTTTCGACTCAGTTATAAGTTCTCGTCAGCACTATCCCAATAGGCGTTCTCGATTTAAAACTTTCTTCCTTTACTTTACTGACTAAATATTCCAATTAAATTGTTTTAAACCGACTACCCCGCTCAATTAGTTTTCCTTCCTTCTTTCTAACCAGCTTCCTTGCTGCACCGCCCTAATTAAAAGGAAGTGACGTACCTCCGAACTTCGTCTATCTGAGCCAAGACTGTGACGCAAGCACGCAGCGGCGGCACGATGATTTATTAAGCTCCACCCTCATTCATTCATTACTTCATTGACTTGCAAACTGAAACAGAAATTTTCAAGCAATTTTAAAACGTTTTAAGAAGCAAAAAGCTATAAATTATCGACCGAAAAATAGTTATCTACATCTATGTTCAAAATATATGGTTATAGACCACACTCAATAAAAATAATAACAATTAAAATGATGTTTAGAAATAAATTAAAACCGAAGCACTTTTTCTGGCACGACCTTCCATTTTCTGTACACGGTATTGTATTCATGATCAAGATAGACACGAACTGTAACGCCTTAGTGACCCCTAGTGCTTAAGGGGTGCAACAGTGAAAGCACCAAGCCCTAAAAAATGAATTCCTAATCTAATAAAGAAATAACATAGGTTAGAATATGTACAGCCCATTAGATAGAGATAGATAGATAGATACCGTAGATAGACAGATAGATAGATAAATAGATACTTTATTAATCCCAGATAGACAGATAGATAGATAAATAGATACTTTATTAATCCCAAGGGGAAATTCACATACGCCAGCAGCAACATACTGATAAAAAACAATATAAAATTTAAAGAGTGATAAAAATGCAGGTAAAACAGACAGTAACTTAGTATGTTAACGTTTAAGCCCACACCCACCAAAGGGTGGAATTGAAGAGTCGCATAGTGTTGGGGAGGAACGATTTTCTCAGTCTGTCAGTGGAGCAGGACAGTGACAGCAGTCGCTGTCTGGAGATGATACTGTTAAGTGGATGCAGTGGATTCTCCATGATTGACAGGAGCCTGCTCAGCGCTCGTCGCTCTGCCACGGATGTCAAACTGTCCAGCTCCATGCCTACAATAGAGGCCTGCCTTCCTCACCAGTTTGTCCAGGCGTGAGGCCCATTATTTATTGGCTGAAACTTTTAAAATTGATTTTATTATCCTTAATTAAATACAGGAGAATACACAGAGGAAGAGGTTGGCGAAGAAGTGAGATCGCTGGAGACACAACGAAAGTAGATAGCAGTACAAGGAGATCAGGCATAAGGTGAAGAGCGAAGGGGCGAAGGCTAAAGATAAAGGATATGATGAGTTGTATAAGAGGTTGGGCACAAAGTAGGGACAAATGACATGCAGAGTTTGGCTTTACAGAGGGACCGAGCTGGGAAAGATGTGCAGCTGATTAGGATGATAAAGGACAAGGGAGGAGAGTGTGTTGAATAGATGGAAAGAGTTCTTTGAGAGGTTGATGAATGAAGAGAATGAGAGAGAGAGAGAAGATTGCATAATGTGGAGATAGTGAACCAGGGAGTGCAGCTATGAGGAGGATGAAAAAGGGAAAGGCTGTTGGTCCAGATGACATGCCTGTGGAAACATAGAGGTGTTTAGGAGATATGGCAGTAGAGTTTTTAACCAGACTGTTTAGTGCAATCTTGGAAAGTTAGAGGATGCCAGACGAGTGGAGAAGTGTACTAGTACCGATTTTTAAGAATAAGGGTGATGTGCAGAATTATAGTAACCATAGAGGGATAAAATTGATCAGTCATAACATGAAGTTATGGGAAAGAGTGGTGGAATCAAGGTTAAGAAGGGAGGTGATGATTAGCGAACAACAGTAGTATAGAGAAGGTCAAAAGGAGTTGCATTGTGTCTTTTTGGACCTACAGAAAGCATATGACAGGGTGTCTAGAGAGGAGTTGTGGTACTGTATGTGGAAGTCAAGAGTGGCAGAAAGGTATGTAAAAATGGTACAGGATATGTACTAGGGAAGTAAGACAGTGGTGAGGTCTGCGGTAGGAGTGATGGATTCATTTAAAGTTGAGGTGGGATTACATCAAGAATCGACTCTGAGCCCTTAGAGCCTCTTATTTGCAATGGTGATAGACAGGTTGATGTTTGTAGATGACATTGTGATCAAGAGAGTAAGAAGCAGTTTGATGAGACCCTGGAAAGGTGGAGATATGCTCTAGAGAGGAGTGGAATGAAGGTCAGTAAGAGCAAGACAATACATGTATGTGAAGAGAGGGAGGTCAGAAGAATGGTGAGGATGCTGGGAGTAGAGCTGATGAAAGTCAATGAGTTTAAATACTTGGGATCAGCCCAACAGAGTACTGGGGAGCGTGGAAGATTGATGAAGAAGAGAGCAGACAGGATGGAGTGGGTGGAGAAGAGTGTCAGGAGTGATTTGTGATAGACGGGTACCAGCAAGAGTGAAAGGAAAGGTTTATGAGACAGTAGTGAGACCAACTATTGTTAAATAGGTTGGAGATGGTGGCATTGACAAAAAGACAGTAGAAAGAGCTGTAGACGGAAGAATTAAAGATGCTAAGATTTGTTTTAGGTGTGATGAGGATTGATAGGATTAGAAATTACTACATTAGAGGGTCAGCTCAGGTTGGATGGTTTGGAGGTGAAGCCAGAGATGTGAGATTGCGTTGGTTTGGACATGTGCAAAGGAGAGATGCTGTGCATACTGGGAGAAGGATGATAGGGATGGAGCTGTCAGGCAAGAGGAAGGCATAAGAGGAGGTTTATGGATCTGCTGAGAGATGACATGCAGGTGGTGGGTGTGGGAGATCAAGATGCAGAGGACAGGAAGATATGGAAACAGATGATATACTGTGGCAGCCCCTAAGGGGAGCAACCAAAAGAAGAAGAAGAATAAGAATTATGAAAATTAGTAAATTCTGCAAAGCGTGTGCATTCCAAAATATAGACAGAAGCTGAAAAAATAGATTATTTTTATTACAAGCTTGAGATGGATACTTCAGAATTATTCACAGTCCCCTACTTAGTTCACTGATGTGATAAATTTAATCTGCCAGGCAACCTACTATGGTGGTAAAATGCAAGCAATTGAAATAATATCAGGGAACAACTATAAAAATAAATATGCTTATGCTGTGAAAGACACCTTTTCAGAAAAATCATGATAGTTTTTAGCATATCTTCAGTCTGAGTCTGATCTTACTAAGGGTTCCAGCAGTATTGAAATCATCTTTTGTGGTACCAGCATCTAGTATCAAGAAACTGCAGCTAAAAAACTTAAATGAATACTGACTGGTGGCTCTGACTTCACACATTCTGAATACCTTGGGAAGGCTAATGTTGACTCACTTGCGACCCATAGTCAGTTTGCCCATTAGGACCACATAGGAGTGGGCGATGCCATCAGCTTGTTGCTGAACGTAGCTTACATCAATCTGGATAAACAGGATAGCTGGGTGAGGAAAGTGTTTTTTGAGCTCACTAGTGCATTTATCACCATACAGCCCAAACTGCTGGGGAAAGCACCAGCCAATACTGGTTGATGCTACCACTGTGCCCTGAATAACAGACTACTTAACTGGTAGATGACAGATTGAGCGGCTTAAAAAATGGGTATTGGGCGTGGTCATGAGTAGTACATAGGTTCCACAGGGAACTCTATTAGTTCTCTTTCTGTTTGTCCTGTACATCTCCAACTTTAGAAAAAATGCTTAATCATGTCATCTGCAGAAATATTTAATTGACACAGCCATAATTGGATGTATCAGTGGTTGACAGAAGAATGAGTAAATGGCACTAGTGAAGGACTTTATTGAATGGTATGAACTGAACCACCTGCAGCTCAACATTAATAAGACACAATAGACAATAATTTGGCTTAAGGAGGGTCAAATCCTCTTTTTCCCCAGTTGTCAGTGATGGTAAAGACATTTAAGGTGGTAAGGACATATAAAATACCTTCGGGTGTATCTGAATTGCAGGCTTGAGTGACATATACCAACATATAGGCTGTATACAACAAAGGCCAGTCACCTCTATTTCCTGAGGAAGTTGCAGTTGTTTGGAGTATGCAGGCTACTCTTGTGTGTTTTCTACCAGTCTGTAGTGGCCAGACTACTTTTCTATGTGGTAGTGGTGCTGAGGAAATGGTGTTAGTGCCAGCAGAGTAAACAAACTGATTAAAAAGGCTGGTTCAATCTTGGAATCAGCAGGCTGTGTTTACTAGAGGAAGACAGAAGTCACTCAGGAAGCTGCTTACCATCCTGGACAATGACTCTCACCCCTGTATGAGGCCTTGGCTAAACAGAGGAGTAAACTCAATAACAGACTGAGACAACTGCATTGCTCCAAGAAGTGGTATGTGAGGTGGTTTCCATCAGGCTCTACAACGAGTCGCTCCACCGCTGATAAGGTATTCTTCTTTGTTTGCTGAATGATACTGAGCTGGTCTAAATGAAATCTAACCAAATAATGACTCTATGTGCAATATACTGTGCCATTGACTGACATCTTGTACTATGATAATTATATGCAATTCTAATCATATTACACTCAATAAATACCTGCACTTTGTTCATTTACTTGTAGACAATTCTTGTTTTATGTGTATTTACTCCTTGTTAACATATATAACATAATATTATAAATCTTGTTTTATTTATACAGTATATATTTGTGCCTTTTTTGGATGTTGTTGTAATCCTGCAAAATCCTTATAGATAGATACCATGTTACGGCCATAATAAATAAAGGCGTAAGATGTGGTCAGTTTACAGGCAGGCAAATTAGTGCTCAAGGCAGTGTGTAACATTAAACTAAGGGTCGATTTTTCATTCATTCTGTTGCTGGGGGTTGGGCACAGTATACAACAGTAAAAAAGACTAACATTACTACCAGTTATTCGTTTTTTTATTCAGTCAGTTACAGGAAATCTCATCTTGGAGCGCCTCTACCATCCAAACCTATCTATCCTTAAATGTAAGCAATGGGAGAGAAGCGCGACAAAAGATCAAACTGGAAAATCGGCAGAATAAAAGTCCACTGTCCTATCCCGTTTTTATTCCGGTGCTGCCGGCTGAAGTACTTGGGTCTGTCTCCATCTATATGCTAGTTATAAAACTTGCTGAACCAGTTTAGAGTTGATGATTGAGCGCTCTACAGTCTGGGCAGCTTTGGCTGCAAGGCGTGACCAGACGTCACGTGACTTTTAAATATCAGGCCCACCCCTACCTATAAGCATAAGTACGCTTTCGAACTTTTCTGTAAAGTTATTCAATTCTGTCACGGTAGTTTAAATAGTACCATAGTCTTTCTCCTAGTTCTACTTCCAGTCTAAGCTTTAACCTGGCTACTTTTGTACTTTGAAAGTAGATGATAAACCTCGGTCCCTTTTATAAACCTGTCTGTTGACTAGCTTGTCATGCAAAATCTCTGCAGAACAGTAGCTTCGCCGTTCACTGTCAAGGGCGTTCTGCCATCGGATTTCCACCCTTGTGTGCTGTTTCTCAAGACTCTTATCATACTACAGATCACTTTCACTCCTGCTGACGTGTCCTTTGAATCCAAACGTCTGTTCTTTCAATTACGCCTATGCGATGCTATAAGCGATGTCCATCAATAATTCGAGCCGGAAGTGTGTTTAAAGAAGAATAGGTACAAGAAAATGATTCTGAACCTATGTGGATTTTGCATGCTCTTCCTAAATGTGCTTTCTGTTCTATTCGCATTTCCTCACACATCCAAAAAGTTTCATGTTAAGTTAATTGTCGATTCTAAACGAGACTCTGTGACCGTTGGTCATCCGTATCCAGGACATCCTTTAAAGATTGCACTTGATGCTGCAGGGATCGTCTCTGACCTAAGCTAAAAGGATTGGCAATTAGTTTAAGACGACCAGTGAATTTATAAAAAAATTATTTTTTTACTGTAGTTAGAAATCGTTGAACTGTCATGAATAGCTAGTAAATGATAATTCAAATTAAATATAGCGACAGGCGCTGAGCAGGCTCCTGTCAATCATGGAGAATCCACTGCATCCACTGAACAGTATCATCTCCAGACAGAGGAGCAGCTTCAGCAACAAATTGATGTCACTGTCCTGCTCCACGGACAGACTGAGGAGATCGTTCCTCCCCCACACTATGCGACTCTTCAGTTCCACCGGGGGAGTGGCGGGGTTAACGTTAACATTATGCAAAGTTATTGTCTGTTTTTACCTGCATTTTTATCACTCTTTAATATTGTTTTTTTTTTATCAGTATGCTGCTGCTGGAGTATGTGAATTTCCCCTTGGGATTAATAAAGTATCTATCTATCTATCTATCTATCTATCTATCTATCTATCTATCTATCTATCTATCTATCTATCTATCTATCTATCTGCACTGAATACAACTTTATTTTTTACTTAAAACTCTTAATTTACAGCCTTTTAAGAATTAATGGCCCTTTGTTCCTAACCACCCCAAACACCCTCTCTCCTTCTAATTTGAACTATTTTTGAATTTGCTACTAGAATGCCAACATTGTTCTGAGATTCTCATAGTAAGGAAGACAGAAGTTTTCAGGTAAAGTTGTGATACTATTTATTAATCATGTCACCAGTTAGTGTAACTATGTAAATTAGCATATACCTGGATAATATTTCAATAATGCAATAATGACCCTATTAACCTATACAAAATTGATGGATCAATGGAGTGATAGGTATTGACATCCTAGAAGTATTGCTGCATGGCTCAAGCAGTGCTTGAAGTAGCCTCTAATACCCCCATCCCCAATTCCCAAGGGGACTCCCCCAGTTCTTCAGTATAACATGTGTATTAGTGCGCTCAAAACCTTCTTTTCTGATATATCTCTCTATTAGTGCACTTGAAACCCCAAGGGGTAGGTGATTCTTGATGTAGTGTACAAATAACAATGCATTAAAAACAAAAATGAGAATGCTGGCAATGATTTGGGCAAGCACTAGGCTCAAGCAAGAGTAAACTAAGTGACCACTTTATTGGGGTAACCTATCAATGCAGTGTAAGCAACTGCCTAATGATGGACAGCATTATATATGTGGATAAGGCTTGTTTTAAACATAAACTCACAGTCACAAATAAATCATATGTGCTAATCACAGTGTGAATAGATATAACAAAAGATTTATAATCCTTTTGAATTATGCATCTTGGTGGGTGTTAGACATGGTGGCATCAGGGCAGAAAAAAATCTTTAGCTCAGAATGCTTAACTATCTTAGTGAATTTGAGTGAGACTGGGTTACTACTCACAAAACAGTCAATGGCAGCCCAGTGGCTGGAATAAAACTTTTACATAAAAAGGACCATTGAAGGCTGCCACACCTCGTGCAGAGTAGCAGACTAATTGCAGTCAGTTACCAGACGGCTGCAGCAGTTGTACAAGGACAGGCATAGCGAAATGCCCAGCTTATCATACTTAGTCACATGACCTGTACAGTAGTTTAACCAAGTCACACTCTTTAAAGTGAAAAACAAGGAGTGGTAGAAGTTGATCAAATAACACAAGCACTGGATACTGGATACTGGTTTGAGAAATTTCACTTTGTCTAATGAATCCACACTGATTCAAGAATGAGGATATGGTGAAAATGGCCTGGATCCACTTTCCAGGTATCAACAAGGCTGGCTGGTAGTGGCAATGCAGTGGTACAGGATGAGCTGTCCAGGTACTCAATATTTATCTTAACATGAAAAAAGCAACATCTAAAGGTCGGAATTAGCCGATCATCATTTCTAGTGGACTTTTTTAACAAGATAGTTATCCTTGACACAATGCTAGGAAAGCCCTGAAATGATTCCAGGAATATGACAGTAAACTCACACATTCAGCTTAATACAGTGGTCTCAACAGTCATCAAATATTACTGTTAAACATATGTGTGTGTGGTGAGGTAGAAGGAGCTATTTAAAGTACTAGTCTTTTATTGGAAAATTTGAAGTCATCTTGGAACAACATTCTGTGCCACATGGTTTTAGGATCAAATCTTTGAGGAAATTCTGAGCATAAATATGGACAACACTTTGCTAATTAGCTGTAACTAAAAAAAGGAAATAACATTTTTTTTGTTTTATTAAGGTAGAGGAGAAAGAGCTAATTCTAGTCCAAACATGCATTCCACTCATCATCTCAGGCATGCAGTTGGAATAATATGAATAAGTTAGATTCTTTTCATTTCCTATCACGATGGTTTTTAAAAGAATATGAAGGCAAATTAATATGTATAATATATATCACTTCATTCTCTAAATGGCTAGAAGGTTGTTTCAATAGCCGTTGTAGTGGCATCAAAATAACAGGCAGTCAAACGTCTTTTAAATGTGAAAAGTGACAACTATTTCTGTCATTTTAAATCTATCCTGTAGCAACAAACCCAGCCAAGGGCAGTTGGAACATTAATCACGTCTCAGCTGACAAGTAATGTTGACACACAAAAAAAGCTTCCTGAAATAAAAAATGAGAGAAACTGCCAAGAAAACGAAAAATACCTGTCAAAAGGGAGGAATAAAGTATATCAAATGGCTAGAGCAGCCTCGTTTATGAAATTTCCATGAGTAACATAGTCAGGAGGACATCTTGTACTGGTGCAATAACTGAGAGTCAATTTGAAGGCATGAGGGAAGATTAAACATAAAAGGATTTCTTACTTTTGAGGTAAATTTGATTATGGTTATTGTAGATGTACATGTGTTTATTTTGCTGACACTTTTTACCCCAAAAACCTAACAATTCCTGCTCGGGTTTATTGGCTTGATGAGAAGCACAACTATTCATTATTTAGGTTTTAATTTGATGATCAACCTTTCAAAACTAAAGACACATTTGGACTTTCTCTTCAGTTGCTCATAAATTGTGGTGTAACTGACAATAATGTTCCACATAAGAATCCTTTGTAACAAAGTGTGCAGACATTTGCGTGAAAGTATTGTGATTAAATTCATCTCCATTGAGAAAGTTTGACCCACCCTGCACTTCGAAAGAAAAACAAAACATTGTCAGGAATGGAAATCAATCAAATTGGTCTAAAACAAACTAGTGGTAAAACTCAGTTTAACATTAAAAAGTTCCTGGCATTGATGGTGCTTTAAAAGAAATCATGAGGATTAGTGAAGTCTTGAAAGACAGGAGAAAAAAGTTTTTTTTATATTAATCATTGCATTCATTTATGATGGCATTTATTCTAGTAGAGGATCCCAGGGCCTAACACTGGGTGGAGTGCCAGTCCATTAGCAGGCACAGTTGTCATGCACCCACACTTACTCATACTGAATCAATTTAGAATCATCAGTTTTCCAATCACAGAGACTTTTGATATATTGAAGTTACACTGGGGTTGCCCTTTTAGGACATAGACCCATTGACTTTAAAAAATTTGAACCTACAATTCTGGAGCTGTAGGGCATGACCATGTCATACATTCTTTAAAGTTATTATTTACTCTATTTTGTATTACCCTAAACATACCAAAGATGTGCATATTGAGTTGACTGGACACTCGCATGTATGAATGTGTTCTACAGGGGATGTGAGAGCTGTTTAGAGGTGGTTACTGCTTTGCATCTGTTGCTGCTGGAATAGGCTCCAACTCCAACTCTTGACAATGATTAATAGGATGCAGGAAATTAATAGATGGATTATGGGATATGTCATAAACTGTAAATGTTGTTACACATGTGGGTCTTGTGGATCATTCTCTGGGCTCATCTGAGGTAGGCACTACCACCCCGGGTTAACCTCTTTTGTTCTCTCTGTTATACAAAAAAGACGCCCAGTGAGGGAAAGTGACTCTGCTCCTTCTGTTCCCATACCTATAAAGCCTGCAGCTGCCCAAAAGGAAGTTTCAACCTTAAACAAAATAAACCACAGGATGGAGCTCCTTTTTCTCTGACCAGAACTAAATATTTGCCAAGCCTGCCGGCTGTTGTGTTGGATACAGAGTTCTTGTAATGGTGTGCATAGCAGCCCTTTTTCGTGATTTTTTTTTGTGAAATTAAATGGGCGTTTTTCATGGACATTTTTTCATGGAACATGCAGTGCTGTCCTCAACCACAATGTGTATAGCATTCTGAACTTGTAAATTGAAAGTACTCTCCATATATATTTATATAAATGTAAATTGACTAATACCTAAGTCTGGTGGTTGGGGAGCACATATCCATGTCCTCTGTATGGGAGCATTTATTCAGGTGTGCTGCCAGGAAATGCAAATTATAGGAAAAGTACCTACACCTTTTCAGGAACCAGGTGAACCTCCTGTTTTCAGCTTCTTCAAGGCATGTGGCAGCACAGGCAGTGTGAATGTAATTTGTGTTCCTAGTGGTAGCTGGAGGACACAGCTGCATTTAGGATTGAGATCATGGGAGGCAGAACTCCAAATCCTTTGTATTGTTCAAACAGGCAGTATCAGTATCCTCTTGGACATTTTATGCATGGCCATCTGCCAAGGTCAAGAAAGTTATGTTTTAGAGAATGTTGTAAATGGTTTCCAGAGCAGGTATAAGAGAAGTAGAGAAGGAAAAGAAACAAAGTGAGGGAGATATGGAAAGTCAGTCAACTATCCTTACAGTTAATTATGGACCAAGGATAATTTGAAAGAGTGAATACATTTCTCCTTTTGTATATTGTCTGATTATTTGGGGCTCTGAGTATTGTTTGTGTAGGCCACATTCAAAATATGTTTCTGTCATTACAATATCTTTTTCTTTTCAGTTGATAGGGAGCCAAAATCTGTATCAACAGTATTGGGGAAAAGACAGATGGCAAACTTGGATTGGACACCAGTTCGTAACAAGACACATGGCCACAGTCTTTCATACAAGGCTGATTTAGAGTTGTCCAGGCACATACTGTCTGGAATGTTAAAGAAGATTGGAGTGTCCATAGAAACATTATATATAGACAAAAGAAAACTGCACGCTCAACCTGGACATTGGCTTGGCTCGGCATTGAATCTGGAATCCTGAAGCTGTGTTGTAATAACACTACACCATCATAACATTAACATTCTCTTAACCGCTAAGTTCAGCTCAGGTTTACCATGGCCCAGAGTATATCCCAATAGTGCTGGACACAAGCAGAAAACAGCTCTAGAAAGGGCACCAATTCATCTCAGGACCCACTCTCTCTCTGTCACACACACACCCACTTGCACTATGGGAACAGTTTAGAGTCTTTAATTAACCTCATATACAATTCTCTTGGAGGTGTGAGTGCAAAGCCCCAGTGGGCATGGGTAATGTGTTAACTCTGCATGAACAGCAACCAGGGACTTCAAATCCAGAATGCTGGAACTGCAGTATCAATGTTTGTTCTGGTGTGCCAAACCTGCACTATAATAGATACAGTATACAGAATTAAGGCAAATTTACAGATGTTCACTATGCAAATTCAGATGGCAAAAATAACATAACTTGCTTAAATGCAAATATTGGTCAGCCAGTTTCAGATTACAGGTTACTGTTCACAGATTATTAAATTGTATGTCTATGTGTTTAAATTTATTTATAAGCATTTATTTAAAGTATTACATGCATTACTTTACAGTTGCTCAGTGTTCCTTCAGCATATTGCATTCTGGGTTCTTAAAGGCTTCAATGGCAATTTGGGAGGATGATTTATTTTCATGCTACTGAATCACAGCATCTTGTCTATCCTAATTACTGTGTGCTGATGCCAAGTTTCAGTCCTCTGAGTCAAGACGCTAACCCGCAGCATTTTCTTGTACAAACACTGACTGGTTGCATAAAAAAAATGACACATTCTGTAATGTGAAGCAATTTGTCATAGTGAAGTATTCCTAAGCACTTCTCAAATAAAGATTTATATTCAAAATGGCATACTAATTGCCCATAGATAAGAATAAGTACAAGAGCGACACCTATGCAGGACTTTGCAGTGCAAAGATATTAATAGAAGAAAGAAAAACAAAAATATTTATGCACTTTCCCTGAATAGTTTTGCAACAATGACACACTTCAGAATACAAAAAAATAAAAAAAGTAGTAGTGTTAATCGATCAATCAGTCAATTAATAAATCAACCAATTAATTACTTATGTTAGTTTTACTTATGTTTAATCTGAATAAGATAATTGGTAAGCCACACTATGTGTTCTGTATGTGACAATTCTGAGCTTACTGCCAAGCAACGTAGCAAGTTGTAATAATATTCTGTTTATTGATCATTATTATTCCCGTAGAGTGGCATTGTCACTTAGTGGTTAATATTGCTGCTTCACAGCCCGAGTATTCCATGTTCAGTTTATGACTCAGTCACTGTGGACTTTGCTTGTGCTCTCTGTGTCAACTTGTGTTTTTCTCCAGGTACTCCAATTTTCCTCACATCTCCAAAAGACATTCAGGTGCATTTAGTTGGTGGCTCTAAATTGTGCAAGTATGTGTAACTGTGGGTGTGTGCCTGAATGTGTCTTGCAATAGACTAGCAGCCCATTTAGTGTTGTGTGCTGTTAGGATAGACTCTTGCCCTTTGACCTTTACCTGGATTTTGGATTAGGAAAGCCTGAAAGTGTACTATTGTATTATGTCTTGTTATTTAGTGTCAGGTTGATAGCTTTTTATTTTTCGTTTCATTAAATGAGTTCTGGGCGGTACGGTGGCGCAGTGGGTAGTGCTGCTGCCTCGCAGTTAGGGGACCTGGGTTTGCTTCTCAGGTTCTTGCTGCATGGAGTTTGCATGTTCTCCCACAGTCCAAAGATGTGCAGGTTAGGTGCATTGGCGATTCTAAATTGTCCCGTGCAGTGTGTGTGCGTGCCCTGCAGTGGGCTGGCGCCCTGCCTGGGGTTTGTTTCCTGTCTTGTGCCCTGTGTTGGCTGGGATTGGCTCCAGCAGAACCTTGTGACCCTGTAGATAGGATATAATGAGTTGGATGATGGATGGATGGATAAATGAGTTCTATAATACAGGTGGTAGGGTGGTGTAGTGATCAATTTTGCTGCCATATAAGGGTTCACTTTCTGACTATTGGCCTTCTATGAGATTTTGCAATCCAATCCAAGTGACTTTACAGGTATAGAGGACTGTTACATAAACTGTAAACATATAATATTGATTACATTATTAGGCTGGCAGTGAGAACTAGTTTTTTTTTTTTTAAGAATGAAAAGCAGAATGTCCTAATATCTTGCTAATAACATCAGGTTCAAGTTCATCTCCTGCCAGATTTTAAACCATTTGTAAAATTCCAGACTGTTTCCAAGTGGGAAATAAATTTCTCATTTAGGTCACGTAGAGTAGACTACAGGTAGGAAATCTTACAAAGAAAATAATTAGAGCAAACATTGAGATAATGTTTTTCCAGAATAAAAAGGAGTTGCATCCATCTAGGAATTGTTCCTTTCATGACTGTCTGTAGAACACTGGGCCCTATATTTCGGTTCAGCAGATTTATGCAATAAACAGATGGATTAGTTCTATAATAGTATGAAGGTTAAAAGATGATCTGATGCTAAATTTATCCTAGAAGAGCAAAGGCAATTAATCAGTGACATGAGTCAAAGAGTGACCAGATAAAGAGCAATGTACCTTATTAGACACTAGGTGGCACTGAAGCAACACAATTCCAGCATCATCTGGTCCACTGCTAAAGTGTCTACTGCTGAAAACTTTCAAGTCACAGTAATTGTTTCATTAAAATGGTACAAATTATAAATGCAACAGAAAGTTCAAGCAAAAGCTTTGCTATGACTACTGCAAAAAGGAAGTTCAGCTTAACAACTCTTTTGCTCTGAATGTACATGTAATCACTGCCAATCCTGCCAGTGGGAATTTACAGTATGAGGAGAAACATAATTACAGCATTGAATTTGGACTATCCTCTCAGCAGCCTACTTCAGTCAAAGCCACATTCAATTTTATAAATATGTGATGATATTAAATTGTCAGCTGGAAGAACTGAAACTATAAAAATGTTAAAAAAAAAATGGAGGTGTAATATACAATGTAAGACTATTTTGTTGATTTTTGTTGGACTGCCGTTGGAACACATATATACAGAGTTCATGTAGAAAATGTGTGCTTGTAGAGAAGTATATTTCTGTGGGATACAGAATATCCTCGGAGGGAGGATTCTAGTGCTTTGACAGACTGTGCTTTGTCATTAACACCAACATTGTGGAACAGAGCGCATGTCTATGGTGGGAATCAAAACAGTGAGTACAGAAATGTGCAAAGATGTGATTTATTTTCTTTTCTTTAATGCTACCTAATCCCTAACAGTAACTCTAAATTGTTAAAATGCAAAAAATAAATAAGCAAATAAATGAAAAAAAAAAAAAACAAAACAAAAATGAAACACTTAATACGTAATTTTAAAAATGGTTATAAATTACACCTGATAATAGTGTGCTGTCAATGTGCATGTTCAAGCTCGGAGATGATGTCACATACCTTCCCACTTTATTCTGGGAGAAAAATGAGTTTACTTTTGTGATTCTGAAAAAAGAAAAGAAAATACAAAGAAAATACACTAGCCTGTTGATGCATTATATCAAATGCAACACAGCAGTAAAATGGAATTTCTAAACTAAGTATTTTTATTTTATTTTGTAGAATAAAAGCAGGTTCTCAAAAACATATGCGATTTCCTGTTTTCCATTTTTTTTTTATTTAATAATTTTGTTATTTTTGAGTTGTCCATGTGTAGCCATTTTGTTTGATATTTTTACAGGTGCCACCATTTTGTGAGTTCTGTTTGTAACAATCACCTCTTTTGTTAGTTATATGATTTGTCACTTATCATCTCAATTCCTTTATAAAAGACGTCAGTGTGTGCATTAAGTAGTTTGTCCAATCTTTGGACTGAAGACCTGTAACAAATTAAGTAGTTGTGCTAGTATGAGAAAGGATAACCAGTTATATTAAGAACTTTTGACTTTGGAAAATTTCTCACTGTATTTTATTTTGGTTTTAGGATTTGGTTTCTCTGTGTTTAACATGCTTAGTCTGCCATCTGACTATTGAATATTTTCTGTTTTACTCCTCTGATAGCTCATCAGTTTATGTTCATTATGTCTACTAATGTCCTTGTGGACAGTCTTTTCTGAAGAGGAAATCATAGCAAGGTTAGTGGTCAGATGTATGTCATATCTCGGTAAAACTGGTTTTGAATGTTTTCTGCAAATTCTCTCCCTGGCAGTTAGAATATTGAATTTGTAGAAGTGTCTGTATTTTCCATATACTGTATTTCATTGGACAAAAACATATAATTTTCTCCAAATTTAGGTATTCCAATTTTGAATACATAGCCCTGACCCTTTACTCTTATGACTAATTGCTAGAAATGTAGCACCATGTTGTCTGTTGTAAGTTCCACAATCTGCAATGTTCACAACACCCCAAACTAAAAGTATCTTTGTTTGTTTTTCAATGTTTTCCAGTTCAGGAAAACATTTTATGCCCAATCCTTAAAGGAATACTCCATTCAAAAATGCAATTTTTTTATGTTATTTACCCTATCTAATTTGTAATCCATCCATCCATCCATTTTCCAACCCGCTATATCCTAACTACAGGGTCATGGGGGTCTGCTGGAGCCAATCCCAACCAACACAGGGTGCAAGGCAGGAAACAATCCCCGGGCGAGGCACAAGCCCACCACACACACACCAAGCACACACTAGGGACAATTTAGGATCGCCAATGCACCTAACCTGCATGTCTTTGGACTGTGGGAGGAAACTGGAGCACCCGGAGGAAACCCATGCAGACACAGGGAGAACATGCAAACTCCATGCAGGGAGGACCTGGGAAGCGAACCCAGCTCTCCTAACTGTGAGGCAGCAGCGCTACCCAGTGCGCCACCGTGCTGCCCTAATTTGTAATAACGGCCAAAACAAAATGTTTAATTTCATGTTTTTGTGCAGAGCAGAAATAATAATGTTTGAGACATAATAGACGTCTATGGTGACAAATGCTAGACAGCAACAAACAATATCAAAACTATCTATGAAAAAAATCTCATGTTACTTGTGTTGCCAAATCCATACATCAAGTCATCCAATTGTGTGCTCACAACATCCCAAACATATGCATTTTTTATTTGGTTCAAATGTTCGGCCATGTCTGAGCATCCTCCTGTACACTAGGTGGCAGCATCCTGTCTGGCAATCCCCAGTATGGATACCCACAGGACAGCATGGGAATTGTTGTCCCATGAGCCTGCCCTGCAGGTTCTGTGGGGGTCTCCAGAGGGAGCTCTTGGATATTGATGTTACAAAGACCATGTTGGGCTTGCCTGACCCAGAAGTGCTTCCCAGGGACAATAGATTAAGCACCGGAAGTACTCCTGGGTCCAGAGTTAAAAAGAGCCCTCCACTCAACTCAGGGAAAGTTGGTGTCGGGTGTGGAGAGAGTGGAGGTGGAGAAAAAGAAAAGGAAGAAAAAGAACAGAAAGAGTTGTGATGTATTGTGAAAAAAGATGCCTGTATGAAGGCTCTGTTTAAATTAAAAGCACTTTAGTTTAACTGGGACTGTTATGGTGCAATTGTGTCTATGGTTTGGGGCTCAGTGGTGCTCCCTGGAGACCACAATATAATATATAACATAACAATGTATATATATTTGCATAAATAATTATTTGGATCTAGCAAAGCAAATATGTCTTCGAGCTGTATTACCATGGGAATGCTGAATCTAATCTGAGCCTAGTTATTGTGACTATGGAATAAAATTTGAGATATCTGATATACCCTACTGGTTGCTAGCAAGACCATCTCCTGCAGTAGTGTAGCGAAAATGGGCAAATGGATGAATGATAACATATTCATGAAAAACAGACATGTTTAGATTTCTTTTGAGTCTCACACTGAATTAACAGGGGAACCTAACCTTGCAGCCTTGTGCTGCCTAATAAATAGCCGCAAACTAATGTATTTTAATATTTTGCTGCAGATGTCAGTTCTGTAAGTTTGTTCCTTATCATCAGAATGACATTTACTGCACCATTTTAACACAATTTGGTAATTGCACAACAGTGTGCCATCTTTCACGTGGTACTGTGAGCATTTTACTTTTAGGGATTGTAACACGCTTTTCAGAGTTGTCTTGGTGTTGCACCTTGTTAATTATGTAAATCAATCAGTAGTGTTGGAAGTTTGTCATGAATTGAACTATAACTATTTCAACCTTACAATGACCAACATTTTCCCTTCTATTTCAGCCTAATTAAATGTTACAGGGTGTAGCTATAAATATTAATGGGCCCAAGGTAGGAACCTGTCATTTTCAGTTATTTTTAGATGAGCTGTATTTTAAACATCAGTCATGTAAGTAAGCAGTGGCTTACACTTGTATGCATGTCTAAGCAAATGAGTATTTCTATTGTTTCAGTCAACAATTTTCAAATGATCTTAAAAAAAAATTTCTGTTGAGGAACTTAATGGCTTTATTTACTCTCCTTAGAGAAGGTAAAGAATAACTGTTGTCTTACAGATTATTTATTTTTTTATATATGTGTTCAAAGAGCCATAAGCAGAAATGTGATCTATTCCTTAGTGTTTTTGATTTAATATTAATTTATTTTCTGAGCCCATTTTTTAACAAGGGTACAAGGTCATGCTCAAGGGAACAACCAGCCTTAGATGAAGGGGCACACTCGTGCACATGCTTGTTTTCTGTAACTATGACTTCATCTTGTAAGCACCTACACTATCAATTATTTTGTACTACTTATTTACTGTTACCGACAACTAAGCTCAGACGGATCTTTTTCTCTGATACATGTTTAATGTTATATCTCATAATTATGTATTTTTTGATACTAGTATATTTATTAATGTTCATTACTACTGTTTGTTGTTATCATTTTGTTTAATGATCTTTTTGTTTAATTACTTAGACTATGGACTGCCTCTTATATTGTCACTGCTCTTTTTCATGAGTTTTCACCCACAGAATTGGTAATATAACTGTAATTTTGATTGACCTGTAGGATACAATAACAATAAATTGTACTGAAATAATTTAAACATGTGAGACATGATTGCACAATGCTTAGAGATGTTACCTTCTAGATTTAGCATCCTGGGTCTGAATTCTTTTCCCGGGCCCTGTCTGTGAGGAGTTTCCACATAATCCCCTTGATCATATACATTTTCTGCAGTTACTCTGGTTAATCTAATGAATGTGTTAAGTTATTTGATATTTAACTGCTGCTAAGATAGGCTTCATAACAAACCTGAATTTAAATAAGACAGTTTAAGAATTTTGTGTTGGATTGTGAACAGGAAACCATAATATTTTATTATTTTGCATATTTATATAAATATGTTATTGCTATGTTGAGAAATGGTTATTGTTACATTCTTTTTAAAAGGTAGATTTCATAAGGCAGTCTTCTTTTTAAAGGCTACCATTTATTGCCCTGCACCTGTGCATTGTACAAATTCACCTCACATTGAGGAGACTTGTCAGTCAATATGACAAGGAGCAGAGAACAAGTTTGCTTGACTCTCTGAGCATGCAAGGACACAGCCTTAGATGAGATCCAGACTGCCAGAACACTCAGGATAGCTTGCAGGGAGAGGAATGAGGAATGTAATACGGTGGCGTCATAGTGAATTGTTAAAGGCTGGCAGCTGTCACACATCCCAGTATTGTAGCGGCTGCCTGCGCTAATAAAAGAAAGGCATTTGTGATATTTTGAGTCTTAACAAAAATGTTTTAATCCTTTTTCTGTCTTCTATATTTCACATGACAAGCATATGTACTCATTTCTTAAATTAACTTCAGATAACTGTGGAAGTGTGGACAGTATTCTGGAAACAGTTTAAAAATTAATATTTTTAGTGAAATGATGGATATTTTAGGTACATCTGTATGGCTGGCAGTACACTGGTTGAATGAGTAATTCTGTAGTCAGTACAAAATGATAGACCTATCTAAGTGGGCAGCGTTTCTGTAATGAATAAATACAGATTTTTTGGTGGAGGCCAACAAGGGTTCCTGAACATATATCGATGGGACTCACATCTGCAGCCTTCTTCTCAGCCAGCTCTAGTTTTTCTTGAGCATCCTTCAGTGCTTCTGAGTATTTGTCAAGCTCATCCTCTGTCCCCTTCAGTTTCTTCTGCATGGCCAGCAACTCATCTTCAAGCTGTGTAGGAGATAAAACAAGTGTGAAAAAGACAACAGAACAGAGTCAGAGAGGAACTTCTAAGTCTATAAAAAACTAAATTTCCTTCAAACTACAAGTGAAATGTAACCTCTTAAGGTGATAACTATCTTTGGTTTCTTATTCATTTACTGTTTTTTATGACATACACATCTAAATAACTCGCTATCTCTTTCTAAGTTTAAAAGGATGCTCCCAAAAGGGTCAGAAAATAGTCATTTTGTGGATTGCCTAGAATGAACTTTTGGCATATTATTTATTTCTCATACAAGATTAAAGAATATTCTGAGGAAGGGTGTTTGGATATAAAGGCAACACATGAAAAATAAGAGCACTGATTTGCCAAATAATTACCAGGAGATCAGACAAAGAAGGTTTTCAATTTGTTCTCTTTTTATTTTTCAAAAATTTATTGCATGCTTTACTTGGCAGAATAGTCTTAATTTAGCATCTGCTACTAAACTTTTTAGTTATGCTTCTGTCAACCGCCTTACCTAACTTGGACTAATTTAAGACAGCCAAATATCCTGTTTCAGTGATGACCCTAAGTTCTTTGTCTCCTGCCTACCTGTTTGCTTCTCTCTTCAGCTGCTTTCTTGTCAGCTTCGGCCTGCTCTGCTCTGTCCAAGGCATTTTCCTTGTCCAGTTTAAGCATCTGCATCTTCTTCTTGATGGCTTCCATCTTGACAAGTGTTCAGATAACTTAGTACAGTAGGCTTAAAGACTTAAAACCAAAGATCCACACCAATTTAAGGAGAGCAGGGACAAGAAGAGGGTTCAGCAGAGCAGGCTGAATGTGACAAACTTAAACTCAGGGGCAGGGATATTTAAAGCCTCCTATGCCAGCCCAACTCCCCAACCACCCCTCAAACTCCAAAGTTGTCTCTATTAAACCAGCCACTCCCAGCTATTCTGTTCCTGCACTCCTCCTAGCTTCTGTGATGGTGAAACCATTTTCCCAAAATGGGTCCACCTCACCAGAAGGCATCTGTGCTGTATTTGGATTGTAACAGGACAGCTGTAGAATGGCAGGACAGGGTTGTCATTTTAGGGTAATTTTAGATCTGTCTATTTTTTGTCACTCAGCCAGGTCACAATAGATAGCCGAACACACAATAGGAATGTGCAGCGCAGCTGGCCCTGTCTCTAATCTGGGGAAACAAAAAGAAGACTTCAGATTTGAACTTGAGTTCCTCTTGGCCTAGCAGAATTCTTTTACATTTTGAATTATCCTTAATGGCTCTCACAGTAGGAGCTGTAATAAGATTCAGAAAAACTAACCTGAGAAATACACTTGATTTTGGTTCATCACTTATATTTTTGACTTCATGTTAAGAAGTAACTGTTTACTTATTATCAACAACAAAACATTAGTGAGTCCTTTGACCAAGAGTCCTGACTGTTGCATAATTAGCTTTAATGATCTGTAATTCACTAAGATATTGTTTGTACTAAATGAAAACTGAAAGAAATGACATTGTAGTGCTGCTATGTTCAAATCTCACTGAGTTCTGTGTACAGAATGCACAACCTTACTGAGTCTACTTGCATTTTCTTCAGGTATTCCTACCCAGGGTTGAAGTAAGACTAACTGATACTCTAAGCACAGCCCAACAGTAATGAACCCTTGGCCCTTCCATAGCTTAACTGACAAGACGTTAAGGCTCATTAAGTGCTGAAGGTGAAATGTAAGATTCAAAATTTAGTTTTCTTTCAAGCTATTCCTAGGACCCCATAAATCTTTTAAGTATAAACCTTCAAAAAAATATTGAATAGAAATATAAACAAGTTATTTACTTATAACTAAAGCAACTGGAAAAATGTAAAATTTGAACACTTTTTAATTAATTTTTTACTAAAGCTGATGTAAGAGAAAAATGCAAATAAAAAATGTATTGAAAGCAATTTTTAATTTCTCTACCAAAGATTATAAGGTAAAATTAGATCTTATGTTATATATACTGAAATTGCTTGATCTTCAGAGCATTCTTTTCAATTTTGAAAATCCTCTCCCTGCAGAAATCAGTGTTGGTGGAAATTAAAAAAAAAAAAATTCCAACAGAGAAATATCATAATTTGTACAAAACAAGCAATCTTTTATTGAATTGCTTTCTGACCCTGAATATATATATAGCATTTCAACATTATTAAATTATTAATTAAAAGATACAAAGAAATCCCTATTGTTGCCTTTTTAACTTAATTTAGACTTTATTCATACTTTAAAAAGTTTAAAACTTTTTTTTTAACAATGTTGATTAAAGGCGAACATGGCAGATAAGGACAATAAAAAATGTGACTAAAAATGAGTGTGGCAGTGAAAGATGAAAGAGCATGATGGAACAAACTCTGTAGTGCCCACTTAGTGCCCAGAGCATATGTTTATTTAGCTTAATGGTTAATCCAAGGCAGCTCCTACACCATCCAATCACAAAAATGCACATGATAGGTTGTTTGGTGAATAATAATACCTCTTTATCGGTAAAAGTGAATGTGCTCTGTGGTTGAGTTGTAGTCCATTTAGACCAGGGTAGGCAACTTCAGTCCTGGAGAGCCTCGGTGGCTGCCGGTTTTTGTTCTAATCCAGTTTCTTAATGAGAAGTCAATAATTGCTAATGAAGCACTTGTTGCTCAAGTGACATTTTGATACTTCATTTTAGTGGCCTTCCTTATTAAAGTTCTCCACCCTTAATTGATTATTTTAGTCTTAAACAGCTGCATTCACTATTTTTAAAGGCTCCTTATTAACAATAAGATGCAAATGACAAAGGAGCCAGCAGTTCTCCATTTAACACGTTTTTCATTTACACCTCCATGGATTCATCGTGCACCATTTGATTGAATAAAATACTTAAGAGAAAAATGTGATTGACTGAAAATTATCCATTTTAGGCTTCAAATCATTTAGATGATATCCTTGGAAAAAAATTCTATGATATAAGAACCTAACATTACAGACTAACAAGTCATAAAAATAAATAAGGTCTGAAACTGTCAAGAATGAGTTTCTAATTAAGCAATTGGGTTGGAACGAAAACCTGCACCCACTGTGGCCCTCCAGAACTGACATTGCCTACACCTGATTTAGACACATTTTGGCCTTGCAGAAAAAGCTTGTGCTCCATGTGACTCTAACAATGGATAATGTTTAGTGAATGTGCAGATGAAATGAATGAAATGCCAGTGATATTAAAATGACATTTATCCATTTCTCACCCTCTTACTGTACATGATACAAGTCAGGAAGGAATGGGGTGCTTTTGCACTGTTTCTTGTAGAGTGTAACGTGCAATAGTAATTTGATAGCTACAGGGGTTAAACTTTTTTTTGTGTTCACTGGTTAGTTAAATTGAATATAAGGTGTATGAATGACCTACCAATACAGAAGAAGATTTGGGGTACCAAACTGGTAAACCCCATTTATCTGATGGCAAGAACAAAATAAATATTCATCAGAAAACTATACAATAGTGAGTGTCATGGTTTTATTGGGAATCCTCCTAGCAAGTTCTTTAGTACAGTAGTCCATTGCAGATAAAATGCCTGTGTTGGTTTGAGACTCTTTTAAATATGAAAAAATGTGAGATTTCCAGGTCCAAGAAGAAGTGGCGTCAAATGTCTTCTCTTCCAGTAGTTCAGTTCTTCTGGTCTAAAGACTGAAAGGAAGAAGCTTATCCTGAGTCATATCCTACAGTATATATTTTCAGCCCTGAAGATTCTCTCAAGGTGCATGTGTGTGGTTTAGGTAAAACATGAACATATTGAAAGCACAAAAGCATACTGTTAGGAGAATCAACTCCCTTTAATTTATTAATTTATACCCATAAAGAAACACCAGCTTGATTAACAATTCCCAATCCATTATTTCGAAAAGGGCAAACACCTGATTAAAAGGGTTAAAAGCATAGCCAAGGGGCCAAAAGTTTGGCTTTGGAATTTTTAACAGTTTTATACTTTTTAGACACCCTTCAACTTAATTTGACCAATTCTGGGCTGACAACCGCACGTATTAGTAAAAGATTTAATGTATTAATGACAAATAAAAAAGTTCAATTTACTGTAATTCTGTTTTTATTTATTTTCTTTGTCAAACAATATTATCAAACACACTATGTATGGCTATTTCCTTATCAGATTAATTGATGTACTGTATAACTGTAACATAAATGACACCAAAATCTACTGCTACCATATTGCCTACCATACCCCCTACCCCTTTATCTACTTCTAACTCTTTAGGACCTCTCTACACACCATGTTTCTTGTATCACTATTACTTTCCTCAGCAGTTATTATCACCTTTACATCTTCTCTTGACTCTTAATAGAGGCTCGACATAAGCAAACACTGGGCGAGATAGATACATGGTCACCTTTTCTAATATCTGTCCGTGAGCCTTGTCTTGGTATCTTCACATGCTTTAACCTGTCTTGCCCTACATGTACCTGCAGCATTGCTGCAACACCCCACCTCAGTATCCCCATATTTCTCAACCTCTCTTACCCTATGCTTCTTCTCTCTATTGCATTCTCGTAAATCCTGATTCTGACTTCATCATTTTGAGGCACCTTGGTTCTCTCCTGTCCAATTGTTGACTACCACCAATGGTAGATGGGCCCCACAACCTGCTGTGAAAACATCATTTGTATAATAGTAAATACTTTGCCATCTTTGAAGGCAATTCACTTTGCACCTCATTAGTATTTAACATCCCGGTGTCATTTGGTTAGATATTCGCTTTGTTATTGTTGAAACACTCCATTTAATTGTATCAATCAGGAATTGAAGTTCCCACCCCTAAAGTTGTGTGTCATCATCCCCAACACTGAGTAACCAAAGCCAAGCTGACCATTGAGAATCAGATTGCTTGGAGAGACCACACACACACACGTACACACACATATTCACACAGACAGACAGTAGCATTTTATTATATTGTAGGTATATATGTCTTATTAAATGTATGTCTTGCAAAAATGTTTTAAAAAAATATAACAGGTTAAAATATCACCAGTTTAGAAAATAGTACTTGGGTGTTGTACTGTGTTAATCACTATAAATGTAGTGTGAAGTCAAGCAAAATTACCTTTTATTGGCTAACTAAAAAGATTACAATATGCAAGCTTTTGAGACAACTCTACATCTTGCCTGAAGAAGGGGCCTGAGTTGCCTCGTAAGCTTGCATATTGTAATCTTTTTAGTTAGCCAATAAAAGGTGTCATTTTGCTCATTTTGTATTTTCTCATCTTTCCTACAATTTCTAGTTGGCTATCATTCCATGTTCACTACAAAGAAAGGTTTTGCTGTCAATGAAACTATGGCTTTTTTGAAAATAACGTGTTTCAAATTAAAGTAGCTGAGGAAAAATATTTCATTTTTTTAAACATTTTTCATTTTTACTGCAGTGTTTTTGAGCAGTGAAAAAACTCATCAACTCACACACATAAGAAGTCATGTCACTTGATGATATTGTTATATCTTTAATCTCCAGCTCATAACCATACTTTATGTGATGTTCTTTTTGGTTTTGTCATGAATTTGGACCATGCAATATACATGTGCTGACACTGAGAGTGATTGAAGTGTGGATAAAGCTAGATCTCCCCAGGCCAGATTTTGTAAGCTTAGGCTTCAGTTACTGATTTATTTGACTGAACTGGGTTGAAATCACAAGCATGAAATGATAAAAGAAACTCCGAACTTGACAATGAGGGTGAGTACAAAGAAACACTTTGTAAAGATTGAGTTGTGTGCTAGTGAACATCTGTTAATTATGACTTCAGTGCAATTAGTTGTGAGTTAAAAATGAATAAACTTGGATTTGTTTCTGTTTACTATAGTGGAAACTTATTTAATGAGAAGTCAAGCAAAATGACACCTTTTATTGGCTAACAAAAATGATTACAATATGAAATCTTTTGAGGCAACTCTGGTCCCTTCTTCAGGCAAGATGTAATGAAGAAGGGGCCCAAGTTGTGTCAAAAACTTGCAGACTTGTAATCTTTTTATTTAGCCAATAAAAGGTGTCATTTTTCTTGACTTCTCATTATATCCACAATGGATAACATGGTACAACACCCTAGTACTACTGGAAACTTTTTTTAAATTGATAATTGTGTGGCAAATGTGAGCACACACAGAAGCCTGACTTGGGTAAGTGCTTTCTTTCTTGACGCAGTTGATGGTTTGTTCTTTAGAATATTTTTATCCAATGCAATTATCTAATTCCTGACAGGAATATATCTATTGTATAATAAAAAAATGTAGTCTTTTACATTGCTGATGGCAAGGATTTCTTGTATGGTAGCTCAATGAGCCCTACAGAACCTGACTTGCACAATTGGGTTGATTCTGGACATATCAAATGTCATGTGGTTTGCAATGTTTTTCTCTAATGTAATTTTGTAATGTATGCCAGTCTGTCAGTTTTATACTATGTAGTCTTTTCTGCTCCTTTTCATTATTTATATAGTACTCTATACTTTGTGCAGAATATTCTAAGCTGTTATCAGCTGGTAATGTAGCTTTTTTGTGGCTAATGTAAACTCACCCACTAAACAGTTTGTCCTTCAGCAAGCAGCAGGTATTAAACTGTACACTTTCAGATCAAGCGTGGGTTGGAAATGAGTAGGTATTTTGCTTTTGTAAAACTGCAAAACTGTTTCAGAGCAGAAAGAGATATGCAGGCTAAGCAGATGAGGACTCCTTTATTATTACAGCACATACTGACTTATTCAGGTTAGATTCAAGTAATGCTGAATTTATTATTGCACCAAAGAATATTAACTTGAAAGGAAACTGAAAAGAGCAACTCAGTATTTAGTAAATCTTAACTAAGTTCTAATTGGTGCAAAGAACTGTAAAAGCAGCAATGGATGCAAGCTTGGAATACAATCTGGTTAACACATGATTTCATCAAATGGCCCCCACTTACACTGCCAAACATATGTTTACAACAGGGCAATTCAGAAATGCCAGTCAAGCTGAAAGCACAAATTAGAAATGTAGAAAGGAATGAACAATGAAGCCATGTGATCATCATGAAATATGGTGTGGTAGAGTAATTTTAGGGTAACATAGCATTCATCTTAAAGAGATATCATAAAGAGTTAATACATATCAGAAAACTGTTCAGGCATATCAGGAAACTAGATAAAGGTCAAGTGAACAACACAGAAAAAAATGTAATACACAAAATGTACTAAAGGATGACTAAGAGATCACATGACCTGCATTCAACAAGATTGGACAGTTGTTACATACACAGGAGTTTCAAGGGTGGTGGCGCAACCCAAAGAGTATAAGGAGAACCAGAATGTATCAAAATAGACTTTTATTTTGTGTAGATCATTTGGGTGTAAATCAACGAACCAACCAGAGTAAATGTGCGTGTTGACTGACACTGTTATGTAAATTAATTTATTTATAAAATAGACCTACACCTTTAATATTTGATCATTGTGATCATGCTGTAGAATGGTCCCTGTTCAAGCATTAGCTGAAGAGTAATAAATGATGCAGATGGACAACCTTTTCTCCTGCCTGATTACTGATTTGTCCTGTTAAGAGGATTAAGTTTCTTTCTTTAATTAAAATGTTGATTTCCACCACAGTGGCTGAATTTGAAGCCACATGTGATCTTCATCAAATATGGCTGACAATGAAGCCATATGTGTTCTTCATGAGATATGATTTTTTTTGAGTATGACTGTTGGCCCTTCATTCTTTTTTAAATTTAAAAATGCTGTTTTCCAAGGGTAAAATAAATATATAGAGAATATAACTTACTTATTTGAGGAATGTTTTAACAGATGTTCTTGTTGATGTGAATAAAATTAATAAGACAGAGGTAAGAAGGTGAAAGTATTGAAATACTTCTCCTCCGCATGATTTTTATTTAATTGACTGGCATACTGTATAGTTTAGTCCTAAGCCTCTGCGACTTTATTTAGGGTAAGGTTGCTTAAAAATATTAAGTCATATCAAATGAAATTTACTCTCTCATGTACTCCAAATCACGAAATCTCATCTTTGAGTCTGTGTGTGTGTTCAGAACAATCTTTCTTTTAAGGTTTACTTTTATGTAGTGTTACAGCACATACTGATCCTTCATCCTGAATATAATTTAATACCTTAAGGATTAAAAAAAAAATGTTGCTCCACTGATCAGACATGATTACAAAGACATGGAGAGATGTTGGAGAATGACATGTATGTGCATCAGAGGATCACTTCAGGGCTTATCTGAGGTATGTACTACCTCACTGGGATGAGCAGGGGCATTGGTGCCACTCATGTCCTCTCCTTTTTCCTCCACAACACCAAGAATGTGCCGAGTGAAGGCAAATGACTCTGCCCCTTCTTAAATTCAAAGCCGACCTGAAGGAGGCATCATTAGCTGACTGTGTTACCCGCATGATGGAGCTCCCTAGGAGCTCCCTAACCAAACCTAGAGAGGGGGAGACAAGCTACAGAGAGGCTATCTTTTTGAATTTCTTATTTCCTTTTATTACTTACACCCTTTTCATTCTTTAAAGAGACATTGAACTAAATAGGGATGGCTGGTTTGGTGCCGCAGCCTTTATCCTGTGGAGTTGTCATTTCTTGCATGACCACAAAAGTTATGATTATTAGCAAAGTGGGAGTACTAATGTGGAAAAGAAACAAGCACTTAGAATATGTATCTATCAAATGGGACAGCATTTATTCTAGTTCAGAAATACAAAATGTAAAAGAAAAGCTTTAGACATACTGAAAAACTCATCTTGTGCTTCTGTAATGAAAACAAGTATAGAGTTCATTGTAAGGTGTATTTATTTAAATGTCATTTCTTCGAACAAGTATGGCACAGTGACACAGTGTTTTGCATTATTGCCTTATTGCCTCATGGATCCTGGTATTGAATCTTGTATACAGACCTCATCTACGTGGAGTTTCCCAATGTCCTACCCCTGTGTATGTGTTTTTTTCCCTGGGTACTCCAGTTTTTATCCCATATACTGTACCTAAAATGTGCTGATTAGTCTCACTGGTGATTTCAGTTTGGTCTGTGTGTACAACTGCAGAAGTGCATGACACCCGATTCTTCAAGCCTAAATAGCCTTGTGCTCATTTGTTATTTAAATTAACTCTTTCAGGGTGGATGTCGACTTTTTTTTTTTTAATTCAGGAAGGGGAGGACAAAATTACTTGTAAATGGCGACAAAACTTGACGTTAATTTTAGTTCGACTCTTTTTGCTAGAAGGAAAGTTAGCTTTGTTGATTTGATCTTGAGTCCCTGCACGTGCATGAGCAGCATAGAGCTACTGATGTTGACATCTGGCGAGAGACCAAAGCGAATGAGAAAAGAATAATTCTCAGTGGACGAAAACATTTTGTATTATTATCCCTTAATCATACTCTGACTTGTTGGATTCCAATTTTGATTTTGATGTATTGTGTTTCTTTGTAACTACTATGGAAGAATGATCTCAAAAAAACACGAAAAATGGGGGGAACCACCCTGTCTTCTATTTATTATGCACTTTGAGACAAGTTTGATCAGTACGTCATGGAATGAGGAGAGTCATAGGCGTGTCACAGTTTCCCATTCCACCTCCCATCTAGCAAAAGATGGATATCCAACAGTTTTCTTTTGGTCTGGGCTTTCATTTTCAAAATACACCAGTGTGTGGTAGAGGCCCCATGATGGTGTCTGGCTGCTTCGTGTGAGGATGTGAAGCTTAGAGGGGAAGAGCTCTGAGTGATTTCTTGCACGTGATGTAACTTGAGTTGATTTAAAAAAAGCACTGATGAAATAGCCCATGACATCTGGGTAACTTCATGGCAGTGTTGTATCCATTGTCATAATCTAATGTGAGTTAAATTTATGAGCTCCTTCTGGAAAATGTGTGCATGCTTTTATACTTGAAAATTCATGTTATTGTTTTCTTCTGTTTTAGGCACAATGTTGATAATGTCATCTTATTTAATAATGGGAGATTGCAGTAAATACTATCTGCATTAAAAACATAAAGAAGGACTCTCAACAAAAAAAAAAGAGTCTCCTCCCATGGTCCAAAGACATGCAGATTATGTGAATTGGTGGTGTTAAATTGGTCCATGATGTCTGTGTGTTTTGTTCATGCTGTGATGGTTCTGCTCCCTGTCCAAGGATTGTTCCTGCTCTGGGACAGGTTCCAGCTAACCCGTGACCCTGCCCTGGACAAGTGGGTTTAAAAACTAATGGATGGATAAATGATTTTCTTAAGACGTTGTGACAGTAGGGGGCGCTATCGCTCCCTTGAACCCTCAGGTACCACGCCAAACAACAGGTAAAAGTGCTACAATAAATCTTTTTATTATAATAATGTGCACTAAGCACCCTCCACTCCACGCTACTCATTAAACAATCACAAATACTCAGTAAACCAATCCTCCAGCTCCCAGACGTGTTGCCCTCCTACCCCCCAGCTCAGCTCGCCGCCTGGGAGCTCCCTTAGTCCTTTTATATTCTCCGACCCAGAAGTGTTCCCAATCCAACAGTCCACAAGTCCTTATTCCTTCTAGGTCAGGGTAAACAATGCTTTTCCTCACCCCAGAAGCCTGTCACTCTTCCTGTGACGAACTTCCAGGTCATAGTGCGCAAGCGAGTCCACTGACCTCCCAACAGCGACTCCCAGTGGCCCCCAAGGTATCCAGCAGGGCTGTGCATAAAAACTACATAGTCCATGAGGCCCTGCTGGAATTTGGGGCCCGTACATGCTCTCGGGAGAGCTCCTCCTGGCGGCCTGGGGGTGAATATGAAACCGGCCATCCATTACAACGTTCACTCTGGAAAATGATTTCTGGATTTCACTTTTCAAAATGTTTGCATGATCGGTCAAGCCTTGCTTGTCTCAACCTTATGGCTTCTGATTTTTGTGTTATTTTTTGTAATATTATCAACAATATATTCTTTTTTCATGAAATTATCATCTTTCTGGTTACGCCCAGTGCCAGTGCTAGGTTATTTAGCGCCCTAGGCCAAGCTTATTAGTGCATCAACTGACTGTTCGGTAGCTAAGCCATGCGGCTAGGTTTCCCCTACCCCCCCTTATGATCTGCACCCTAAGCGAATGCCTAATTCGCCTTAATGGGGGCGCAGACCATGATTACTCCTATATATACGATTGGTGTTTTTTTTTTCTTTTCAGGGTACAGCTCCATACTGTAAGATGGATGGATGGAAGGATTTGTGACTATGAATCCATCTGAGCATCTGAGCACTGTTTGTGATAAAATTTCCACAAGCTAATTTTTAGCTACTATGTGATAGTTTTGTATCAACATGAACCAACATAACCTGTGCTGCACTTTCAACACTTTGCTGAGTCAATGTCTTGACAAATTTCAGTTGTTCTGGGGGAAGAATTGCATTGCAGCTTGCTGTAAAGTGGATATAACTGGTAAAATGCCTATTAAGGATTACTTTCTTTTTATGTGTTTTTTGCTTTGTTGGAAGTTTGATTTGGGACTGGTTTAGATTAGTTTAGATTAGATAAACTTCATTAATCCCATGGGGCTTCAAAGAAAAGGACATTTCTCTGTGTTGCTTTTTCATAAAAAAAACATCTAAATAATAAATGTAAAAGACATTTGTTTGAGATTGGGATGATAAGTGAAAAGGCAAATTTCCTGAATAATTCTGTTACAAATTATTATTGATGGCTATCTACAGGACATAGATATTTAGCTGTCTTGCAAAGGAATCACCTGCTTTGAAGATCAGACTGCTTTGATTGGTATCTCATCAACATACAAAGCTGTGACACAGAACTGCCTGCCTCCTTTGAAAATGAATGACTTCTGGGGACATTAGTTTCAGCATACAATGGTATATGTACTTCTTCATAGCTGACAACAATGCTATTATTTAACCAAAGAAAATTTGTTTTGCAAAGGAAATTGGTATGTACCATTGTTTAATTGATTGTCATGTTGATCTAGGTAGAGAATTAAATATTTATATACCTCTGGGTAAATCAGAATAAAAAAAGAAAATATGGTTAGAGACTCCTAACTGCTGCTCGCTTCTTTTTTGCTTTTAGCTCCTTGCTGCTGTGGCTACATCCTGTAACAAAAATGGCTTGTACGTGGCCCAGGTTCCCCTAGGCTTGAGGCTAGTAACACTACTATATTATAGGAAAACTGAAAGGACCCGTTTTTTAGAATGGTTATGGTACAGCCTCATATCATATTTCAGCCCTATTCTGATGTTATATTGTATTTTTTGTGCATTTACTAAGGTGTGAGTATAAGTAAGTACTTGTACAGTATGTTCTCTTATTTGAATGTGTGATTTTCTGATCAATCACTCACTGTAGGAATGTCCAGCACATGTTAATCACATTAGAAGTCTTTTGTGAAGTTGAAGTACAGCTGGCCTGTAAATCAATGGGACAAGTCTTCTTTAATAATTCATGGCAGGGCTGTCAGCCAGAAAAAAACTTATTAATATCTACAACAAACAGACTGGACCATGACACGTCTTCTGCAAATTCTGCCTCATGAAACAGCAAGAGAAGGGACAGTGTTTCTCATTATTTTATTTTCACAAAACGCGAAGGTCCTCTACTGTCTTTTAAATTCTCCTATTGTTCAGTAAAAGTTACAAATGGTATAGATGAGGACACAAGTGTGGCAGAAGTCTATGTTATTTAAATGTACAGTGTAGTTATGTGCTGACAATTAAAATTCCAGGAGCTCAAATTCATGACTAGAACAACTGTGACCTTGCCTGACTGAAATGTATATGCACTTTTTTATATGCAGTATGGGGTCAGATGATTTAACTGTTTGCCATCACTTAAGGTGCAGTGACAAAGCTAGTCACCATGTAGCTCATTGTTGCTTACTTTTATAATGAGAAGCTCCACAACTGACCAACATCAGTATATTAGTGACCTGATACCTCAAGTAAAAGATTTAAAGTTGGAGGGTGTCTTCATATGTTTTAATGTATATACCGAGGTGTGGCAGAAAAGTAATGAGACTGATTTTTTATTTACCAAAGTTTTTATTTTTGTTTCAAACATCAATGTTATCCTCTTCAAAGGTGTTCCCTTGGGCAGCTACACATACCGATGGAGACATGTGCAAATGTTCAGTCAAAATTTGATGAACGGTAAATCTGTTCAAATTTAATTGTTCACTCAACATTCTTAATGTTAAACGACGGTCTGATCTCACAAGAGTGTTCACACGTTTGATGTTTTCATTGGTTTTCGAAGTTGAAGTCCTCCCTGAACGGTGTTCATCTTCAACGTGTTTTCTGCCTTCCAAAAATGATTTGTGCCAGCGAAAAACTTGAGCTCGGGATAAAGAATGTTCCCCATAGGCCTGTTTTAACTTTTGAAACGTCACACTTGCCGTTTAATGGCACAACGTTGCTCCAAATTTCGCTGTTCCATTTTGCGTGACGCACAACCAAAAACACAACTTCGCTAATAGCAGTCACAAAAATCACGTAGTTAACGGAAGGAGTTGAAACTCGCACTGAGCTATGGGAGGGTACTGATACACGTGCTCTATCAAGGACAACAGCGCAGCGTTGCCAGATCGCTTGCAGTGTTGCCAGTCTCATTACTTTTCTGCCACAGCTCGTAGTAGCAAATTTAGCATCTACTTTTCAAAATAACCAAATAATTCTCTTACAACATTTGAGCACCTTTGGTTCCCATTTTGTGAAACATCCTTATTGCCATAAAGCAAGTTGGCATTAATCATAATGTAGTTCCTAGGTATCTCAATGTAATTTCAAGTTAATATGCTTTTCAATAATCCTTATTTTCCCTATATTTTTGAGGCTAATACAAGGGCAGGACTTTTGACATCACAGGGAAAAACTAGTTGCAGCAATAAAGATGTATATTGTATATTACATAACTACTGTATTTGCTTTTCAAGTCAATATTTCATATGCCTAATAAGATAAACTACTGCTAAAATATACCATAACACTGTTTTTTTAAATAGGTTCCATTTGTTTTATCACACATATATTTTTCATGCTCTGAAAAATATTTGAAGTCTGCTCTTAATGTTAGATGAAGTGGAAACAACCCAGAATCAAGTATTTGCTACACATGTTTTTCTCTCGACCATTATTTTTTTCTGTCTTCTTATTCCTACAAAATAGCCAGGAAATTGTATTTAGAAGGTTAGAAAGATTACTTTTATTCCAGAATAGTGAAAGGTGTTGTTTAAATAGTTTCTCTCTATTTTAAAAGAAAATCTCGAGATGAGACAAGATAATTGGCAAGAGATTTTTTCAAGTTTTTCAAGTTGCCCTCCTCTCAACCATTTCTGGTTAACGGCCCATGGCCATGGTCCTCTCATGTCTCATTCGTATGAATACTTTTGTCAGACACAGTTCCTGTGCTCTCAGCTCTTATAAATTTTTACGTTTTCCTTACTTTAAGTTCCCAATAAAAGAAGACTTATTAGGTCCAAATCTTATTGAAGAATTTTATCCTGAAGGGTTATCAACAGAAGAAATGAGTACATGGGCAATCCTAGCACAAAGAAACAATGCAGTTAAACAAATTAATGTGAAAATTGTTGATCGATTACAGGGCAAATTGTTTAAATACATATCAATAGACTATGCTGAAAATGTTGGTGGTGATGGTGCAGAAGATGAAAACATCAACTTACAATATCACGTTGAATATCTACAACCGTTAACACCGTCCAGTCTTCCACCGGCCAAATTACTGTTGAAAGAAGGATGTATCATAATATGTTATTGCATAATTTATGTATGAATGATGGGCTATGCAATTGGACAAAATTGAAAATTGGTCAATCAATTCTAACATGTAAAATTTTATCAGGCGACAAGAAAGGTAATGTAGTACATCTTCCACAGATAACATTAGACACCAAAGGAAATCTTGATATGCCATTCGTATTAAAACGTTTACGGTTTCCTGTTATAATAACTTTTGTTATGACAATTAACAAATCACAGAGACAAATATTCGAAAAAGTCGGTTTATTTATTAGAGAGAAAGAAACGATATTCAATCATGGGCAGTTATACGTTGCATTGTCACGATGTAAGTCCAAACACGGAATCAAAATTCATGGCAAAATTGAAGAAAAGTTAAATCCAAATATTGTTTTTACTGAAGTTTAACAGTTAAAGTGTAAGTTTAAAAAATATTTGCGTGTTAATTTCAAAGCCAAACTGAATGAGAACATGTAATCCAATAAATAACTCTAACGCAACATGAAACATAATTTTCTTTCAATTTATTACGTTTTACTATTTTTTACGATAGATAGATATATAGATAGATCAAAGGAACAACAAAATTGAAGGTGCAGTCGACTCAGTGTGAGGCATAAGAGTTAAAAAGACAAGAAGAGAGAAAATAATAACAAACCGAATAGTAATAAAAGTACTTTACAATATATACAAATTTCACTGGTTGACTTAAGGTCTATATTGCACATTGGGAGGATGATATGGAGCAGTTTTATTTTGAGTTCAGGGCCATGATTGCTTTTGGATAAAAACTGTTTTTAAGGCGGTTTGTCCTGGTTTTCATTGCTCTGTATCTTTTGCCTGATGGCAAAAGCTGTAAGAGGCAATGACCGGGATGTGATGAATCCTGTGAAATGTCTATTGCTCTTTTGCGGCATCGGGAAGTGTAGATTAGTTCTAGAGTGGGGAAGGTACAACCAATTGTTCTCTCCGCTGTCCTGAAGACCCTGTGGAGTGCTTTACTTTTTGAGGAAGTGCAGCTGCCGTACCACACACACAGTCTGTACGTAAGCACACTCTCGATGGAACAGAGATAAAAGGCAAGGAGCAGATTTTTGGGGAGATGGTTGTTTCTGAGGATTCTCAGAAAATATAGTCTCTGCTGCGCCTTCTTCAGTAGCGCCTTGGTGTTGGCACACCAGGTTAGGTCATCCTCCAGTTCAATGCCCAGAAACCTGAACACCGGTTCTCTCTCCACACAGGCCACACCAATGATAAGTGGCTGGATGTCAGTTTTGTTTTTTCTAAAGTCAATAACAAGCTCCTTCATTTTTGTGGTGTTGAGGAGCAGGTTACTGACTCTGCACCACTCTGACAGCCGCTCCACCTCATCCCTGTATGCCAGCTCACCCTCCTTGCCCAAGATGAGTCCGACCACCATTGTGTCATCTGCAAACTTTATGATCTTGTTGCTATGGTGAGTGGGGACACAGTCATATGTGTAGAGGGCATAGAGGAGCGGGCAGAGCACACAACCCTGCAGCGTCCCGGTGTTGAGGCTGAGAGCAGTGGAGGTGTGGGGACCCAGCCTGACCCTTTGGGAGCGACCAGACAGGAAGTCCAGTATCCAGCTGCAGGTGAGTGATGGAAGTCCCAGATTTGCCAGTTTGGACACCAATCATTGTGGGAGGATGGTGTTAAACGCCGAGCTGAAGTCCACAAAGAGCAGTCTGGCGTAACTCCCCTACTGCTTCAGGTGGGTAAGGGCAGCATGAAGAGCTGTGGCCAAAGCGTCCTCCTTGGATCTCTTTGCTTTGTAAGCAAATTGAAATGGGTCTGGGTCTGCTGGCAGGCAGGTGATGATATGACTCCACACCAGTTTCTTAAAACACTTCATGATAACAGATGTGAGTGCCACTGGGCGGAAATCATGGATGGATGGATTTTTCCGGCAGCGGAGCAATGATGGAGGACTTGAGGTAGGATGGGACAGTGGCCTGGGACAGGGACTGGTTGAAAATCCTAGTGAAGATTCCGGCCAGTTGATCCGCACAGTCTTTCAGCACCCGTCCATACACACCGTCGGGTCCTGCAGCATTCCTCGGGTTCACCTTCCTCATCACCCACCTCACCTCACACTCTTTCACCGTGAGTATGTTGCTGTTGTGAACAGGCGACTGTGATGGAGCTGCTGTTGGTGTTGCCTCAAAGCGGGCAAAGAAGATGTTTAGCTCCTTTGCCAGAGAAGTGTCTCCCTCAGCGGCTGAGGAGTTGCTGGATTTGTAGCCGGTGATGTGCTGGACACCCTGCCACACCTGCTTGGTGTTGTTGCTCCTCAGATGGTCCTCTATTCTCGTTCTCTACGCTGCCTTGGCCTCTTGGATGCCTTTCTTCAGGTTCACTCTGGCTACACTATAAAGTGCCCCATCCCCGGATCTGAAATCAGTATTTCTGGCTTGCTCTGGACCTCCCTTGTCATCCAGGGTTTCCTGTTGGGATAAATCCTTATGCGTCTCTCCCTGGTGACGTAGTCCATCCAGAACCTGATGTAATCCAGGACTGCCGTAGTGTTGTTCTCCAAGTCTTGGTGATCGAAAACCTCCCAGTTGGTTCTCTGGAAGGAGTTCTGCAACTGTTGGGAGCTTGTTTCCTGAGGGGGGTATATGCAGGGATCAGAAGCAGGGACGTATGTTCAGACTGACCAAAGTGTGCTAGGGGTTTAGCCCTATAGGCCTGTCTCATGTTTGTGTACAGCTTGTCCAGTGTTTTTACTCCCCTGGTTGCACACCTTATGTGTTGATGGAATTTGGAGAGAACTGCTTTCAGATTTGCATGATTAAAGTCCCCAGAAATAATGTGAACAGCCTCTGGATACTTACTGTTTACTGATGATGGTGTCAAGCAAAAGCCCTAGAGCTGAGCTAGCATTAGCATCTGGTGCTTTGTACACAGTAGTTAGTAGTATGGCGTTGAATTCACGTGGGAGATATACGGGTCTGCATTTAATTGTCATAAACTCCACGTCTGGAGAGCACTGTCTGGTGACTATGGTGGAATGCGTACACCAGCTATTGTTCACATAAATGCACAGCCCCCCTCCTCTTTTCTTACCGGAGCTCTTTGTCCTGTCTTGCCGGTGTGCTGTGTAGCCTGTTATCTCGATACTCTCGATATCTGTGTCCGGTATAAGTGGGTTTAGCCACGTCTCCGTGATCAGCAGGATGCAGCAGTCCATTGAAATCCGCAGCCTCCACTCATCAAGTTTGTTCACCAGAGACCTCATATTTGAGGAGAAAATGCTTGGAAGCGGTGGTTTGTGTGGCTGCTTCCTTAGCCTCATTAGCACGGCGCCTGAGCACCCCCTCTTTTGTTTACGCTCTTTGCGCCGCCGCCAACTTCTCAAAGGTGGTATTGTAATGCACAGAGAGCCTGGTGTCCATGCGATGTTGTCCAGAATGTTGTGGACGTGGAGAAACTTGGATGTCGAGCAACTCTTGGTGTCCATGCGATGTTGTCCAGAATGTTGTGAACGTGGAGAAACTTGGATGTCGAGCAACTCTTGCTCCGTAAGCCGAAAGATAAAATATCCTGCCAGCTATACGTGTATTTATCCAGGCAGGGTGGAAAAACCAAACTCTGAGTCAGAGAGCACACAGCTGCAGTGTCTAAGTGCACCACCATAGTGATAGTTTATTGTCATAGTTTACTATTGTTAAAGACTCGCTGTAATGTAAACTAGTTAGTTCTATTATGCATCTGTAACAATTGCCATGAAAATAACAATCTGTTTAAATTGTACATCTACTTCCACATATGTGAGCAGCAGAGCCGCGAAGTGGCTAGCGCATAGTGCCTGCCTGGGGGTTGGCGAGCGAAGTGAGAGAGGGCCGAGCCCCCTAGTTTACATAAAGGTCGGGTTGATCCATGCATTGTCTTGACAGGTAAGGAAACAGTAAAGAATACGCAGACTTCCTTTATTAAAAAAGAAAACATGTGCACCATTTTCTTTGGGTATTGAAAGACAGAAAACTGCGAGAAACTAGTGGAAGAATTTCTCTCTTTCTTCCTAGTACTTTAGTGCAACCTGTCTTTAAAAATCCATTTCCTGCTCTCTTGTTTGGATTTTTACCTGAAAACGTGACAGCAGTCACTGATGAACATAGGGTGAGGTTCTGCCAGAACATCTTTCAAAAGCAGAGGCATTTGAGTGGAAAGTACAATGAGTCCATATATATCATGACTCGAATTAGAAGACATCTGTTGGTCATTCCAGAGTGAAACACGTTCAGAGGATTATGAGAGGAAAACAAATATCAAGTGACTACTTTTGTAAGTAATAATCATATGTAAAATAATTATATGTGTAATTTGTAATTTTTCATGTCTAAATAATTAATCTTAAAAAATATTACTTTGTATTTAAAATAGTGTTTTTTCATTTTAAACCTTCATCTCTCCAAAACTGGATGTGATAGCGCTGAGCCAGATTTGGATTCAACACCCTCATTTCTATTAAGAACACATAAAAGTTTTGACAAGAGCAATTTTTTTTTGTAGACCAATTTAAATATTGCAGTAATTGAATATTTTTTTCTGAAGGAACTGCTGTTATGTGTTTAAAAGAAAACATCAGGAACTGTTCACTTAATTTTCAGAATGCTGTGACGTGAAGGCCTGACAATGTCCATGTTGATTCCGACTTTATTCCCAGTGCAACCAGTTTAGACTGTGGGTCTTGCAGCCTTGATCTGGATAAGGCAAGTTTGAAATTGGATGAATTTTCATTATGGCTGCTTGTAGTGGGAAATCATGTTGTTCTCTAATTAGGTGAAGTTGAGAAATACAGTTGAAGGGTTACTAGCTCGCACAGCTTTAGACACTAAGAACTCTGCCTCTACAGCCTTTTCAAATGATTGCAGATTTGTAAACTAGGGTTTGGGGACTTCTGGCAAACTAATCGAGGGACAGTAGAAGGGGATTGTATCACTCAGTACATACTTGTAGTCTCTTTGCAGGTGTTCATAGGACAATACATCTTGTTTGCAATTTCATATGATAGAGGAGTTATACATACTGCGGGCACTTGTAGCTAGGGAAGACCATCCATCTTAGTGCATTTGCTAAACTATCTGTTTTTATTGTTAAATCAGCGCATGTGTACACACACACTACTGTGTCCACAAACCCAGAGCAGCCAAGGCACTGGAATAATTTTCTGTTAAAATTAATTCTTCGAAGGGCAGCATGGTGGTGCAGTGGTAGTGCTGCTGCCTCGCAGTAAAGAGACCTGGGTTTGCTTCCCGGGTCCTCTCTAAGTGGAGTTTGCATGTTCTCCCTGTGTCTGCGTGGGTTTCCTCCGGGTGCCCCGGTTTTCTCTCACAGTCCAAAGACATGCAGGTTAGGTGCATTGGCAATCCTATATTATCCCTAGTGTGTGCTTGGTGTGTGTGTGCCCTGAGGTGGGCTGGTGCCCTTCCCAGGATTTGTTCCTGCCTTGCACCCTGTGTTGGCTGGGATTGGCTCCAGCAGACCCCTGTGACCCTGTAGTTAGGATATAGCGGGTTGGATAATGGATGGATGGATGGATAATTCTTCCAAAAAAATGATCCACTTGGTATATTGCTTGTTACAAGATCTCATCTAAAGTTTGACACAACATGTTTTGATGTCAGTCTTTCAAAACTGAAATCTCAGTAAGAATGTAAAGACTTCTGATATTAACTCCAAACTTTTAATGTAGTTTAATTTAACATCCCCAATAAATAGGCATACCGTATAAAACTCTACTGCTATATTTCAGCCAAGGTTTAGTCATTTTGTGGCATTGGCCTCCAGGAAGTGGCTTGGCTGGTGGGTACACGTCTTCTTCTTATTTCTGAGGCCTATGTCTTACATGTGGCTGGCTGTTGGTTGCTAGTAGCTACTATCAGTAAGCGTTGTGTGTGTCCAGTGGCTGATTACTCCTGGCATACTGTAGACCTAGATACAAACCCCCACTGCTAAATGTGTATAAGGATTACAGTATTGGCTTCTGTGATATTTGGTGTAATCCCATCATATTTTCCAAAATAGAGAGGTTATTTTACACGTTACAAAATAACATAAGATAAGAAGAACCAATCAGCATAACTCTTTTTGCCCAATCTGATCGCTTACATTGCTGTGTGCTTTGTTTCATGTTTCATTTCTACAATTTTTTTTTGAGAAAAACTTATTATTTTTTAAAATTTGTAAGAAAATTTTTCTTTAGTCATTTTATCTATGTACCTGTCGTGTCCTCTCTGAAAAGCTTAATTTTAAAGTTATGGCTAGTAGTAGTATTTCTTTCCTAATTTTCTTTAGAATTTCTCTAGCATTGTTATGTCCACAATATTGCAAGTGTTGCTTTACAAATGTGTTACAGAAGATGCAAATCTTCTAACTACTTGTACTTTGGACCCTGCACTTCATACTCTTATTAGGCTTAAAACTGTTACTGTGCACTATAATGAGTTCACAAGTAAACCAATTTTTGTGGTGGTTTCTGTGTAGCATTAGATTACTTTCTAGCTCCACACCCCTCAATATACATTCATATCTGATATTTTACCTTCCATTTTGTACAGCCTAAAATGTATTTACTTTAAATTGTCATGTGTCAGCTCATGTTAACATGAACTGATTTAACTGCCCCTTTCAGATTCATTTTGTTAAGCATAATTTATCTTAGCATTTTCATTGGAACTGAACTTGTTAATTTAAATTTTAATCAGGGCATTGTTTTGATCAGCTTCTTCTAACTATCTTCATATTCTTTCTCTCCTCAAAATGCTGTATTAGCAGTTTACATTACTGCCATTGTGATCGATGTAAGTAGTCTCAGTAATAGATGTCCTATGCTACCTTAATTTTTGAAATTTGTATACATAATGTCCTGTTACATTTTTCTACCCATCAGATAATTCTGTGTTTTCATTTTTTGTTAATTTGATTGCTCTGATATGTACAGTGTCTCAATCCAACATAAAATTTAACAAAGACCATTCATAGAATTGTTTGTAGATAATTTTTTGTACTGTATGTGTCAGATTTATTTTCTGTAGAGGTGTAGTTTCTTTTGGAAGAATTAAGTAGATAGGTCTAGCAGGTTGAATGGCCTGTTCTTGTCGAGATTATTTTAATGTTTTAATTTAAGGGGTATCTTATCAAAAATGTTCTGAAAGTCAAGTTTGATTATATGATACATATTATTAGTATCAAATGCTTATTAGTATCAAATCCTCATTAGATCCATGCACCCTTCTATTTTCTAACCCAGTTCTGGACCACAGTTCTGGTAACTTTGGGCACAAGGAGGAAAACATCTTTGGATTGTAGTCGACTCTTCTATAACTCCAATTAACTGAACTTTTTTGTCTTTGGCGTGTGAAGAAAAACCAGAAAATCCTGAAAAAAAAAGCCACACAGACATTGGGGAAAATGTGTAATTTCCACGCAGACAATGAACAAGCTCAGGGAATCTACAATTGATAGGCAGCATCACTAACCCATACTACTATTTTTAGTATTTGTAAAGGTTTCCACCTTATCCTGTAGTTTTCCTCCCACATCCAATAGACAACATCACACACACATGCTTAGGGGGCAAGTTCAGGGCTTCTTTGATAACTTTAATTCCACCCTGGACCGCAGGTTAGTGTTGTCGCTCAAGTCTTTCCATTTTGTGTTCCTAGATCTGATGATCACAGGCTGGAGGACCTTTGATATCATTTCCACTCCTTCTCTGGAAGTTCTGCCTCTTCTTCCTGATGACCTAGCAGAGGTAAACACTCATAATGGACTGACGTCTGCCTAAGATGTTTCTTCCAGGCAGTGCTAGGGCACTAATTTCTTTTTTTCAGTATTTTTTTGTTCTTTGGCAAAACATCTGCAATTAAATGTGGTTCAATCTGTGGTACCCAAAACTTTTCACGACTCCTGTTGACTTTCTTACAACGGATATTCTAGGTTGAATGGCATTTCCAAATTAGTGCTGTGTGGGTGTGGTGACATGTGTCCTTCCATGGATTTGTGTCTTTGACAAGGTTTAGTTTCTGACCTTGTCCCTGATGCTGCTGGGCTTGGCGTTATCCCTCTGTGACAAACAATTAGGTTAAGTGGATATTAAAATATTATTTTACTAAATATTATGCATTACCACTGTCAGGAAAAGGAAAGTCAGAGCAAGCATTCACATGGAGAAGATCTAAAAGGAGAGGCAGCACAAATTTAATATATTTTTGAAAACTTAACCAGGTCTGTTTAAATGCTAGTGAAGACAAAGCCCCAGTTACTTTAGAACACCATTCATTGGCTCAACCATAGCCAATAGGAATAACAGAGAGCCTCATGGCCTTGTGAGTTCAACAGCTCAGAATTTTCATGAAGCACGCAGCACCCAAATAAGGTCAGAGAGTCTAAAGACGCCTCTGTAGAGAGTCATGAAGTATAGGCAATTACACCCAAATGAAACAAAAAAGATTTCTTTATGATTCTGCCAGGAGTTGGCAAAATCAAGGGATGCTCTTCAATGCAATGGATCAGTAGAGAAGAAGAAGTTGCAATCCTCCACAATCAAATTATCCTTCTAGCAGCCAGAATGTTTCTGTGTAAACCAATGTGGAAAGGTCACAGATTCAGAACACAAAAATCAATTAATCAGGTAATTAATGTTTAATATGAAAAATACCTTTTATAACAAGTAGCATCACGAGACACTTTGTAAAACAAAGTCAAGCTGGAGGATAAAAAGTGCAGTTGTTGGGACTAATGTTTAATGACATTTCTCAATTATTAAACTGTCCAATTTAAAAAAAGATTTGAACTTACATTTGGCAGTACTGAACAAAGAAGAAAAGATGAATATTTCATGGTGTAACGTATATTCTATTTGAAAAGAAACTCTATAAAGTAGTTTAAACCATTTTTTTGTTTTTTCCTTAGTGGATATATTTATTTAATACTTAAAATTGACTCTGATTATTTGTGGCTTCCTTTTCATACTAGAATTTAGAACACTTGTTTCCATTTTTACGCTTATGAAATGGTGTTATATTACTTTGGGTCTGTCTCTCTCTCTCTCTTTCTCTACAGCTCTCCACCTTTTTCTTCTTCCTCTTCCACTCTCATCTCCTCAATGAGAGTTCAACTCCTTTTGCTCATTAGTCAGTAGACCATCAGCCATGGTTTCTTGTCCCTTTGGATATCACACCAGCAAAGTGAGGCTGCAGATGTACTCAACATCAGGAAAGCACTGTTCTGAGTTCTGGCACCAGGGATAGCTTTTGTTGCCTCCTCTTTGTTTTTAAATAAGGGACCTTAGGTTACTCATCCAGATTAATGCCAACAACCTCCCGAAATGTAGATCTAATAGGGAATCACTTCTCTAGCATCTCTTCACACCCAGAAAAATACTGAAGTGTTTCAATGTATTAAAAAATGTTTGTTTTGAACAAGGTAAAGCACATGCAAACAAAGGGTACATAACGATAATACAAAGTTAACAAGGAAACTGGCAAAAAAAAAAAAAGGGACCTTAGGTTACTCATCCAGATTAATGCCAACAACCTCCCGAAATGTAGATCTAATAGGGAATCACTTCTCTAGCATCTCTTCACACCCAGAAAAATACTGAAGTGTTTCAATGTAATAAAAAATGTTTGTTTTGAACAAGGTAAAGCACATGCAAACAAGGGGTACATAATGATAATACAAAGTTAACAAAGAAACTGGCAAAAAAAAAAAAAATAGTAGCTGACTCACTGGGCCTCTTTAAACCTTGAACACTCTTCTTTATGACAGTAACCATTTTTCCTCTCTTACCTCTTATCTCTACTGCAAGTTCACAGAGCTTTCAGCTTGAGGTTGTGTCAAACCCCAACCCAGGGTCATTTCTAGGCCAAACTCGGGGCTTACTTTAGGGGTCAGAGGATTCCCTTTTTGCCAACAGAGAGGTACTCTAGGCATCTACCTGAAAGTTAGTCAGACACAAGCCTTGAAGGGACAGCACTTTCTCAGTCCTCTTAGTCATGGATCACACATTGTTCTTTCCTTCCTAGTGTGTTATTTCCTTTACAGGATTTATTTATTGTCGTAAGACCCTTTCCACATTACACTACTTTTACAATGATTTTCAGATGAAGACTTGATTTAGTACCAAATACTAAATGCCAAAAATACATAATCTTAGTAAGTCAGAGGCAGTCAAAGTGCACTCCAATTACCAACTAAAATGTACTGTAGTCTGACTAAATGTAGTTGGACTGCTTGCAACTAACTCTGACTAAATCAAACAGGTTTGATCTCTCTTAAGTCATAGGGGTGGGCTTGGTGTGTGCGAAAGTTGAGAACCAATGAGCACACAGATAGTAATGAGACATACTCAATGGCTATAAAGACCATGCTACAATTTTCAGTAATGAAAACTAGATTTAGCTTTAGTCATGTCTTCAAGGGAGCTTCTGAAGTGAGTGTACACTGAAAGGAGAAGCACAGTCTCATCTTGACCATGTCAGGGACAGTGTGCTGCCTTCCCCGTGTGTAAAGGACATTTTCTCCTACTGTCAGCCTTAGGCCAGGTTTATATTTCACGTGACATGACGCATGCTCCACCGGATGCTATTGCTATGCAAGCGTTGTACTGTTTATACTTTACGTAAATCTGGAAGATTCCACCAGGTGGCAGTGCGAGATATCATCACGGTGAGAACAGGTTCGGCTTTTCTGTGTTGTGAATTGCCTGAAACACCCATTAAATTCTGAGTACACCTTGACACAATATCTCTGAAAAGGACGTTTAATGATTACATCCACCAATCCAAGGATGTGCCCATTCCAACAAGCATCAGGCACGAGACAGAAACAATTCCTGGACGGGGCATCAGCTCATCACAAGGTGAACACACGCATACACCTACGGTAGTGTCATTTTAGCATCACTAAATCCCCAACTCTGGATATCTTTGGAAGGAAACTGTGGAAACCCACCAGGAAAACATGCAAACTCCAGGAAGGGAACACAAAGGACGTGACTCTCTGCGAGACTCTCTGCTACCACCCAGCCACCGTGTCACCTCCATATGTTTAATTATTAACAATATTCAATATTTAAACAAAGTTAATGATTTATCTGTAAAATGTAACATACATACTTTAATGCATTTCATCATGAAGGTAATATAAACTATAAATCTAAGGATTCTAAATGTGCAGAGTGATGGAATATCATAAATTTAATGTGTTCTGTGTGGTGATCTATTGCTTCTTGCCGCTGCTGTCAGGTCAAGTGGAAGTCTCAGCGATTAACAACTGGGTCGGTTTTAAGATGACGTTTACAAAGGTCTACTTTAATGATAAAGTAAACTATGAGATTAAAGTGGACATTTTGAGATTAAAGCCAAAATTTCCACTTTAATCACAAAATACACCTTTTCACCGTGTCCTTAATTTTTTCTCTGTGGCTCAAATATGCTGCTGTACATTCTGAAGCTGTTGTGAAGGTGCAAAAAAAAAAAAAAAGATGGCACAGAAGATGATATGTGAGATTTTAAAATGTATGTTGTGTTGGGGAATAAGCAACACTTGAATATAAAAGCACCACGAATGTATTTTTTAGGTTGGCATTTTGCTTCACTACAATAAACCATTCATTAAACATTGTAGCACACACATTACTCCTGTAGGATACGTGAAGTGGCTTTCTGTCACATGTAGATAGTAAACAGAGACTCTGATGTTACATTCTGACTTGATCACACTGCGCAAAAACTTTTTGCTAGTACTGCAACTCACGCACACGTTGCATCAATTTCTGAGCACGTGTCAAATGAACGTGTGGCAGCCATGATGCCTGTGTGTACACATTCTGAGCGTGAAGTATAAACGAGCCCTTAGAATACTTTACTCTTTCCATACTGCCCATTAAATATTTTTTACAGAATATCCTAAACACACGCAGGTTATACCCCATAAGTAATCATGAATGTCCAAAATGACATGCAGAGGTGTTTAATGTTTAAGCTTTGAGAACATTCTGTACTTTCTCATTCAGCACTTTTTCATGTGCTTGCCAGCAACTTTCTCTTACCTACCTTTCACATTTAATGGCTAATAAAATAGAGGAAGTTACTAGGGTTGCCTGAAGTTGTTTAGTTTTATAACTATTTCTCAATTTATATTCTAACATTTAGTTTTAAATATTCTAGGTTAAAGGCAGCACAGTGAAGCAGTGTTAGCACTACTCCCTTGCAGCAATGAAGCCAGAGTTGGCTTTCCTGGTCCTTCCTGTGGGGAGTTTATATGTTCTCCCCAAGAACTATGTGTGCTTCCTCTGGGTGCTCTGGTGTCCTCCCACTGTCCAAAGACACGCAGGTTAGGTGAATTGGTGATACTAAATTACCCCGTGTGTGTGTTCACCCTGTGATAGACTGGTGCCTTGTTCATGCATTTATTCCTGCCTTGTGCCCTAAGCTAACAGGAACAGGCTCCAGCATTCCCATGACTCTGATCCAGATTAGGTGGGTAAGAAAATAACATAGCATGAAATATTCTAGGTTACTTGTATAACATCTTATCCCCTGCTATATGACTTCTTAACTGTTTCTTCAATATTTGCTGCTTACCGTTTTGTGTTTCAGATTCTTCTTTCATGTAGACTGTAAGCCTTCAATCTCATTTTAGGTGAAATTGTTGAGTTTGACAAATACAGTGATAACTCAGAGCCATCTTAAATTAATGACAGAGTAAATGAAACACTGAGGGTCACCATGTAGTCAGTCAGTCAGTATGTCAGTCAATTTCCAACCTGCTATATCCTAACACAGGGTCACAGGGGTCTGCTGGAGCCAATCCCAGCCAGCGCAGGGCACAAGGCAGGAACAAATCCCGGGTAGGGCGCCTCACTCACACACCAGCCTCTGTTCCAGTCAGTCTACCTCTCGCCATGTGTTGGAGTGTACAGTGATACCTGTTTGTTCAACCTGTTTGTGGATTCGCACAAATACTGTAAATCAGGTGAACTATGAGAAATCACAAAATCAACTGTAATGTTCAAGCACATTATAGAAAAAAATAGCTCTAAATGTGTTAAGTAGTTCTCTGGTTTAATGTGGACTGACAGACAGTCAGATGTTGGATTTTTTATATATATATATATATATATATATATATATATATATATATATATATATATATATATATATATATATATATATATTTATTGTGTGACCACCATGGGGCACGCCAGGACCCGACACAACAAACACAGGCACAAGTCCAGCACCCACAAGGGCTTTATTAAAGCATGGGAAACACTTTCCTTTTTGTTTCCCACCTGCAGCACAGTGCAAAGCACAAGTACGGTTAGTAAGCACAGCACAGAAACAACTTTGTCTCTTCTCTCTTTTCAGCTTCTTCCACCTCAGGCAAGCTTTGTCCTATCCCGACTCTGGCTCTCTGAATGGAGTGAGCTGGCTCCTTTTATAGAGCTCCTGTGTAGTGTCCCATAATCTCTTTCTAGAAACACTTACGGGTGTGACAGCAGTCCTGTAGAGAAGAAGGGCTCCGCCATTTCCCATGCGCCCCATGGTGATGACCACGGGCCCAAGAAAGGTTGTGCTTCCTTGCTCCAAACCTGTGGCACTGTAGCAAGCCAGCAGGATTGCCCTCTGTCGTCCTGGGGAAGGTACTGCCCCGTCCAAACTCCTACCCCTGGTCCTTCCCTTATGAAGCTGTCCCGTCCAGGTAGAAGTCCTGGCTGTCCATTACAATGCTTATATAGTATATATTTAATGCAAATCTGACTGACTCTAACCCATCAACAAAAACTTTATTTCCCATTTAGCTAAAAAGCTGAAATTTGGCACAATGGTACATCTAGGGTATCCACTAAGAAAGGACATTTACAATATATCAATATTTAGGAGTAAAAATCCCACCACAATAGAAAAACCAAACACCCCAAAATCTCAAAAATGCCTTGATAGATTTGATTGAAATTATGTGATGTTGTAGAAAATTAGCTGAGACATGTTTTTTTTTATTTGTTGATATTTTTTATTAATAATTCTCTAACGAGGGAGACATTCTAACTCACTATGCCCCCTGTATTGTCACAGTGCTGACAACGATTACACACACTAATGGGGTGTAAACTAGCCAACTGCAGAAGTGAAGTGAGAGGATCAAAGTTTGACAAAACTCATAGAAGACATGTTTAAACAAGTGCTTGCCAGGTTCTGTGGCTGTGAGCATAGTCAAGTTTGCATAAATAGTTCAGTAAGAAAGATATTTAGCATATATTACTTCTGCACCACCTTCATCTTATCTGCAATCTTGTGCAGATGATGATGAGGGGTCTTCAGTTTCCATCAGCCAGTGCACCACTCCAGACGATTTTTTCAGTGCTCTCAAAGTTTAAGCATCGATAAAAGCACCATGTCGTCAAAGGCAACAACTGCTGTATTTATTTTTTTCCTCAACTATTTTGGGATAACAATGTCATTGTCTCGATGGATTACAGTGTTTAATTTAGAGCCGTACTTCTCAACATATGTGGCCTTAGAACCCAGTTTTACCCTTTTTAACTTCCTTCACGACTGTTACAGAATTTGAAGAGTTGGGGGGTTTTCCCTTCATGAACAAAGTGCAGTTAGAAGAGTGGGGAAGTGGTCTCCTTAGTAAAATGAGTAATTAGAAATGGGAAAAAATATTGTGCAGTATTGTCGATTGCGTCTGTAGTGTTCTCTAGATTGAAGTAGCGACACACTCAGAATAACGTTTCGAATGCTGTTTATTTTGAACCCTGTTTAACCAACTCTCCATACAGCATGCCTTCTAAACCCTCCGGCAGTCATATGTCTCAAAAGACGCAGACCATAGCAATCAACACCCGAACATAAAGCAATGGACAAAAGCATCATTGAACAATCATATACAACAGCGTCAGCATACAGGGGGTGTGTCACATGTGAAAATAAAGCTAACACTGTTGCCCACCTGCATATCATCACTAAGTTCACAATACCAATGAATTATTAGTGGTAAGCACTTTTTGAAGTTAAAAAACGAGAAAATTGAAAAAGAAAAAAATCACTGCAAATTAACCAATGAAGCCTAGCCAGGATTAAACAGAATGAAGCACAATTTTTTCTACAACTGATGGAGATTCCTTTATTTAGAATATGATAAGAAAGGAACAGGGCAGTGCTTTCGAGTGAGTAAAAAGTAATGAGTAACGTTCTTTTTTTTATTGGTAGACATTTATTAAAACCCATTGTATACCGAGGCAGTACTATTTTTATGCTTTGATGCTAATGGAGACTCAAGATTATTAGCATTTTGTTACCTTTCAATGAATCAATTTGAAATCACCTTTGTACCATTACTGAATACTGTTTTCACACCGACTGTATTTATATGTTCAAAAAGTAATCAGCTCAAGTGAACTAATAATATTAGCCCTGGTAAAAAAATAAAAATACTGTATTTAGAAAAGTACTTAGTTATGTAGTACTTTTAACACATCTGATTAAGTAGTGTCACAAAGACTGTAGCCATGCAACACAGCTACTAACTTATAACAGAGTTAAACTCCCTAGGGTCTTCAACCCTGCATGAAGACAGAAGATGCAACTGATATAACAGAAACTGCATTATATAAATTATTTGACTGTATAGTAAGGAGTTGTGTGTTGCACTGCTTATCCTCTCAAGGCAAAGTATTTGTCCTTTTGGTCACAACATAAGGGGTTAAAATCAATTCATCCATTCTTTGAAACTGCTGATTCAAGTTTTATGTTGCAAAAAGTCAGAGATTAGTCTATCAGTATTGGGACAAGGTTACAAGTGACCCTGCATGGCATGCCACTCACTCATACACTCATTCACACTTAGACTTTTTAGTTGCCAATGAACTGAACTGGGAGGTTTTTATCATACAGAATGAAAATGGGTGATGTTACTTGAAGGCACAGGGAAAATTGTATCAGGTACTCAATCAACCCATTCTCATGCAGCTTTGATGTAGTGTCACGAGTTTAACCCTGAAATCCAAAATATGTTTTCTTAATCATATTTCAGAAATTAAAAATTGAGCTTGTAAACGCTAGGGGTCACTGTTGTCCCGTTAACACCAATAGACAAACACCCTGGACACCAAGTAAAAGCAATAAGATCTTTAATTTTCTCTCTTCTTCAAATAGTGCCTTCAAGCACCCCAGCCACAATAAACAGGCAATTAAATTACAAATAACAATAATAATAAATTCAATTCTCTCTTCCACACCTCCCAGCAAGCTCTGTCCTACACCTCCTGACTCCGGCTCGCTTGCTGGGTCTCCAGCAGAACTTTATATAGTTCTTGACCCGGAAATGCTTCTATCCTTCCGTCCACCTGACCTGTCAACACTTGCAGGTCAGATGAAGAACTTGACCTGACTGGCTCTTCTAGTCCTTTTACAGCTTCTCCCAGCGGCACCCACGGTACCCAACAGGGCTGAGAAACTGAACTCCAAGTCCCAGTAGGGCACCACTACTCTCCAGGGGAGCTGCCATCTAGCATTTTGGGAGAGGCAGTGTCCAAAATTATCTGCCTTCCCCGATCCTTCCATCCTTTGGGCATCCTGGCCGGGATGAGCTGCTGGCTGTCCCTCATAACCTATTATTACATGTGACTGATTAAATTAAATAGAATAGCAAAAACACGTAGGTGGTATGGTGGTGCAGTGGTTAACACTGTTGTCTCAAGGGCCTACTGTTTTGGGTTCAAAACCTGTTCTTGGTCATTGGTGGTATGAAGATTGCATGTTATGTTAAATGGTGATTCTAAACTGGTCTTGCAAGAGTGGGCCCAGCAATGGACTAACTGCCTCTGAAACTTCCAGGATAGACTGTGTTCCTTCCCTTGAAATAGATTTCAGAATGTTATGATTCTATAGCATTTGTCTGAAGTTTTGAAGAATAGAATACTTGCTTAGCATGGCGCCAGAGAGAGGTAAAGTGTTATAGATTAACATGCACAATTTCACTATACTCTATAGATGTGACAGTATTATTCAAATGAGCCTATGTTATGGTTATAGCAACACACTGATTTAAGTTCAAACCCTCAAAAGAACTACTGTATCAACTGGACTGATGCAATATCACCACCTTGTGGATAAACTATGAAATATCAAAACTAAAGTAAACATACACTATGTACTCAAAACCAACAACACACCAAAGAGTTCAGAGCAACTAGCAAAGATGGCTGCATAAGAATAGTTCCTAATAAATATACTATGATTCAAAAAGGCAAGGATGATATTTTGAAGCTCTAAATGCCTGTTGAGAGGAAAAATATAGATATCAATCAAGGGTGACACAGAGGTTCATCAAGCTCCCATAATGAGTACACTAACTATAGAACTTTTTCCTAAGCTTTATTAAAAAGGTGTGTTTTCTGTGAAGTTCTATGGAGTAATTTGTTTATCTTTGTAGCCCATAACTTTCTAAATTAGTACTTTCAGTTTCTCTCCATCAGCTCATATGGGAAAAGGTCACCTACACTCATACTTTATCCACTTGACCTGACCCAAAATATTGCCTTGGGGTCAATATGAGTAGTTAAACAATGTAGAAAGGTAGTCATTTAACCTTAATAGAGATCCAGTGTGCAAAATATAAAACCCTTCTATACAGAAATAACATTAGGTTTAAAAAGAGTATAGAATTTGAGTGTAATTAAAGTAATGGTCAGAGGTTTCAAAAGGAATCTTCAGAGGGTCATATTTTTGGGCAGTGCATTAGTTGGAAGGCATATGCAGCTAATATTTCTGAAACACAATACACATTGTTTAAAGCATAGACTTATAGAAGAAGTGAAAGGGATTGTACGAACAAAGCAAACAGAAGTGGGAATGGCAGACACCTCGTCTTGAAAAATATAGCAGAAGAGCTTAATCTTGCTATTTTATCACAGACAATCATACACCAAGTAGCAGTAAACTAAACAGAATTGAAAATTACACACAGAGGTAGGGCATACATAGAATATCTCATTCATTCAATAATATTCTCTAGTTATTTATTTAATAATTTTTTAATTTATAAGTTCAGGGTCATTTAGAGCCTATGCTTAAGTCATTTCTCCCATTTATGAAGTATATGAACCTACTTATTCCACTTCAGGGCTTCAGAGACCTGTAACTGAATTATCAAGTACAGGGCAGGAACAAATCCTGAGCTGAACTCAAATCCAAAGTATGGATTCACTCACACAGCTCCCCATATGTTTAGGGTATTGAAAGACACTGGAGTGTTGAGCAAAAACCAGACTGTACATGGTGATAACCAGGTTTCTGGAACTATCAGGCATCGGGCTCTAACACTTTGCAGTACATAAGAAAGTTTTTCTTTAATTAACATTAATAAACCTATCCTAACATCTTATTACCCAATATGCTTATCTTAATACTTTTAGTTGTCTAATAATGTTACGATTAGGGTTAAAAGTTTGGGTTGCATGTTGGCAGTTGTTCTGGTTCAAATTTCATGTTAGGTGAATGTGTGGAGTTTGCAAACTCTACCCATGTTTTGAATGAGTTTTTTACTCTGACTACTCTGCTTTTCCTCCCACACCTTAAAAGACAAGTGTGTAAATTCAAGAGTGAGTGGTCTTGTGATGGACTGACATGCTGTCCAGGGCTGTTTTAGACCATACACCCAGTTCTGGTGGGATAGGCACTGGCCACCCCACCAACACCCACCTGTGCCACAAACATTCTATTCCACCAACACCCCATGAGACATGTTCAAAATCAAGCTAGTTGGAGAATTTAAGAATGTTTGCCATTAAAAGTCTATCATTTTTACTCCAAAGGTATTAAAATGCAACATTCAGCTTAGCCTCTGTTACTTTACTTTGTGTAATATAGGGCCTGTCTGTAGCTAACACCAGCTTAATGTGCTGTACAAGAACAAAGCTACTATATGTCACATTTGTGTTTTGTAACATCTGGTGGAAAAAGGGGAGGACAAGTGACCTACTCAGAACAACTCAGTGAGGCAGCTCCATCAGGCAGCACAGGGACTGTGGACCTCAAAAACAGAAGAGAAGCTCATCTGTCTGATGTCTCATATTGTACATACAGTAACAGAATGGAAAAGAGAGTTAAAAGGCAGAAGCTGCTGCTGAATAAACTGCAGCTGTTAACCCTTTGCATAGCAGTATCTTCATCAGGCAGCACACTATTGCCTGTCATAAACAGAGGTGGGCACGACTGTGCTGGGAGATCAGCACTCGGTTGGTAAATGTGAAATGGATTGTGATTTTCAGTCATGTAATTTGACATGGAGCAGTGACAAGATCAGCAACTTAGGTTGGCAAACCTGAAATACCCCACAACAAAAAGTTATGTAATGTGACATTGACCTTACGGACAAGTAATTAAACTGGCAATCTCGTTGCTTTCAGCTGTGCTTTCCATCACTTCAATGAGATCTCACAGGTAGAATTCTAGTTTTTCTTTAATAAATGGCTATGATTATGGGTAGAATTCTAGTTTTTCTTTAATAAATGGCTATGATTATATGCAATTGGTGGTATGTATTTATTTAGGAATACTTTGCAAATGACAGAGAACTTGTGGGTGTGTTAATTCAGTAGGAGCTCTAAATGAAAATTCCTGCCAGCTTTATCAGAAATGCATAATTTATATTGCACCTTGGAGACATGATCTATACTAAAATGTTAAACTGTCTTCCATGTTATAATTCATTTGTAATGTGTATGGATATTTTTCCATAACATTTCATAGAATTATGTTTTAATGTGTTTAGTGTTATTTTTGTTGTAGCCTGTACAGAAACAGGTAATATATTGCATGATCAGAAGATGAAACATCATCAAGAACCAAACCCAGATTCTATAACCAAAAGTCCATCTTATTGTTTGCTAAAACCAAGGGTCACAAACAAAAATCCTTATTGTTATTTCCTTTATTCCAGCTTTTTGCTTTCTTTTTGTAATTTTACAAAATTTTATTTAGTTAATTCTGAATAAATATTTAAATATTAAAGGAATTATGCTTTGTATTTTTGGTTCTCCACTCTCCCTCTTTGGATATTTGTGATTTCATAGCCTTTGCTTTACTATTACCTCTTACCGTGCATAAGCCTGCATGTTGAGTTTGGGGCTAGGCTGCTTGGGAATGGTCAGGCCTACACACTTCACTCAGACCTGGGTGGGAGTTCAGGTCTATTGATTTTTTGTGAGTAGGCAGATCACTACAGCTTTATTTTGTCCTAGTTATTTGGAAGGTTGCCACCATTTTGTGACTAGTTCTGCAAGATCTTAATTGGATTGCGTATGGTAGGTGTGTGCATTTTCAGTTAAGTAACCAGTTGAACTGTCACTCCTACCTATGGCAAGCAACACACAGCATATAAGCTTAAAATATAATACAAAAACACCCAAGTAAGTTATTGTGATTTTTTTAGGGTAAAAGATTTTTTAGTTATGTTTAGGGTCTTTGTGCTCCCTCTCTTATGTTTTGAACTTGTTTTTTAGTGTATTTTGACTTTTGATATGCCTGCCTTTTTAACTCTCATTTCATTTAAGTCCCCATTTGTATTGTCATCTCCCACTCTAAATCCACTTATGTTTATTTAGAATTAACCAAATGTCACTGATTTGTACAGTATTATCAAATTATGGAAATCACAAAACACAATATTGTTAGTGACAAAACAGATGTAATCATGGGAAATGTCTACTAACATTAAAACCAGTAGGAAAACACACATTTGTCCAATTATACATCTTTAGATCTATCAGTCCAATCAGCTGTAGGGCTGCTTGGAGTCAGGGCATATTCAGGTTTTATCAGCGACAAAGCAGGATCCAGCTCTGAGCAGGGTGCCAGTACCTTGCAGGGTATAATCACACAAGGCCAACTTAATGTGGTCAATCCACATAATGTGCACCTCTGCAGTGTGGGTGAAAACAAAATTAACCAGAAAAAAACAATGTAGACAAGGGAGGAACATGCAAAATTCCACACAGTGACCTGGGGCCTCATGTATAAACGGTGTGTACGCACAAAAATGTTGCGTACAAACGTTTTCACTTTCAAATCGCGATGTATTAAACCTAAACTTGGCGTAAAGCCACACACATTTTCACACTAGCTCAAACCCTGGCATACGCAAGTTCTCTGCTCGGTTTTGCAAACTGGTGGCACCCAGCGTCAAAGCAGTGCTACTGTTCCAGTGTGGTTTCCCTTTCTTTTTTAGATCCACATCTCTGATGCAACTTTATAAATACACTGAAATTAACCGCATACTGTTTATTAGTTTAATGCATCTGATTGTAATTAACCTGTAACAATATAATGGTCCACAGAATGGTTAAACTATTCTAAATACAATAGCTGCTTTAGCATTGTTATTCTCAATGCACCTTTTTCTTCTTCGTCTTTCAGCTGCTCCAATTAGGGGATGCCACAGTAGATCATCTTTTTTCATATTACTCTTACTGCACCACTCGGAATATTAATTATCAATGTTATCTGAGTGGGGAATCACAGCTCTACAGCAGCTGACTGGAAAGAGAATTATCGTTATACAGCATCTAGCACACGCTGCTTCAGCAATGCTGTCTTATTGAACTGCTCTCATATGGCAAACGTTTCAGAGCCTTTCCTCGTGGTTCAGTAACAGTTTCATCCTAAGAACTATAAAAAATTCAATCAGTCCATCAATTGCTCCTTGTAGAATGCTTTATAATTATAAATACAATTACCTCACTGTAAACTTGCGATACAGTTATAATATCGCACAACCTGAGCCACTTTATAAACATATATAATATAATACATATGATGACAATATCATTTTTAAGATGAAATGCAGCAAAATATGTTTATTATATTATACAAATAAAACTTTAACTTCATTTGAATAATCTATATTGTTAATAATTAAACATGTGAGGACAGTGCCGCAGCACTACCGAGGAGCTGGCTCTCTGTTCTTAGATTGTTCCTGCCTTGTGCTGTATTCTTGCTGGGGCTGGCGCGACAAGGGAAGGATAGATGGATGGAATAATTAAACATGTACTACGAAGATATTTCAATGTTCCTTAAAAGTTTTAATGGCTTAACGTCTATTACAGAGCTGATTGTGTGGTGATTGGTTACTTGGAGAAAAAAAAGGAAGGACAGGAATTGGAGGTTAGTATGTTTGAAGGAGACAGTACTGCTGCAATAAATTTTTTTATCGAAGGTCTCACACGGTGCAGCAAACATCTTGCGTGAGGCATTAACAATCACTACGCCACTGTGTTCCCATGTTTAATAACATGCTTTAACTCCTATCATAATGAAAATGATATCAAGTATAAATCTCAGTATTTTAATTATTCAGAGAGCTGTAATATCACAAATGTAATGGATTCTGTGTCCTGTCAGAGCAAGAGAAAGCCCGTTTAAGAAGCATGTAGTGATTCACACACATAGAGCACATAGAAGATCAAATACAAAACAAAGCATTTAACATGCTACTTTAGTTACGATGGGATTTGAGAAACTAGTAAATTAAATGATTTTAAGATGAAGTTTATGATGTTCTACTTTAATGACAAAATAAACTACGTGATTAAAGTGGAAATTTAGAGATCAAAGTTGACATTTCATATTTTTTTTCCCACTGTGTGTCTATTTTTTTTTCTCTGTACCCTAATAAGCTTTCATATGACACTCAGATGGTGGGCTACGACTCCCCTTTTTGATATCTGACAACTTCTTTTTTATTTTGGACACTATGCGACTTTGTGAACTTGAGCTTTCGAGTTTCTCCGACACTCTATGTCACTCGATCAGCTTCCTTTTGTTGTTTATACCACTGTTTAAATCAATAAATAGTACATTTTTCCTTGCCTCCAGTTGGTATTCGCTGAAATTCTATTTCCCCCCGTGCTTTTGCCATTGCCTTTTCACACAATGCTGAACTTAAGGGCAATTTATATTGATTTGCATATTCAAAGAGGCGGAATTCTGGGAGGAGATGGGGCGGGACAGCAGGCACCTACATGTGTATTACTTTTCACACTGACTGGGATTTATGTAGCGGAAGAACATGGAAGTTGTCATTCACACAGATTTATGCATCTGGATTTTTTGTGCGTACGCACATTTCCACTTTTGTCCGTACGCCATGTTATAATGTGAATTCTTCGCAAGGCGTTATGCATGAGGACCCGGGAGACTCACTTATAACACTGTAAATTTCATAGTGAAAATATGTGCATGGCTAAATACAGGAAAATATTTACTATAAAAAATCAGTTTTATAAAACCTGGCATATTAACATTTCTATGCAACCTACCTTTATAAATGACAATCATCTTGTAAATGTGCATTCGTAAACACACCTGGAGGCTTGTAGAGCAGCCTTCCTCCTGACATGTTGAGACCCTGCTCCTTGCATTCAAGAGTATCTGGCTGTACTCTGCGACTGAGCATACAAGATCACACACAGCATAATAGCACCTCTCCTCTGCATTCTGGGGGTCTGGGAGAGGCATAATGTGCCAGCATCTGAGCCACTTTCACCTGGCACATGTCATGATATGATTGCTGATAAAATAAATAGTACAGAACATATGAAAAACTGAGGGTTCAGACAGTTACCCTAGCAACAAGCTAACAACCATGTACAGAATCGTCTAGTCTTTGAAAGCTAGTTTGTCTGAAATAAATGAATCACGGGTTGACCAGGGCCATGGAGACGTGATGTTTGTCAGCCTCATATTGGCATCTTATATGACTTGTGTGTTAATGGAATGTAACAGCTTATGGTTATCCAAAGCAGTTTCATTCTCAGTAGATGCCCTTATTACAATGTGAGGGCAGTAAAAGGATCTGATTACATTAAGAGAACTGGACACTGCCACAAATTTTAATGTTGACAAAAATATGTCATGTTTTATGTATGTACTCATAACAATACAAAAAATGGATGTGGCACCTCATCAGTCTGCTAATGACTTACAACACAGTGGGTATGAAGAAAGGAAAAAAGTGAATGTGCAGAATTGCTGAGATATTTAACACTAGTGTTTGCTTCTCTAGGACAGTGTATTATATATGTCCTGAACAGAGCATTCTAAGCCAACTTCCCCACACTCTGCAGTACAGGCACTGTACCAGGGTTTAATGCAGCTAGTGAGCATGGACTGTGCAGATACAGAAATTGGTGAGCATGTGTAAGGATTTGTGAGCTTTGCTCAGACATATGATTAGGAAAAGGCATTCATGAACCTTCTTGATGATAGCTGGTATAGTCTGTGTCCCCCTTCAATGTAAATGACAGTGTGGACCACCTCCTAAAGTCTTTATCTAGCTCCTTGTTTTTGTTAACATTAAGATGGAGATTTTATTGTCTTGGTACAATTGAATCAGCAGGTAAACCTGTTATGAATAAGCCATCTCATCACTGTTGGTTATCAAGCATATGGTGGTGGTGTCATCAGCAATTTTAATAATGGAGCTGGCCACTGAGTCACTGATGAATAAATAGTAGAGAAGGGGGCTCAGCTCATTATCCTATGGGGTGATTTTGTAGAGTCAAGTCAAAATGGGGAGCAATCACTGGTACATTGTGTTGCCGCACCCACTACACAATGAAACAACTCGGGATCCTGGTTTGCAACCCCCCAGGCGGACACGTGTTCCAGTCCCAACCTCCAGAAATGACCCTTTATCTGCCGCAGCCAGGTGTTACGTGGGTGACCCCTTGGCCTAGTCCAGCCACTCAGGTACCCAACAATGACGATCTTATGAGCCGGATCACCCTCGGGGAAATGAGCCACATGGCCGTAGTGCCGTATCTGATGCTCCCTCACAATGCAGGTAATATGCCTCATTCGGGACTCCATGAGCAACAACGCTCATTTGACACAAAGTCAAACCAACGGTACCCAAAGATTTTCCGGAGAGACACAGTACCAAAGGAGTCCAGTCTTCATTTCAGGTCACTGGATTGCGTCCATGTCTCGCAACCATATAGCAAGACAGGAAGCACCAGGACTCTAAAGACTTGGACCTTCGTCCTTTTGCATAGATATCAGGAGCACCACACACCCCTTTCCAGTGACCTCATGACCCCACATGCTCTCCCAATCCATCTACTGACTTCATAGGAAGAGTCAACAGAGACATGAATGTCACTGCCAAGATAAGTAAACCTCTCAACAAGTACCTTCTTACACTCATGCATTTTCATATAACACATTATCTACTCATTTTTGATTGAATTTTAAAACATTATCATTATAAAAAGAGAGAAATTGTGTTAAGTGCTGAAATAAAATGCGCAAACAGAACCCAGGCATAAGTACCTGGAGAGTCTAAATAAAGCAAAATGCTGTAACAAGCTATGTTTACTTTATTTTCAACTGATTTGTTAATGCAGTAAGGAAGCTCAAGAAAAGGATATACAGTATGACAGACTTGAAAAACCAGAGAAATAGAGAAATAGCCATTCATATATTTTCATTATTACCATAGTGCCAATGGCCTGTAATCATTAAGAAAGGCAATATTTAGCTTTTTTTGATACTTGGACAATTGTAATGATTGTAATAACAACAACCATGGTCTGATTTTCAAGAAGACATTTTAAAAGCTATAGCTCTTAATGTTTAATTTCAACATTACCATCTACAATGTTTAGAGTTTAAAATTTACGCTTAATACAAATTTTTAGGTTGCATAAAGTGGGACTGCTTTCTTGACAGGATGGCTGCTGAGAAATGGAGTTCTGGCACTTTGAACCAGCCAAATGCTTAATTTACTATTTTAGGGTGTATTAGTCTTTGTTTTATTTCAGATAAAACTTGTTTTATGTTGTCCTGTGGTCCAGCCCATGTATAGATGACATATACAATAAAGTCCACTTAAACATGAATTGGAAAGGAAGGCAAAAATTGTTCATATGGTTTCTGTCATATTTTTTTTTTTTCATATTAAATTATCACAAAATCCATCTAATTTTATCTTAAACTCTAAAAACTGGCAATATAAAAAATATTAGTTGACATGTGCATGCTATTTACCCTGTAGTGGTTTCTTTAAGAATAATACATGTTGTTGCCCAGGCGTGAGTAAGGTCACCTTCAAGGCTTCTATGCTTGTAGTTCCACTTCAAGCAATAGTTTAGCACTGTTTCACCACAGAGGTGTCCCATCTATTCATTTGTCATTTTACAGCACTTAATACAGAAAGTCTATAGCCACTTGAGTGTAACACTCACTAGTAAGCTCTGTAGTAAATAATAGCTTAAATACCCTGGAAAAGCGGTATACAGATCACAGTGATGATAATGATGAAAATCTTAAATAACAAGATGTTAAAAAAAACACTAAATTGCTCCTATGTAAGACATAACTGTTTACTACCTTCCAATAAAATGTAACATTTCCAGTTATGAATTTTCTGAATTGACTCAGGGCTTGTCAACTTGCAATTCCACCCCGGGCCAAGGCTTGGCATTGTATTGTAATGCTCCTCCTCTGCTTCCCTCTGCAGATCTGGAAACCAACATATTGCTTGCACATGACATCACGACTGGTACTGGAGCTCCTGGATCCACCCTTCCTTCTTCACTGACTTCATATCTGATACCACGGCCATCTTTCTCTAGTCTAATAATAGACCTGAGAGACTGTAAAAACGTTCCTCTTACCACACGTTAATGCGTGTTTATTGTTGTGCTTTATAGTATACAAGGTTTGTCTGAGGGTGGCCCAAACCTTTATCTTTGTTTCCTGTCTTATTTACAACACCAAACCACAGAAACAGGAAAATACCAGTTTGCTTCATTGAAGAAGGAGTCATTAAAAGTATAAGTTGGATGAAAACCTTCAGTCACAGTAGGCCTCCAGGACTGAATGTGCAAATGGCTGTTTTAGCTCATTAGTTTGAAAGATTTTAAAGACAGTCCTAAATTGATTTAAAAAAAATGTTAATCTCTGAAGCATGACACTCAACTAAAGACAGTTCTATCTTTTGGTGCCTTATTTGTTCATATTTAGACAAGGTTCTTCACACTATACAGCACCACATTTTTGTAATACAGTGGTCCATATTATAGGAAAAAAGCCGCCCCCCAAGCCAAGAGGATACCTATGGTCCTGAAGCATATAAAAAGTGAACCACACAATAAGCTTCAGCCTTTTTTTATCTTTATACACTTGAATTACAAACAAAATGCAGTTTTAGTAAATTATCTTCCCTCTACTGCCTGCTCTTTATTAATTTAATGCACAAAATAAAACTGTTTTGAGTGATTACCTTAATCTTCTTTTGCTTTTCTAGTGAGTGATAATGAGAGTGTATGGTTTCATTGCTGGCAACTTCAGTCATTCTGAGACTCTTACATTTTGATTGTGTTTAATAAAATGTCTCATTAAACATTTCATGGCAAACTGTGTTATTTGGTTTCTATAGATTGTTTTTGAGTTTGTTTCCTCGCTGTGTAGGCAAGCATAGATTCCATCTATAATACAATGGTAACTTTGGGGGTCTTTATTGCTGAAAAGATCAGCATTTCACATACTCTACCCATTTTATTAAAGTATACTGAGAATCACTCAGAACTTAGCAATGAATGATGTCTTCTAAATAAAGGTGTCTTGTTCTTTTATACATCATGCTTTTTCCTCTGGCTGATTTATCTTTCTTTTCTAAAGCACTAACCCCAAAAGGTAATTTTGCTTCATAAATTACATTTATGTAACTCTAAGTCAACATTTTTGTTCTGATTTTTAAAATTAGTACTGATATGTAATAGTTCATTTTGAAACAACTACCTGAACTTCAAAGCATTTTTTAAATAATATGAAATCTGTGTTTTTAACTGTATCAAACATTAAACTGCACTGTAAGAGTTTAATGGAAAAAGTTGTTCACAGTTCCCATGAGCCCTGCTTTTTGAAATTACTAGAAAGACTAATGTAATTCATGAAATTATTATCAACCGCATCATTTAATAATGATGCAAAGTCTGTGATAACACTTAAAATATTAATTTGATATGCATTATTGAAGTAGGTGATTTTTCAGATAATTGCATTATTTAATTTTGGTAGTAGATTAAATGTAGTATTTACGGCCATAAAAGCCATTTCATTAGACTTCATTTTATGTTTGAACAATAAATAAACAGTGTTTTATTCTATGAATTGTGAAGTGGCTCCCATCTGTTAAGAAGCTGCACAAGTATGGCATAAGGTAACCCGGGAGCTGCTAGAGGGCAACACAATCTGTTATGCACCCCATTAGATAGTGGCACCAGCCAAACAGGAGAGATGGGTGCCCCTTGCAGAAGAAGGGCTTACTCTGCAAGTTGGGGTTAATGCATGCATCTGTTGGCAGGTAATCCCTGACTTCTCTATGACTCCAGAGGTATCAACTCCTTCTCAGCAGCAGAAGGCATATGGACCCAGAAACAAAGGCAGGCATCTGGGGCATTGCTGAAGATCCAGTCCTATAAGGGCAACTAAAGGCTTTGGAGTGCAGGAGAAACAGTAGGCATTAGAAGGCAGTCTAGGCTGGTGTCTCTGGAGTAAAAATCTCTGACTGCAGAAATAATTCCAGAGCTTGGTCATAAGCAACCCAATGAAGGAGTATAAAGACAGATTACTGCTCACTTCAAAGTCTGGGGAGAAACTGATGAGAACTGGCAGGTGGAAAAAGTTGGAAAGGAGCACGTTTGGTGCTTGTGTGATGGGCACATGAGTGAGCGTCATAGGTAGAGATACTGTAGGTGGGTTGATTAATTTGTATTTATGTGTGCTTTGTGTTCTTCCTGTGATCATCCTTATCTTGCAATATTTTGTGCAATTAATGATTGCTTTTGTTTGTCAATCCATTGCCATCTTGGTGTAGGTCTTAATGTAGAGGGGTGCCAGTTGGATTCTTCCTATTAGGAAACACTTAATAGTAGTTATGAAACATGCAAGCTTGGGACATGTCAATTAGGGTTTGGGTCATCTTACATTATGGGGAAGGACTTGGATGTAATACCGCCACTAACCTGATTTTCATTTGCCCTAGAAAGCAGAAGCATCATCTACCTGAACCAATGGACGCTTCACATTTTCCACATCTACCTCTTTAGACAAAGTCACCTGATCACTGACCTCCATCAGAACAAACTACAGGCTCACAAAGAGAGGACTGAACTTAGGTCATTCTGATGTTACTTCATATACTTCATATATATATATTTTTTTGCAAACAACCCTGGACTTTAAATGGGAGACTCATGGTGCCCCAACTCTTCTTATATTTATCTGATCTATTTTAACACAGTATAAGTGAAATTTTAAATTACAGAGTGGTGGCTCTGAGGCTAGGGATCTGCACTGGCAATCGGAAGGTTGCCTGTTCGAATCCCTGTAATTGCCAAAAGTGACTCTGCTCTGTTGGGCCCTTGAGCAAGGCCCTTAACCTGCAATTGCTGAGCGCTTTGAGTAGTGAGAAAAGCGCTATATAAATGCAAAGAATTATTATTATTATTTTCTGTTGAGTAATTTCTCTCATAAGTATTTAGGTCATTTCTAGTTTTTGAGTTTCCCAAATGGTCATGAGGTACTACTTGCATAATGGCTTCTGGTTAATTATTTCTTTATTTGATGAGATTTCCTACTTTGGAAGACAGCCCCCCGTACACAGACAGACAGACACCAAATGTCCAAAACACACACTATTTATTGTTTGCTTCTTTATACACGACACCTCACAATGTCCTTCCAGCCAATCTCAGTCCCTTCTTTCCTTTACTCTTCCAATACTTCAGGCACTTCTACTCCCCTCCTCTCAAGCTCAGTCTTCTCCCTCTCGACTCCAGCTCGTACCTTGGAGTGAGGCAGCCCCTTTTATAATGCCCAAGATGTGTTCCAGGTGTTCAGTGACGATCTTCCAAAAACACTTCCTGGTGTGACAGAAGTGCAGCATGAGCACCTGGAAGCACTCCTGGTATATTTGGAACCTCCTCCAGTAGCAAGTCTGGTTGTGGTGGAAGTGCTGTATTCCAACATTCCCAAATCCTCCGGGTGCCCCCGGTGGTGGCCATGGGCCCCAACAGGGCTGAGCTTTTATGCTCTGGTACCGTGACCCCCATACAGACCAGAGCGGCTGCCCTCTCGTGGCCCACGGGAGGTATTGACCCTCTCCCGGTCCTTCCAGGCATCCCGTCACACTATCTTCATTTAAATGTAATGTCCTTTATTTTTATGTATCTTGTACCTTATATTGTAGTGATTGACTTTGCCACATGTCACTCCATCCATGGATTAATGCTTCTCTACTATGAACGTTTGTTCACAGTTTGCAATGCCTACAATCCATCTAGTTTTAATCTTGCTTAATACAATTTAGGAAGTAGATGCCTAATCTGGTAGCATCATGCACAAGACATTAACCAACTCTTGGTGGGCAACTAGTCTAATGAAATGCACAAACACACACACCCATACTAAATCACCCTGGGCTAATCTATTACTATTGATTAACTATGTGTTTTGGATTTGGGTGAAAAAATAGAATGCCTGAAAAAACTCAAACAGACACAGGGAGAACATGCAAGCTCCACATAGATGGTGGCCAGGTATGGGGTTCAGAATTACTTTCCTAGATCTATAAGACAGCAGCACTAACCACTAGGAGTGTCTGAATTATACCCAGCTGGTACATTTCTCTTCTCTTCTCTTCACATATTCCAACTAAAAACTGTTCAAAGCTAATGGCCATTTGTCGTTTACTTTTTTTAGATTAGGTTTTATTGAACTTAAAGATTGCATTAAACCTTGTAACAAAATCCAATCAACATACAATCAATATCACATTTCCAAAAGAGAGTTATTTATCACAGGCCTATTATCTCGTTGCCATACCTTTTACTTCAGTATAACCTTCATATGATCACTTTAAGATCAAAGCAATATACAGTACCTTCTCGTGCATTGTCTATAGCTGCCCCAACAGATTTACCACATCATTCTGTGTACATGGGTTGTTAAACATGCATTTTCATAATCAGATAGAGAGGAAGCACAAAGGAAGCCACATGGATTCCTCAACTTGAGTGAGTAATCAAAACATACTCTAGGAAAGGAAAGATGAGTTTTAATTTGCCCACTCAGGGGCAGTTGTAATAATATGGGAAAGGGAGGTGAGTTTTCACTCAATTATTTAATTATCAGTTTTGCCCTTTGATAATTCTGGTAATTAATCATATAATTCATCCAGCATCATCTTTAAAGATTTGGTATCATGAAAATATTTATCTACTTTATTTTCCTTACCTTTCTCAGTTGTAGGAGGCAGGTCTCTGGTTATTAGACTTATATCAAGGTAACTCAAGCTTGCTCATTTTAAGAAACAGAAAAAATATATGTATATTTTTTAGAAGTATGGTAACTGCATATATACTGTATGTTGACATTTAAGGGAGGATGCAGACAAACATATAACACAGAGACGCTGGCTGTTTACTGGTTATTTAGACTTGTAATTTATTTTGGCACAGATAAATAGCTTTACGATACCAAATCATTAAAGATGATGCCCGATGTTGTGAGACGTTGTTGCTTTTGTTGCAGCTCTGGATTCAAGTGGAAATTTTTTCTTTCATTGGAGTGCCTGATTTCTGTTTGCTACATGATCCTTTGTCTTTGGTGTGCAGTGGTTTTCTCAAAGAGGTCCTTTGTTATGTCATGTACAATTTCATAGGGAAAAGCAATACTGTTTTTGACGCAAGAGTTTAGATGCTTGTTTTGTCTTGGTAGAGTAATATATACTTTCCCTTTTTGTATTATTAATATGTAGCCTTTGTCAGAATGCCACAAATCTCACAGATGTATCACTGTTTATTGGTACAGTATTGTATTGTACCATAGAATTTCTCTCCACCTTCCCTTCTACATTTACAACCTTAGGCAATTAAGTGTAGTAAAAGACAAGCAGGAATTAAGTTACAATTAAAATAATGTATTAGTGGTAATATTCATAAATAATAACAATATGCAATGTACATTTGAATATTGGCAACCATACAACCTGAAAAATGGTGATGTGTAGTTTCAGGCGGCACAAAGACTTGTTAGTTACTTAAAATGTCTCTAGTTAAAGCATCATTTTTTGTCAGCTTTCTTCAGAACAGGCTGCATGCCTATCTCAATATGGCTGGCAAGCTGTGCTGTCCATTGTGCTGTCCTTTCATTTCATGGTGTGTTAGATGCTCCCTCATCATTTGGTGAGAGAGAGGGAGAGAGAGAGAGAGAGAGTTTAGCAAATTTATAGATTTTTACTTAAAGGCTTCTGATACAAGCCAATTCCAAACACCCATACTTCAGACCAATGGGGCACAGAATACCTTCACACCTGCCCCCAAACCTATGTGTTAAGGTGAAGCTTGCCAGCTAGGCAGTCTGGTTTTCCTGTGGGGGTTGACTGAGAGAGCCCTGCAGAGAAACATTTGCGAAACTTGTTTGAGGCACTTTCCCCAACCCTGTTGTAAAATTCACTATCCTGATTTAGTCCTAGGGGGTAAACATGATTGCTTCTCAAAAGAAATACTAATATTACATTGCAAGTTACAAAATATGTATCAACTTGTATGCAAAATTTCACGCTACAATAATGCTGAAGTTCCCTTCTTGAAGTAATGGCTACTTCTTAGCCAATTCAGATTACTAGCATTCAGCTTTGACTTGGCAGTCAGGATCTCAGCTTTCTGGTCCACAAATAGAAAAAGTTTATTGGTCTCTGCGCCCCAAAGAGAGTAAGAGTGGCTCATCAGATTTTAGTTTCATAGAGAGAAGTTGTTTCAGGTATTTCAGTCATTTTTGGAACCCTCAAGAGTTTGCTCAGAGTTCCATTGACAGAGCCACCTGAGAGAGCCAGATAGAATCTTTAGGATGGTGCAGCAAGTTTTAAGGGAATGTGAACTTCTCCTGATTGGATATAAAATCACTTCCAGTTACAAAATCAGTGTCTCCTCTTAGGTGAGTTCTTCTGTCCATCAGAGTGGTCATTCATTGATTTATAACTCTTTGTTCTTGCTTGAATCCTTTTTGCACCTTCTGTTTAAAGAAGTCTGTAGAGGGGCTTATGAAAAGATGTCAGTTCAACTCTGCTTTACACCTTTGTTATCAAATGAAGTCCAGGCAGATCCTGGCACAAACTGGAGTTCAGACATTTAGTTCAGACATTTAGTTTGGAATATATGAGGGTTTTATGAGCTAGATGTCTGCAAAATCTGCTACCTTAACAGGCCTGGTGTGCCACTAAAGCCTAGAAGAATGGGCAATGCCCACTTTGTCCTACAATGCTCTACTTACATTTGAAGCACTACTTGTTCAAAATTTACAGAATTACTCCGACAGACACTTACAAAAAGTAAATTCTTTAGAAATAGTTGTTCAGGTTTCTACACATTTAGGGTAAGAAGAAATTCTGACAGGGCCTCTAAATGCACATCCTACCCCCTTAAGTTAAGGTGCAAAGTGTGATCACTGCAGCTAATGTGCCAGTCAGCAACAAGACTCCCATGGCCACAGTCTTCATTGATACACTGCAATGCGAGAGAATAAACACTTTTAAACAGAAGGAGAGATGTCAGATGTCAGTTGTTAACTGTCCCTTGATGACGTGGAATGGTTCCCAAATCTTGTCACCTAATCACAAATAACACAGAATAGAATAGCATACCTTAAGGCTACACCAATATTTTTAGATCACCCTACAGGAATATAAAACATACTATGCATACAGTGGAATACATTCATAGAGCAATAAATGTCATTCTCAAATAAAGATGTTGTACATTTACTGAGCACACAAGATTTAAATGACCATACCTCTTGGATATAGGTCAGCATACAAAGAAGGAAGAAATGCATGTTTCTTATGCAAGTCAGACTTGCTGTGCTGTCTCTTTAATTTTATGATATATATATAACTAGCAGAATACCCGCACTTCGCAGCGGAGAAGTAGTGTGTTAAAGAACGTATGAAAAAGAAAAGGAAAAATGTAAAAAATAACGTAACATGATTGTTAATGTAATTGTTTTGTCATTGATATGAGTGTTGTTCTATCTATCTATCTATCTATCTATATATATATATATATATATAAACTGCTCAAAAAAATTAAAGGAACACTTTGAAAACACATCAGATCTCAATGGGAAAAAGAAATCCTCCTGGATATCTATACTGATATAGACTGGGTAATGTGTTAGGAACGAAAGGATGCCACATCGTTTGATGGAAATGAAAATGATCAACCTACAGAGCCCTGAATTCAAAGACGCCCCAAAAATCAGAGTGAAAAAATTATGTGGCAGGCTAGTCCATTTTGCCAAAATTTAATTGCAGCAACTTAAAATTGTACGCAGCACTTTGTATGGCCCCTGTGTTCTTGTATACATGCCTGACAACATCAGCGCATGCTTCTAATGAGATGACAGATGGTATTGTGGGGGATCTCCTCCCAGATCTGGACCAGGGCATCACTGAGCTCCTGGACAGTCTGAGGTGCAACCTGGTGGCATTGGATGGACCAAACATAATGTCCCAGAGGTGTTCTATTGGATTTAGGTCAGGAAAGTGTGGTGGCCAGTCAATGGTATCAATTCCTTCATCCTCCAGGAACTGCCTGCATACTCTCACCACATGAGGCCAGGAATTGTCGTGCACCAGGAGCCACTGCACCAGCATAGGGTCTGACAATGGGTCCAAGGATTTCATCCTGATACCTAATGGCAGCCAAGTTGCCTTTGTCAAGCCTGTAGCGGTCTGTGTGACCCTCCATGGATATGCCTCCCCAGACAATCATTAACCCACCACCAAACTGCTCATGCTGAATGATGTTACAGGCAGCATAATGTTCTCCATGGCTTCTCCAGACCCTTTCACTTCTGTCACATTGCTCAGGGTGAACCTGCTCTCATCTGTAAAAAGCACAGGGCACGAGTGGTGCATCTGCCAATTCTGGTATTCTATGGCGAATGCCAATCGAGCTGCATGCTGCTGGGCAGTGAGGTCAGGGCCCATTAGAGGACATGGGGCCCTTGGGTCACCCTCATGAAGTCTTTCTGGTTGTTTGGTCAGAGACATTCACACCAGTGGCCTGCTGGAGATCATTTTGTAGGACTCTGGCAGTGCTCATCCTGTTCCTCCTTGCCCAAAGGAGCAGATACTGGTCCTGCTAATGGGTTATGGACCTTCTATGGCCCTCTTCAGCTCTCCTAGAGTAACTGCTTGTCTCCTAGAATCTCCTCCATGCCCTTGAGACTGTGCAGGGAGACACAGCAAACCTTCTGGCAATGACACGTATTGATGTGCCTGGAGAAGTTGGACTACCTGTGCAACCTCTGTAGGGTCCAGGTATCGCCTCATGCTACCAGTAGTGACACTGACTGTAGCCAAATGCAAAACTAGTGAAGAAACAGTCAGAAAAGATGAGGAGGGAAAAATGTCAGTGGCCTCCACCTGTTAAACCATTCCTGTTTTGGGGGTCATTTCATTGTTGCCCCTCTAGTGCATCTGTTGTTAATTTCATTAACACCACAGCAGCTGAAACTGATTAACAACCCCCTCTGCTACTTAACTGACCAGATTAATATCCCATAAGTTTCATTGACTTTATGCTATACTCTGATTAAAAAGTGTTCCTTTAATTCTTTTGAGCAGTATATATATATATATATATATATATATATATATATATATATATATATATATATATATATATATATATATACAAAATACCAGCTTGGCAGCGGAGAAGTAGTGTGTTAAAGAAGGAAAGAGAAACAAAAGGAAACATTTTGAAAATAAAGTAACATGATTGTCAATGTAATTGTTTTGTGTATTTGGCGTCAGCGTCACAAAGTTGTTTTCGGTAGCTGCATCAGAAAATGTACCACAACGTCTGACATGCCTCCCTTTTACTGTTTTCTCACAGCTTGGATTGTTGCTGTCATAATGGGTTTGAGTCTACATATATATATATATATACATATATATACACATACTGTACATATCTTCATATCTATATACAGTACATATCTACATATACACAAATATATATATATATATATACATATCTATCTACATCATATATACACACACATACATACATACACACACACAAATTATATATATGTGTGTGTGTGTATGTATGTATGTATGTGTGTGTGTGTGTATATATATACAATGTAGATAGGTGTGGGTCTGTGTGTATATATTTATATATACACATACATACAAACATACACACAGGTATATATATGTGTATATATATGTATGTGTCTATATGTGTTTGTATAGCTTTGGTCACTGAGTGCAAGGGAATATAATAAAATATAGTCTATAAGTTATTAAACAGTAAAACATTAACGTTTTAAGAAGTACAGGTACATTGAGCACTACTGGAGTGGTTGCGGGTAAACTACATTTTAAAGACTATGTAACACAACAGGTAAGTAGTACTAACAGCAGCTAAAATGTATATGGATCATCTCTCGGTAGTAGATCCCTTTTGAAAGGCGCTACACGACAGCTGTGGTATAGAAATTACATTTTCTATGTGAACGTTCAAATTTGTGCCTCTGGTAATGTGCCTTACCGACATTTAAAGAAAATTAGTTTTGTGTCCTCTGCAGTGTTAAGAGAGAAAGGCTTTGGTTTGGGATAAAAGGAAAAAAGGTGTAAAGAAAGGAAAGTTGCATTTTTCTTTTATATAGTATAGAGAGATGTGTTCGCTGACGTTATGATCGCCTTTTGGGGACAGTCGCGGTGGGTCTTGTGTAGACTGGTGAGATGTCCCCGCCATTAATCGGCTGTGATGGCACTGTCAGTCCTCCACTCGTGTGCGTGTCTTCATAATCCAAGATGACAACCTCATAATCGTATACGTGCAAAAGAAAGTGTGAATCGCCTTAATATTAGTTTGTAGAAAAGGGGTCCCGTGTTTGCACTTGTCTGGGCTATAGCTCAGGGGAAGGATGAAAAAAATTAAAAGTGCTCACTTTGACTTAAGGCAGAAACGCAGTCAGCGTCTCAAATCCCGGCACAGATATGCGCGCACGCGCCGGCTGCTCTACTTTTGCTGGGCAGGAGATCCCAGTTTTTGCAGACACGTTCACGATATCAAAAGTCTCAGTGCTCTTTGGAGGTCATTCATATATATATATAGCAAAATACCCACGCCTCGCAGCGGAGAAGTAGTGTGTTAAAGAAGTAATGAAAAAGAAAAGCAAACATTTTAATAATAACGTAACATGATTGACATTGTCATGAGTGTTGCTGTCATATACAGTATATGCCTGCCTAAATAAGTCACCCTCGTTTCGCTCTTACTTTTTACCAGGAAATCATGCATTAACAAAAGTTCCCCTTTGCTTGTAATGCAAAGTGTGATTAAATGCATTATTTTTTAACGCATTATGGAGCACATGCATCGAAGCTTCTCAGCTGTACTTGTGCTAAGAAAAGGAAAGATTATAAAAATAACGTAACACGATTGTCAATGTAACCTTTTGTAAGTAGTGCCTGGAGGATTCAGTGTGGAGAAACTCTAGAGACAGCGTGTGTATTAACTTGTGGATTTTTCTGTGAGTATTTGGGAGCCGTGGAGCTCAGCTCAGAGCGAAATTAGGTAAATGGGAGGGGAGATGATGACGTGACTCCCCCACTCGCCTCAACTGTCAATCCCCCACAAACACAGTCTCTTGGAATTTGCATAAGCATACCCCTTCACCTGCAATTTTAACTTAGTTACAAAGTGATCAAAACTCTCGTTTATATCCTGCGTCCTCTCATTAAACTTGTATCCCGCATTACCCGTGGGCATGAGAAACGCCAGCGGCAGCCTGTCTATGAACTTAATTTAAAGTTTAGGTTTACACCTTGCTTTCTTCCCGAAGTAGTATCACTCATGAATATTGTAGTATATGTCACTCGCTCGCTTCTTATTGTTTTGCTGCCTTCTCAATTATATAATGCATGTTTTCTTCAGCACTTTTTGGAGGTCTTCCTGGTTTTCTACGCACTGTGTTGACAGTCAGTTCACGTGATTACGTGGGAGGCGTGATGATGTCACACGAAACTCCGCCCCCACGGCTTTCGAGCTCAACTCCATTACAGTAAATGGAGAAAAATACCTTCCAGTTATGACCATTACGCGTAGAATTTCGAAATGAAACCTGCCCAACTTTTGTAAGTAAGCTGTAAGGAATGAGCCTGCCAAATTTCAGCCTTCTACCCACACGGGAACTTGGAGAATTAGTGATGAGTCAGTGAGTCAGTGAGTCAGTCAGTGAGTCAGTGAGTCAGTCAGTGAGGGCTTTGCCTTTTATTAGTATAGATTAATGTATAGTGTGGAGCTTGGTTCAGACACAGACAGGCAGACACTTTGTAATCAACCCACACATGTTTATTATACATAGTCATATTTACAAAGGTGTTCCACAGTCCCCAAAAGTCCCCAAAGTCCTGGCCACAAGCACAATGCCTTACTTCTTCAGGCCGCCTCCTTGCCTCCTCCAGAGACTTCGTCCTGCTTCCACCCGCCTCAAGTCATCGTATTAAGCAGGGGTCCTCAATCACAGTCCTGGAAGGCCGAAGTGGCTGCAGGTTTTTGTTCTAACCCAGTTGCTTAATTTGAAAGCAACTCTTGCCAATAATTTGATTTCTTGGCTTGTTGATGCTTTAACTCTATGTCAGGTAATTCTCATATCCTGGATTTTCTTCCCCTTTCTAAGGATATCATCCAAATGGATGAGTAATTCTCAGTACTTCACTTTTTTCTCTTCACTTTCCTTCCAAATATTTAATTAAATCAACTAATGCACGATAAATACTCACAGGTGTAAATGGTAACCACATAAATGGAGAAATGTTGCTCTCTTTTATCATTTGCATCTTATTGCTAATTAGGAGCAATTAAAAATCAACAATACAGCGGTTTAAAACTAAAATAAGTAACAAGGGTTCAAATAACTAAATCAGACAACTAAAGTGAAACAGAAGTGTTACTTAAGCAATAAGTGCTTCTTATTAAGCAACTGGGCTGGAGCAAAAACCTGCAGCCACTGCGGCCTTGCAGGACTGTGATTGAGGACTCCTGGTATAGAGGGAGGCGGCCCCTTTTATATGCCCCCGGATGTGCTCCAGGTGCTTTCTGGCAATCTCCCACCGACACACCCCAATGTGGCGGAAGTGCCAGCTGCGTACCCGGAAGCACTCCGAGTGTCTCCAGTCTTCTTCCCCCTATCACTTCTGGGTGTGGTGAAAGTGCTGAGGTCCAGGGCTCCAAAGGCATAGGGGTGCCCCCTGGCCGTGACCACGGGCCCCTACAGGGTGGATCTTCAAAGCTCTGAACCCATGGCCCCCAAAGGTACCAGGGCGGTCGCCCCCACATGGTCTGAGGAAGGCGCAAGCCTCCTCTGGTCCTCCTGGGCATCCCGGCCGGGTCGCCACCCCAGCCATCTGTGACAATAGATACTATATATACTTAGTGGAGACAAAAAAGCAGCATGATCTACTTTAAATTTTAACTATTCTTATATGTTCTGTATTTTTTGAGTCAGAGTTATTTTTTCACAATCATTGTATATATTATTTGTCACATGGCAGTGCGCTCTAAAGTGAAACAGTTTTTATAAATTTTAAAGAATACATAGCCTGCACTTGCATTTATAATGCAGGTTAAGTGTACAGCCTTAAAATGTCTATATCCAGTTTTAAACAGCGAAGGTTTCAAATTAAGAAAACATGATTTCTGCATTTCTGAGGCATGCTTTTGACAACAAACGTAAACTGGAAATAATGCATTTTATCAGAGATTCTTGGAACTACTTTCCCGAAGTAAGAATATGTTTCTTACTCACAGTGGCGATCTTCAGTGGATCGTACTGTTTCTTCAGCAGTTCTGCTATGCCTTGTAACAACGGACAGATGCCTCCTTGAATCATATGACTATTTTTTCCTAAATGCCAATAATATTTTTTGTCTTGTTGTTTTACATAGTCTACACAGTGAATAATATTCATGCTGAGATACAGTGTATTGGTGAAGAACACATACAATATAAGAGTTTCATTGTACTTTGCCATGTGACGATAAATTTGAAATGAATAGATTACAAAAAATCCAATGCAGGGTAAACTTTGGTTTTAGAAAGAGTCAAACCACCTGCATGCCAATAAACACTCATTATTACGTACTTTCCACAACATATCATCTGCATGCACAATAAAAAATGCTGAGAATGTGAAAAAGGCAGAGTGTGGGATAAAACTAAACCATGATGACATAGATTGACATGCCAGAAACTAGTTATCAAATTTTATAGATCTTGTTGAGTTGTTCATGCATAAGATATGGTGTTAAAAGAAGAGATGACAATGTTTTTCACTGTAAATTCACTGATGTTCACTAATACCAATCTTTCCATAAATACAAGCAGAGAATTTGCAACTTCATGTAGACCCTGACACTTTGAGGCAGGAATGATAGCTCTGTGCTAGTACCCTACTTACTGTCAAAGCTCGAGGGCAACCAGAGAGCTCCAAACTCCAAAACAAACACACCAAGACGGTGTATATTTCACAAATACCTCACAAGAAGCACCAAAGCACAAATTATCTCTCCTCCAAACACCTCTTCTCTCTCCAACACACTGTTCTTCTCCAGCTCAGTGTTGCTCGTCCTCTTCCTAGCTCCAACTCATCTGGACAAGGCAGTTTGGCCCCTTTTATTGAGGACCCTGGAGTACTTCTGGTGACATGACGTAGCCAGTTGGAAACAATTCCTCCAATGCAATCTATCATCCACCAGGGATCCACACAGGGGTGCTCCTTCAGACTCCAACTCCCATGCAGCCCTGTGGGTGACCAAACTGGGACTCTATATGAGGGACACCAACACCTATTAAAGTGGGGAATTAACTACTTCCTGCTGTGCTCTCCTGTCAGTTCTTGTATTCTTTGGGCATCCCACCCACAGCATGGATCATAAGGAATCCTGACCAGGTATTGCCGCCATGTAGCCCATCCTGCCATTATGGTATCCTGGCCAGGTGAGGACTCGATCTCCCTCTTGGGTGGGATACCCAACCGTCCTCAGGGGTATCTGCACTATGTTAAAACATCTGTAAGAAACTTACTAAACTTCAGTCTGATTAAAACTAAATGTATACATATAACGTCTTTTCATTTTTTGTCACTTGACCGCACACTATGCACATGCTCAACATTTCCTCACTAGACCAGAGAAGCACATGAATGCACATCATGATACTTGTGACTGCAGGCAATATCTTTGAGATTACTCAAGAATATTTTTTTGAGTGACAAGAATAAGCTTTCATATAGACTGTAAGTAATTACAAGTGTGACTTTTTTATTCATTATTGTCTAGCTGTCTGCAGAACATAGCAGTTCATACCTGGGCATCAGCATTTAATAGTGTCAATAACAGCGCTTGAAACGTATTCTACAAAATGAAAACACAAGCTGTGGCTGAAGGGTACTGTGGAGAAAGATGAGCTGGAGGGTGAATTGCACAGCTGGTCCCCTTTTAAAATGGCTAAATCTCACAAAAATGATTAACTTTTTTTCTTTTTCTCTCTAATAACAACATAAATTTGCTGTTTTGCAACATGTGTACAATCTTAGGACACAGATCATTTCTCCATAACACTTGACTTGAAAAATGGACGTATTCGGTATGTTTTTGTTTTCACGTTTGGACCGTGGTACTCTCCTCCTCTACTGTAAAACAGAAGACCAGGCAAAATGTTTTTAAAAATTTATAAAAAAAAATGCTTCACTTTCAGACACACTCATGTGGAAAATAAATATGCCATAACTTAGATGAGAAAACTTTGACTTGGAAAATGCCAAACTTAACATTTAATATAAAGGCTGAAATAAGACAAATCTTATCTTTCTTCTTTAGTGAAGATCTTGTGATCAACGATGAAAAGAGTGAAAAAAAACATATTGAACATTTATACTAAAAAAAAAAACTTTTAATGCCTTCAATGCACACCTTTAAAGAGAAGCCCCTTTTGCTTTGATTAGAGCAACCTTTATCAATGCATTGTGGCTGTACTTTGAAATTTTGTTTGTAAAAGAGTTCATTCTCAGTCCGATTGCATGGGGATCTCCCCCACATAGCACTCTTTAACTGACATCCACAGATTTTCTATGGGACTGAGGTCCAGAATCTGTTTGGGTCAGTCCAGAACATTGATTTCTTTAAGCCATTCCTTGTTTGGGTTGGCTGCCTGCTTTGGATCAGTATTGATGTTGTAAGGTGAATTTGTTTCCTAACTTTGGTTTTCTGGCAGAAGATAGCAGTGTTGTGATTCAGGGCTTCACAAATCACAAAAAGGCCTAAACATGTACAGTTGACCACAAGGCCTACACCCTCAAAAAGCCTGAGGTCTGCAAAAATCACGAAAGCAGGAGAGGAATAGTTAATGTTAAATATTAAAACTATGAATATGTAATATTTCTTGTATTCAGTAAAACAAAGGAAAATTCAAATCAAACCAGTTGTTTAAAAAAGTATCAAAAAAAGCAAAATTCAAAAATAATACAAAAATATAAGGACAAAGAATGTGCCATATTTCAGCTAGGCTTCCTCCCATGGCTGGGGTTCAAATCCTTTTTTAGGTCTTCTTTGTTGATTTTTTTGTTTTTCTTACTTTTATTTCTATTTGCGTTATTCTTTCTATTTGGTTTTGTCTATATATGTATGTCTGTGTTATGTTTTGTGTGTTTTGTGGGTGTTCCCCAGGGGGCAGGGCCACCTGCCCAAAACTGTATGGGACTGACCTCAGCCCTATAAAGGCGGGAAGAACCCACAGTTGTGGTTTGTTCAAATGCACTTGGAAGTGGTGAGTTGCTAGTGGTTTATGATTTTCTGAGTATTTTGAACAAGTGGTGTGTTTTTTTTTACTTTGCCTAAGATTTGTGATTTAGATGCCTGGGGATTACCTTTGCCCTTTCAGGCAGCAATTTTCCCTTTGTGCTCCTTGGAGCTTGTTGTTGCAGAACATTTTTGTGAAAAAAAAAAATATTTATAAGGATTCTTTGTAGCCCTCTGTGTTACTAGATGGGGTTTTTTAATAGGAATTTCCCCTCTAGTGAGATTTTTGGAACTGTATCATAACAGAATGAATCTGAACAATGATCAGGCTAAACAGTAAATAAACTATTATTGAAGGATATTCAATAATACAATAATAATAAAAGTAAGTCAAATCTACAAAAATGATGAAAGGAAACAAAGGACAATAACAAATGTCAAGACCCAAAACACTGTAATATAATACAGTACAATAATTGTCAAAAGACCAATACAAATTTATACTAATAAATGCGCAGAACAATGGCCAAACAAAGATAACAAGTACAGTGGGCTAATGCCTCGGGTGGACTATATAAGATGTTTAAGTTACACATGAAATTACATAATTACAGGAAAAAGGACAAACAAAAGCAAAATTACAAATAATACAAAAAATGCAAACACAAAGAGATCAAGGGAGTGGGGCAAAATTACAAAATTAAATTGAAATAGAAATATAAAAAATATTAAAATATACAGTAAATTATTATAATCATGCTGCCACAACAGTTTACTTTAATCATAGCATAGGTTCTGATTTTACTCAATGACAAGGTCATTTTTTAACCCACAATTGTCAGCTTTCTTTAACTTGCAATGCATATTGTAAGAGCGTAAATCTTAATTATTTTAGGCACTTACATTAACTAATGTGACAGAATTCAGTGATGAAGTTACATTTTTCTCATGCTGGTCAACTTCACATCAATAAAATAGTTGATTTCTGTTATACTACTACCTTGAATGGCTCATCTCATCATCACAGTCATTTTTAAATGAAAAAATACAGTTGTCTTAACATTTTTTGTGTCCAGTCCAGTAAAACAGGCTATGCCTATTGGTGTTATCTTGCTGATTCTGGTAATGAAAGGACTTTTTTCTTAGCCTGACTTTGGTCTTTGACTCTTTTCTTTAGCTTTTGTCTCCAGTGCTACCTGGCTCCTTGTTTCGCAACAGGAACCATCGAGGTGGTAATGTTCCTTCGTATCCCACTTTATCTTCTTTGAATAGTTGGTAAAGATGCCGATTCAGATCTTTTATGGGAAGGTTTAGGTTTAGGTTTATGTAGGATGCTGTTACAGATTCTCCAGGGCTCAGATTTTCTAAAATTTGCTGAATGCTTTCAAGACTTCCAGCACTTTCTCCTTTCATCTTATTCTGCAATTCTTTATGCTCTTCACTTAATTTTTTACCTCTTTCAATCATGGCTCTGTCAGATTCACAGTTTTGGTGAAGACTGCTTGAAGATGACGGTTCCTCACATACCTGATGGGCACTAAGGAGTATGTTCTCTTCTGTCATGGATAAGTCTTCTTGTTTGAGGGATTCTGTTTTAAGTTCCACTACAGCATCTTGTTGCAATGTCCCTGAAACTTGGGCCCACCCATTCCCTTCACACTGTCTCACTCTTCCCTCTCTCTGTAGTTGGTACAAGTGCTTGTTGACCGTTTTTCTCTCAAGTGTTAGTCTGGTGGCTATCGTGCGAGAGTCCACCTTTTCTCCTTGCTTCAGATCTTGAAATAATGCTAGGATTTGCAAAGCTTCAGCATTATCATTGTTAGAAAGCTTTAGAAAATGTTGATCAGTAGACATAACTGCTTGCTCCTGTAGCTTGATTTCTGGACTTTTCTGATTTTGACTAGAAAGACACCATAAAGGACGCCCTTTTTCATTCACTCGCACAAGTTCACCTTGTTTCTCTAGTTTGTAGAGTACTGGGTTCACTTCTTTGGCTGTGCTAAGACCAATACCTTTTGCTATTTCTAAGGCAGTAAATCGTTCCTCTTTACCCACCAGAAAATGTTGCACTTGAGCAGTGACATCGGTGCCCACTTCCATGTTGGATGTTAAAATTACACTACACTTCCTGCAAGCAGGTTTAAGTCTCCCAATAAGTCAAATAGCTTCAGAATATTCAGAAGACACAATGAAATGTGAAAGTTAGTAGACTGAGCATCAAGCTTTATCACTAAGATTTAAGTTGAACAGATGCTTGAGTTTTCCCTCTAAAAGATAAAAAGAATAAAAGAAAAATCAAAATAGCACATATAGTATTATTATTATTATTATACAGACATAACATAATGGTTATTTTGCATTTTCATGCAATAAGGAGTTTAGTAGGGTCTTGCCCTGGTTTTATGTTTTGCTTTACTTATATTTGGGGTCTTGTTTTTTGCAAAATGTTCTGTTTTAACCCTGCTTATATCCATTATTCTGTAATTGTACATTTTATCCTAGACTCTTTTTTTAGTTTACTTTACTTCCTGCTGTATCTTATTTATGAGTAGGAGTGTATCTAATACTTATGGTAATATAGGCTATTTAGTGTAAATCCAATCATTTGTTGAGCTGCTTATATAACAGGCTATTTTAGAAGTTTATTTTGGAAATAAAAAGATAAAGTTGGGAATCTTGACAGCAGAGAAATGTCACTATAGCCACACTACAGAGGGTATCTTTTTCATTTTGTACTCCTGACTGGTAGGCAGAAAACACATCTAGATTGGACAGAATAAAGAAAGAAGTGTTTCATTTAACCAAATAATGATTGTGTCAGCTAGGAAGAGATTACTAATAACTGGTGTGAGACTGGCGCTTGGTTGGCGCCGACCTGACACAGACTGATACCAGAGGCACAGGCAAAATAAACAAAAAGATTTATTTTTCTTCTTCACCTGTGGGGCACATCTTCCCCATAGGCACAACACAATCCCAAAATACAAAGAAAAATCACCCCAAATCACACTCTTCTTTCAACTCCTCCCAGGGTAGCTTTGTCCACCTCCTCCCAACTCTGGCACTCTGAGTAGTGGCTGCAGGCTCCTCTTATAGCCCGTCCAGAAGTCCTGCAGGTGCTCGTTGACCTACCTCTGGCTGCAGTTCTGAGTGTGGCTGCGCTCCTGCCCAGACGGGCTCGTTAAGCCGTGCAGCTCTATGCAGCTCCCCCTGGTGGATGCCATGGAGCCCAACCAAGATGAGCTCCGGTGTTCCACGAAAGTGGCCCCGACACAGCCCAGGGGGGCTGCCAACAAAGGTTCCGAGGGACGTAGCGTGGCTCCCATGGCTGCTCCCTCGAATCTAGTGTCAAAGGGGTGTCCCAGCCGGGCAAGGGTTATGGCCGTCTGCCACACTGGGTAGTATGACATGCAGCTATAATTCAACATTTATGTAAAATGCAAATGTTCTTAATTGAAAATACATTAGCCAGTGATGTTAACATTACCATATGCTCATCTAATCATTCTCTAACCTCGTTAATCCAATTCAAAATCAGAAAGAGCTAGATCCTAATTTATATACAAGGAAATAAGAAAGCCACTGGAAGGCACACTCATCCACGCAAAAACAAATTCATTTTATCCACTTATTACCTGAACATCTTTAGTATTTAGGAGGAAGCTGGTGTGAGCGGAATGGAATAAAAAAAAAAAAGAACAAAAAGAGAAAAACCAAGCAGCCCTGTGGTCAAAATGAGAAGTACAGGGATTCCCCTGGATGATTCAGGACCCCATAATTAACCCTTAGGACCCAGAGAAAGCCTAATGGTCTGTAAAAAATAGGAGTGAGGTAAATTCTTATTAGTCTCGGTATTGCTGCTTACATTTGTACAATAAACAAGCCTGTTATTGAACCATCATTCAGTGTTTACCTCAGTCCATTCTTTTTGGTGATTGGGACAATTTGATCCAATACAAATTCAGAAAAATATATATTTGTTTGGGTTGTTGTTTTTATTTTAACCTGTTTTACCATTGAAATTACCTGTATTCGGTGCTCATCTGCAGTAAGGTTGCATTGTAAAAGGACAATTGTCTGAAACCATATGATGAAATAGCCATTTTAGCATTGGACTCACAGTGTGTATGTGTCAAGAAAAGTTCATGTTCTGCGTGATGCAAGTCAAACATACAAGGTGGCATAGCTGTTGCCTACAGATTAAGTATAATATGATTCATCTACTTAAGGCAGTAATTTCCTAAATGACAGCATTCTCCATACCTCACTTACGGTATAGCCCTGTTTCCAACAGGAAGTCTTAGCTCCACAAGTGACAAATACACTGTGTAAAGGTTATTTCATTTTCAGTGCCACAATGAGGACAAAATAACCACAACAGCAATAAAAAAAACTATAATGACACAACTTATAATCTTATAACTAACTTGTGTAGTGCCTTTTATCCCCCGGAAGGTTCCCTGAGTTCCCACTACAGTGTTTCATACCAATATCAATGTAAAAGATCTTGCAAATGGTCAGATCTTGCATTTGTGAATGCAAAAATTTTGTTTAAGAAAAAAAAGTTTGTGGCTTGTTTCTTCTATTATATGTTAAAAAAAACTTTTGAACTTTAGTAGAGATCTGATAACTAGAGTTATCACCAATAACAGATAATACCATTTATAATAATAAAAAAAGATAACACCAATGCTAACCATTAATAGAGAAACACCTAGAAGAAAGTTCAGAAACTGGAAAGGAGAATGGGATGTAATATATGTGGTGAGGATGATTGCTGAAACAAATGATAGAAAATAAGAACAATCTATATGTTTTACATTGATTATATTAAAGCTTTTGATAGAATGAAACATTAATATGTTAGAAGTACTGTACAAAACAAGCATACTAAGGTAAGTCATGAGAAAAGAATTATATCCAAATTGTACTGAAACTGGAACAGAAACCAAAAATGAGGACTTATTCAGAAGAAACAGAGGATGTGGATATTAAGAGAGGAGTTAGTCAAGGATGTATACTACCACCCATATTATTTCACATATACAAGGTGAATTTATGGCTGAATATAGTGAATTCCTTGTAAAAAAAAGTGTTAGAAGAGCAGGAGGGGACAAATATAAATGAAGAAGTGATTACAAACATATGTTATGCAAATAATATTGTGATACTGACATCAAGAGTGGAGGATTCGCAGAAGATGGTAGAAGGGATCTATAAAGCGTGCAAGGAAAATGGGATGGAAAGGAGTGCTAGCAAGACTAAAGTAGTGGTGATTAGGAAGAAGGGAACATCAAAGATCAATATAAAAGGGGAAAGTCAACAGTTACAGCAGGTGAGGGAATATAAACACCTTGGAAGCTGTACTACAGAGCAAGGAGATTGCTTGATAGAGATAAAAAGAACAGGTAAAACAAATGAAAGCTTCTGGGACAGCAAAGAATTCCTGAGAATGAATTTGACAATTTAGCTTAAAAAGAAATTACTGAGAACACATATATGTCTTCCCAGGTTATGACAGTGATACATGGGCATATGGGAAAGCAATTACTAGGAGGCCGGAAAGCTTTGAGATGTGGTGCTGCACAGGGATAATGAAAATTAGTTTGACAGAGAAGTTGACAAATGAAGAAGAAATGAAGAGGATGGGTATAGAGGAGATGACATTTGCAGGACATATTTTAAGGGGGTCAAGTGGGAAAATGGCACAATTGGTGACAGAATGAATAATAGATGGCACCAGAGGCAAGGGAAATAAAAGAAGAATGTGAGGTGATGATATAAAACAATGGTCAGTATTGAAAGAATGTGGGGAAGCAAAAAGAAGGCAGAAGATAAGAGGAAGTGGAAAGCCGTGGTTGCCAGTTGTCAGATCAAAGAAGGTGCAAAAGAAGAATGGAATGCTAACACAGTAATATACTCTAAATAATTTTAACTATATACAAACTTTACCAATATACATTCAAATACACAGTACAATATATACAGTATGTGTAATTCTTAAGGGGAATGCACTTTATGTATCTTATTTGCAAATATATCATACCCTTCACATACACACAAAGCCTCATATTTACAGTTTTTGAGACCCCAAAGTTAAGTCTCTTTCCTGCTGCCAGGTCTTGATTGAATGCTGCAGGGTAACAAAACAGTAAAATCTGTCTTTAACTCCTATTTGTTTGATAGAGTATTGAACAGTTCAAACAATCTTTACAACAGAAAATCTGTTTCTTTGCTTGAGAGCAATACTCACGACCCCAAGACTTGTAAACTGTAGCCAGCCATTGTCACTCTTTTTTCATTTGGCTCTTCATCATCTCCTTTCTCATTTTCTTTTTTTTAATGTGCTTGTCCACTTGAAGTGCCAGTCTCTTTCATCTGTTGATGATCTTAATTGTATTGTTGTGGAAAAACTTCCCTCCATCTTTAAAGAAGTCAGTCGTCAGTCACGGAGCACAGATGACATTGCAGACCATTTCTTTATATGCACAAATGTCTTAATCCATGGAGTGAGCAATCAGTTAAGCAAGTCATCTGCTTTTATGCTTTTTTCTGATTACATCAACTCATCCAATACATCAATTCAACTCACTCGTAATATGCAGAACATTATTACCTCCTCCAATCAGCTAACGCCACCAGTAATTTCTGACTCATGCTAATTCTCCCATTGTTCTGAACACTGCTTCATTAAGAGGGGTGTTTTTAAGAGTGTCCTATTGATCTTATCGCTTTATCGAAAGGGTAAATGGGCTTTACCATCAGGTCATCCCCACTTTAATTGTTCATTACTCATTTACCTCATTCTAAACTTGGAAAGTTATGTTGTTGTTTTCTCTAAGACAAGGCAAAGACCTCTTGCGCTTTCAGCTTTAAGTTACATTTAGTTAACCTTTGAATTACATTCAAACTCATTAAAAGCATATAATACACACTACTTTTACTACTATCCAATGAACTTCCAGACCACATTGAAATCCTCCCCTTGTACCGTACTTGTATTAAAGAATCTTTCAGTATACAAATCCATAATCTGGTCCTGATAGGAGACCCCTCATAAAATTTTTGAGATGAGTGCTGCAGTTAGCTGAGGTGTTCTCATTGTTTCAACTGTTACCTTCTTCAGGTGCTGTTGACATATGCAGAAGTTTGAAGGGTGGAAGGTTATAGAGGGCCACAACATGGCAGTCCTAGTTGTACAGTAGTGGTGTTCAGGGTTCAGCTATTTTGTGGCATCAAATGCTTGTGCATTGTACCACTTGTTCATAATTTTAAGATAATATTTTTTGGTACAAAAAGATCAATGAGGGATTAACTTAAGCTTTGCCACCCCTCTTGCTAGAAATCTCTGGAAACAAAGAACTTTCTCAGTACTTACCCTGTTTCTCAAAGCTTGGTAATGCATAATAGGGAAAACAAAAAAATGTATTATGTAAAAAATGTAAAATGGTGAGCAAGCAATGGAATATACTGCATTTGTAAGTAGAAATAAAAATATATGTAGTTCATGATATTTCTTATATAGGTTATATAATTCTTATTGAATGCACAGACCATAGTGATGCGCTGAATATCAAACTTCATTGCTGCCTAAAATGCCATAGTCTCAAGTAAATTCTAATGTCCTGCCAACAGTGGGGAGATTTCGTACACTTACAGTGTTATAATGGGCAGTGCTTTAGACATCACATCTTAATAATGCCAAGTTTGTAGTAGTACAATGGCTAATTACTGGAGTATCCAAAATGCAGTACATATAGTATTAAAGTCTCACATTACTACCATACAAAGAAATCCATTACAGGGCCAGCTAGACTGCATACCCCGTCATGGGTTTATATTACTGAGATCATACCAGATGCAATATAGCAATATTCTGTCAAAAAGGTTTGCTTCAATAACAATAATTTAATTGTCATCGTGGAGGGTTTCAATATTATGATGCTGGATTCATGATGTAACAGCATTTCCCACTGTTAGTGCTTGTGGCAAAATTAACGGAGTTGTTGTGTGCTCATTACTTAGGGCTTTGATTTTTTAAATGAGTTCATTCATTTTTATAACTGAATGTCAATAGATATTGGCTATATTTACCTGACACTCTTAAAAATTGAGGTGCCAGAGTGGTTTTTTAGAGTGATGTCAAAGAGGAACCATTTTTGGTTCCAAAAAGACCCATCTACATGAAGGTCTATTTATTTAGATATGTAACAGACTCCCTACAGCAAATAACAATGCGTAGATGGTAAAAGATCTGTGAAATACCAGTGGGTCATGATTTTAAATATACTGTTGCTGCAAACATACAGTTACAGAAACTAAGTCCAGGTTTTCATAATTTGTTGGTGTCCTTCTAGGTAACCTAGCATACATTAAACATTTCAGATATGTTTGCAGATATTTGAAAGTTTCAAAGCACAAAGAACCAAATTGAAATGCAAAGGACCCATTTCAGAATAAAATAACGTTTTGTCAAGCAATGGCACTATAAATAACCTCACAGCCCAGTAAAGAATTATATACAGTAATTCTATTAAATTATTTTTAAGAGTGAACAGTGAACCATGGATTTACTAAATTATGGAAGGACTGCACAAATGATGAGTGAATCCCTTTGTTGTTAAGGTCTTGTTACATAAGAGTAAATGAGTGATAGATGCAATAGATGCATTTTTGCAGTACCTAAATGAAAGTGTTACCAAAATATCACACACTCTTGAATGTGTCATTCTTGATATTTTTCACACTAGATTCTACTTTTCTTTTTTCCACCCTTTGAAATGTAAATGTTCTTGCATTCTTTTTCTTTTTCTGAACACTAGATTTTCCTAATTTCTTTTCTCTCCCTAAAAATTACATGATGAGGTGAGCTAGAATCTAGTTTAATTTTCCAAAGCTTGGACGGTATGGAAAGATTGAATCAATAAGTTTAGCCACCTTTAAATTGCAATTTCTTAATACTTTATTAAAATAATTTAAAAAATATGTCATAATGTTGAGCTCTAGATCATTTTCTTCCTTTGTAGCTTTCTCTTATGTTTGAGTCCTAAACTTTGTCATAAAAAGTAAGAGTTTTCGGCTTGCCTTCAGTGAGCAAAATTCTGCTGAATAACCTTTGCTTGAATCCTGTTTTAAATACAAAACAGAACTATCCTCAGTGTATTTTGATGATGCACAAATTAAATAGTGATAAAATGTCACCAAACTAAATAATAAAAGATAGACAAGAAAAAAAAAACACAGCAAAAACTACCAAAGACATGCTTAAGGTACTTATCAGGGCTCTGTTTTTTCACATTAGATAATAGACGGCCAAGTTGCTGAAGCATTTAATTGTCTTTAAGTGCTGACAAGGCACCACTCTTGTATAAAGGTCGAGCTGCTATTCCACATTTACAATCATGTGACCTTTACCAAATGACAGCTCCCTTACATGTTATATAAGGGTGTACACATACTTCTAAGAATTATTTACACCAACTGACAACTAAACTCTAATCAACAGACAAGATCAGTCTGGCTTTTTGACCTAGTAGTCACAAACAAGCATCATCAGGTTTTCTTGCTATTTTCCTCTGTCACCTGTACAATCTACTATCATGAAAATTACCATAGAGACGTGAATGGCTGAAATGGTGCTAATGTGGTGCTTTTCCCTAAGTAAAGGGCAAGCAGCATCTTCCACAGAATTGTAATAAAAAACCATAGGACTGTATACTTCTTTTGCTTTATAAGTAGACTTTAAATGTGTTATTGCCTGATCGATATCTTACCTTGGAGTTTTGTTTGTTGCTAATTTTGTTTGCTCTTTATTCTCTTTTTTTTGTTCATGATGTTCTGTTTTAGCTTTATTTCTGCTCATCGTTTCATCATTGTTAACCTTCTTATTTTAGTTTTATTTCTCTCTGTCTTTTGTTATGTTTTGGGTGTCTTTTTGTGCCTGATGGAGTTGGAACAAGAACCCCAATTAGATTTCAGGCCCCAAGTAAATGAATTAGCCTCACTTCAGCACCAGGGAGATGTAAAAATCTCTTACAGAAACTGCCTCAGTGTGCACAAAGAGGCAGCAGATTAACTTAGAAATTAAAACAGGAGATGGCTTGAGGACTTTTAAAAGACCTAGTTAACAAACCCCATTATGTGAAACAAAGCATAGCAAATGAGTCAGTAACTAAAATAGAGCCAAAATGAAGGATGCAAATTGTAGTAAAAGAAAAGAATTTGTAATCAGAGACCTGTTGTTAACACTCAGTAATAACGCTAGGATTTTTGGACACATACACTGGACAACCAGGAAGTGTGTCCTTTACGCTGTCATGGAAATTATGTTACGCGCCACACATTTCCTGCCTAGTAAGAACAAATGTAAAATGTCTCAATATGGCAGTGCCTTTAAGGCCATCTTAACAGCATCATAGACCCCCAGGCAAAGTAGTGCTCTGGGGCCCCTGTTTTGATAGCAAAACAGAAACATACATAGGCATTAGAAATATCGTGGGCCCCTATGCACTTGGGGTCCCTGTGGTATAGCGGGTCCACAGCTCACTGAGCAAAGGCCATTTTTAAATAATCACCGCACCCGAGGCGGCTTCGTGAAGGGGGTGATTGTAGCGAGCCGCGGGGCAGTCGTCGATGTGGGCGTTTCTCACCGTATGCACAGGTGAGGAACTGCCCACATTCGTGATTGCTCCCGTGGTTAATGCTACAGCTGTGATGGCCCCTCACGTTATAAAAAAGAAAAAAATGGAGGAATGAGAAAAAAACGATCGGAGAGAAAAAGGAAAGGAAAGAGGACGGAGGTTACCGGGAGCAGATGAGGAGGCAGGTCGGTGAAAGAGAGAGAGAGAGAGGAGCGAGCGAACGAACGAGCGCTCACGGGCAGCTGCGAGGGCCTGGGGTGTTGGGCCTACACCCAGGCGTTTGAGTTGGATGTCGCTCCCGCTGAGCGATTATGTAGCGGGAGTGACCAAGGGAAGGCGACTGGCCGCAGAGAGGCCGCGGAAAGGCAGCGGAAGTCGGGAGACTTGGTGGTTGGAATCCCCAACGTGGGCAACCTGGCCGTTGGTGGAAACCAAGTTCTCCGAGGCTGGGATGAGTGCCATACCGGAGCCAGGGATCGGGAGGTCTCCAGTCTCGAATGTGTGTTGTAGGAGGGCAGCTGCATAGAGAGTGTGACTCCTCTGTTGCAAAGCCTGGACAGGGAGATGCAGGGGAGTCACATGATAAAAAAGAAGCACCGAGCTTGTTTGTTGTTTTAAGACTGCTTCCTAAAGAAGATTTTTAACCTCTCGTTTTAAAGGATTGTGTTTTTCTGTTGATTTTAACCTCCACCTTTTATTGGATTATTTATTGAAGAAAGAACTGCACTTTATGAACACTGTTTTTTTTGTTGACTGTTTTTAATAAAAGCACTGTTTTCACTTTTAACCATCCCCTTGTTCAGATGCTCAATTATTTGCCTTCACTGACTAGCTCACTCGGTAACATTATCGACGGTGTGGGGTTCAAGGGTTCCCAAATATCAAAGGGAGCGTGGAGCCAGAACCCACATCGTCACAGTCCCCAGCCAGTGCCCTTTGTGCACACACGGTAAGACGGCCCTGCCTGTAAAATAAAAATTAATAAGGGACAGGGGAGAAGGTAATTATTTTTAACATAAAAAATGCATTGAAAAAAGAATCCATTTTACCATGAGATTCTTTGAACCCTAAAACACCTAAAATGATGTTTTAAATATTTTAATAAACCAAGGAATCTCTGTTATAAGATATTATAAATTCAAAAAACTGTAGTTTTTACATAGCAACATAGTTAATGGGAGATTCTTTTTTACACCCTATAAGCTTAAATGTTAACAGAATACTCCTATATTGTGTGTGTATGCTGTAAGGGTGGCCGGCTAAGCAGACAACTCAAGGAGTCAAAAAAAAGTTGGAGTACCACCCTTTTAATTGCAACAAAAAAGATAGGCAACTGTTAGCTCAAACTGAAAAACAATATTTTAAGATTTACCACGGACCGGCTTTACAGAGCTGACACGAGAAGGGGTGGAGTTTTCTCTGGATAGTGGGGCAGGGTCATTCATCATCCTTTGCCATTTTTTCTTTTCTGCAATGGAGGAAGGTGAAGACAATGTTAGCATCAGTGCACCCTCTAATCTTGGGGTGCATCTGCTTACCTCACTAGGGCCAAGAAGGTGGTCCCCAGATGTGAATGTGTGACAGTATATATATTTTTACTTAATGAGCATCTATAAAAAGCTACATTTCCCCTTAGAGTCAAATAACATCTACCTGTCTACCTATCTTTCTAGTGTTTAGTTATATCTCTGGTGTGGCAATAGAATGACCACAGATATTAGGTAAATAGTTAGACAGAAAAATGATCTGTTAGTAAAAAAGATATAAAGGCATGTAGTCATCTGCTACTGTATGTACATACATTATAACCTAGGTCTTAGAAATAATAGGTCAGAGTTTTAAAAAGAAAGTGTAGTTAGGATATAGCGGGTTGGATAATGGATGGATAGAAGTCAATTACAATTAAGATAAAAGCAGTTAATTAGTGCCCAGTTTTTGCTACTAAGAAAATGGTTAGAATGAAAACGTGCAGCCATAGCAGCCCCCCCATTATTAGAGATAGACACCCCTGCCTTAAATGAAACATCATAGACAAGAAGTTATTTGTCTTTTTTGTCTGTATTATAAAGTTTCTTCTTTATTTTTTGTGTGAATTGTTTACTTTGGATTTCACTAAATCTTTAAAAACAAGGACTATGGATATTTTTGTACATGCGTTGTACCAAGTGCTTGAACCTTTCTGGTAGCTACATTTTGAACTATTTTGGAAACCCTCAACAAGCACAGCTAGTGTTATATCATGTAATTTTCTAACCCACTTAGTCCAGACGAGAAGGTTGCTGGAGCCTGTCCCAGCTAGCACAGGAAACAGGCAGGAACAAAAGCTGGATAGAGCAGCAGTTCATTGTAGGGTGAACACAGTCACATCACTGCCAATTTAGCATCAGCAGTTTATCAACTCGGCATGTCTTTGGAGAGTAGGAGGAAATAGGAGCATCTGTAAGAAACCCATGCAGACAAGGGATGAACATGCAACTCCACACTGGGAGGACCTAGCTGCAGCTGTGAAAAATGAAAAACAAAAGCCAGATTGTGACACAGTGTAGCGACATTACCCTAGTGTTGTGTCCTTCTGTCCCCTTTTTACGCTTCATGTTTTATTTCATTTTGCAGTTTCTTACCATTTTATTTTGAAATATCTTTTTTATTTAATTTTGGGCTTAATATTTGAATTGTGAATTTTGACTTTGTTTGTTTCATTATTATTCATAGTTTTTTCTTTATATCTCTTCTTGTTTTCTTTTAAATTAGGTATTATCTTTTTTGGATTTTGAGATTTTTGTCTTTTACTTCTAGGCTGTTTATTGCTGTTTTAGTTTAGTTTAGATTTGAACAACTTCATTAATACCAAGGGAAAATTTAGATGAATGCAGCAGCAGAAAAATAAAAATAAAGAGAAAGACAAAGAGTACAAATGATGCAATAAATCAGTAGATATATAAATAAATAATTAATAATTAATTATGTGTACTGTGCTGAAATCGAAAATTAAAGAGTATAAGCATTTAGCCTGGGGTGTTAGGGAGGATGCATTGAATTGCCTGATAGCAGTAGGCAGAAAAGACCCTCAGAGGCACTTCTTCACACATATTGGTGGAATAAGCCTGTGGCTAAAGGTGGTTCAAGAGAACACCTCCTGAAGGGGGATGGTGGTTAATAATTTCATCCAATTTTGCCACCATGCTCTTTCCCACAATCACATTCAATGTGTCCATGGTTGGCTCTGTGATGGGGAATAAATAATAAATACATTCCAATTTTGCCATCATGGTCTTTCCAGCAATCACATCTAATGTGTCCATGGTAACCTCTGTGATGGAGAATAAATAATAAATACATTTGTTCAGGCATTATGCATCTTTTAAACTCAAGTTGCTTCCCCAGGAGACCACAGTGTAAAACAATACACTGGATGCTATGGACTTGTAAAACATCTCCAGCAGCTTTCTGTATACACCAAAAAATCTGAGTATCCTTAGGAGGTACAGTCTGCTCTGTCCCTTCTTGAATAGACCAAATGTGTTTTCCGACCCAGTTGGTTGTTTATGCGAACCCTCAGGTACTTATAGCTCTGCACCAATTGCATATCCTGTCCCTGAATGGTAACTACTCTCAGAGGCTCTCTGTCATACTGGATGTCCACCACCATATTTTTTGTCTTGGTGAAGCTGAGCTGCAGGTGGTTCTTCCTACAATACAAGACACAGACCTTTAACAGGTACCTGTACTCTGACTCATCATCATTATTAATGCAGCCTATGATAGAGGAGTCATAGAAGAACCTCTATAGATAGCAAGCACTAGTATTATACTTGAAGTCTGTTACATATTGGCTGAATGGAAAGTGAGACAGGACAGATCCCTGAGTTGTCTCTGTGGTATACACCACCATTTCTGACAAATAGTCTTTGAGCCTCATAAACTGCTGTCTGTTGGTCAGATAATCCATCAAAAAGGAGATTGTCGGGGCATCAAGATGCATAGCATAGACCTTTTTCCCCTGTCAATGAGCCAGAATTGTGTTAAAAGGACTGCAGAAATCAAAGAACATTATTCTGACTGTGGTACTGGCTTTGTACAAGTGGGAGTAAACTGTGTGGAGCATGTAGATCAGAACATCCTTCACACCTATATGTGTCTGATAAGCAAACTGCAGAAGACCAAACTTAGGTTAGTAGCTGTTTAAAGACCAGTCGGTAAAAGGTCTTCTCGATGTATGAGGCAATAAGTCACTAGAATGTCCTTTGTTTGGTACTGGGATTACAGAGGATGTTTGCCAATACCTGACGAACCTTCTGTAAACTCAGGGAAAGGGAGATCAAGTGCTGAAGGACCCCACAGAGTTGGCTGGCACAAATATTCAGCCTCCTAGGACTGATTCCATTCTGCCCTCAACCTTGTTCATGCAGAGTTTCCCTAGATCTCTCTTCACCTGATCAGCAGAGATGGTCAGTCCAAGAAGGGGAAGGGTACTGGAGGCAACAGATGTGATATTACTATAGGTCATGTAGTGTGGCAGTTGGGATTCCAGAACCTCCTCAGCTTATGCACAGAGGCTTGCACTTTTGGGGGAGGATTGAACTAACAAGGATGAGACAAACATGTTGAAGAACTCATTCAGTTCATGGTCCTTGCTCCCTTTCTTTGCAGGTTTTACAGCCTGTGTGTAACCAGTGATAGTCCTCATTCCATTCCACACTTCCTTCATGTTGTTCTGCTGTAACCTGCACTGCAGCTTGTCCCTGTAGTGAGATTTCCCGTCACGGAGCTGCTTCCTCAGTTCTGACTGCACTTGCTTGATTTTCTCTCAGTTCCTGCCACTGAAAAACATCCCCACAGCATGATGCTGCCACCACCATGCTTCACTGTCATGTACCTTTTACTAAGGAGTGGCTTCTGTCTGGCCACTTTACCATACAGGCCTGATTGGTGGATTGCTACAGGGATGGTTGTCCTTCTAGAAGGTTCTCCTCTCTCCACAGAGGACCTCTGGAGCTCTGACAGAGTGACCATCGGGTTCTTGGTCACCTCCCTGACTAAGGCCCTTCTCCCCCGATCGCTCAGTTTAGATGGCCGGCCAGCTCTAGGAAGAGTCCTGGTGGTTTTGAACTTCTTCCACTTCCGGATGATGGAGGCCACTGTGCTCCTTGGGACCTTCAAAGCAGCAGAAATTTTTCTGTAACCTTCCCCAGATTTGTGCCTTGAGACAATCCTGTCTCGGAGGTCTACAGACAATTCCTTTGACTTCATGCTTGGTTTGTGCGCTGACATGTACTGTCAACTGTGGGACCTTATATAGACTGGTGTGTGCCTTTCCTAACTATGTCCAATCAACTGAATTTACCACAGGTGGACTCCAGTTAAGCTGCAGAAACATCTCAAGGATGATCAGGGGATACAGGATGCACCTGAGCTCAATTTTGAGCTTCATGGCAAAGGCTGTGAATACTTATGTACATGTGCTTTCTCAGTTTTTTTTATTTTTTAATAAATTTGCAAAAACCTCAAGTAAACTTTTTTCATGTTGTCATTATGGGGTGTTGTGTGTAGAATTCTGAGAAAAAAAATGAATTTAATCGATTTTGGAATAAGGCTGTAACATAACAAAATGTGGAAAAAGTGATGCGCTGTGAATACTTTCCTGATGCACTGTAGATTAGATAGATAGATAGATAGATAGATAGATACTATATCAATCCCAAGGGGAAATTCACATAATCCAGCAGCAGTATACTGATACAAAAAACAATATTAAATTAAAGAGTAATAAAAATGCATGTGAAAACAGACAATAACTTTGAATAATGTTAGCATTATTCCTGGGTGGAATTGAAGAGTCGCATAGTGTGGGGGAGGAACGATCTCCTCAGTCTGTCAGTGGAGCAAGACAGTGACAAAAGTCTGGGACTGAAGATACTCCTCTGCCTGGAGTTGACACTGTTCAGTGGATTCTTCATGATTGACAGGAGTTTGCTTAATGCCCGTTGCTCTGCTACAGATGTTAAACTGTCCAACTTTACTCTTACAATAGAGCCTGCATTCTTAACAAGTTTGTCCAGGTGTGAGACATCCTTCTTCTTTATGCTTCCTCCCCAGCACACCACCGCGTAGAAGAGGGCGCTTGCCACAACCGTCTGGTAGAACATCTGCAGTATCTTATTGCAGATGTTGAAGGACGCCAACCTTCTAAGAAAGTATAGTCAGCTATATGCTATATTAAGCCTTGTGTATACATTATAAGGGGATTGCTAAGCAGAAACAGAGTGTTGTAGTCATTTGGGATGTTTCTAAAGGCTTATTGTTAAACAGACAGAGGTCGGATAAACGAAAATTAAAAGAAAAACCTTTCAGCAATTGCAAAATAATGTTATTAAATCAGCCGAAGTTAGAGAGACCACAGCTGCCAAAAAATCTCTCTGCCAAAAGTTGCAAACATCCTTCACTTGATCAGATGAAGACCATAGACTATGTCCTGACCCAAAATTTGGACCCTGGGGTAACTTTGTTTTTCTTCTTTTTACTACAATTTGAATGACAGTGCCACCTGCTGGCTCAGAACAAGTGAAGCACCAGAGCAGACTGAAGTCAGACTAAAAGTCAAATGGACCAGAGCTTAAAATTACTTACCTTTGCAACACTAAATTTTTCTTCTAGTGTACAATATGTCAACACACTGAATACATTAATTGCCATTATGGCAAATGCTGTACATTTCCTTTTTGTGGAACAAGTTTATGCTCTTCTTTAGCTAGCCAATAATACATGCCTTAATATGTGACAAGTAAATGTTATTACTAAAGAAATCATTTCCACAGTGAATTAATACCACTAACTAACAACATCAAATATAGAAACAATTACATTCAATGCAACAATTTTTAAATCAGTTCAGGGTGGAGGTGGGCCAGAATGTATACCAGTATTTTTAAGGACTAGGCTAGAACCAGACTGGTGGCAATCCATTGCATGGTACTCTCATGTATGTACAGTAAAATATTTGATTTCTGCAGATTCTATTCCCAAGGATTTGCTTTTCCACTATTATAAAAGTATAACCAATTGCTATACACCCACAGTCTAATCATTTTTGGAGATGCGCAGAAGAAAAAAATTAATTCAGTGGAGCCTATCAACGCAGCAGTAAAATATGACATTGACCAAAAACAGGGCTGAGATGCCCTTAGATGTCCAGGGCTGCATGCACACCACACTGAATGGAACAACATGTGTCTGCCTGGCTCCAAGAGACATAGGTAAGGGGGAACCCTATTCATGATAGGGACTAGGGCTTGCAATTTTTTTAGAGTAAGTGCAGGTCATAAGCTAGCACTGATTAAGCTCCTACCCTTTGTACACACGGTCCGTTGCTATAACTGATTTGATGGTTTAGTGAGGTTCTCAGATCACGCCTACTATGGCCACTTACAGCCTATGGCGGAGCACGTACAAGACAACTGAACTTGACTATAGAGAAAACAAAGGTTGTAACAAGGTTTCTGTTGGTGAAACTACAGAAGACATTTTACCAAGCCTCAAGGGGCAAGAGTGGAGGGCTGATGTGTCCATCCAATCCTGTCTCCCTCCTCCTGAGCCAGCATCTCACTGGAACTTCATTTTTCTTATAGGATCAAATCTTCAGTATCATGATAATGATAATATGAATGACTGTACTCTCGCTCCATCACTCAGTATAAATCTGGAGCCACTGAATAATTTAAAATGGACATAAATACAAAATTTTCAACACAAAATACTGTGTTGAAATTGCATATACTTTCTTTGGGTGGAACAATTATATTACCTACTTGAAAGCTCATAAAAAACATTAGTTTATTGCCAGCTTACAGAAAATAATAATTTGCACTGTACAAATGAATAGTAATGATATATATACCTGTATTCAGTGAGCATACTGTAGGATCATGTGCAGAAAATTACAATTTGCAGTTATTTATTTTTTTTAGACAAATTATTTGCATTCAGGTGATTTAACTTTCTTTCCTATGCAGTTATGTTACTGTGCCGCATAATGATTTCACCAGTTACGACATTTGAAAACATACATTTTCTCATGTTTCATGTTTGTAAATGCCTACGGAAGAGATACATTTATCATTTTCTAAATTTAAACTGCCAGTGCTGACAGGGACATGATTTTCTCTGTGTCCCCTGAAATCCACAGCGATTCTTTTACCTTCAGTGCTGGGTTATTGCTGCAATACATTTTAGATCTGCAGCCTTATTTTTATTTGAAGCTTCATTCTTATTGGAAACATTCTGGACACAAGGATGTAATGGTGAACACAGCAGTCAAGTGTGTAAGATGTAACAATTGAATTCTAATAAAGAAAATAATATACCAGATGGTAAAGAAAAGGCAATGGAGAAGAGATTAAATCTAGCACTGTAAAAGAAAGTATTATTCACTAATGTCACGTTTATCCTGCTCCTTTGCAATGCCAGAATGTCTAAATATTGTATCTCCTGCAGCATGTATAGCTTAGGTTTTCTGGCCAACAGTATAGATAAATTCACCTACCAAAAATGTATAGTTATTTAGCATTTGGTTAGGAATATACACGCTATGGAGGATCATTTTAGGAATGTACTAGTGATTAGGCAAACCAAAAATTTAATTGACTCAGTCTATTTAGACAATTTGGCTATTTATGATTCGGCTTCAGTCTCTCCAGGCCCCATTGTGGTCAGTGAGCGCCCATAATCAGCAGTACCAATCTGGCCATAAGGTCAGTGGTCTAAGAAATGATGAGGGTCTAAGAAATCAAAATTCAGTCTCTCTGCACCGAGGTCACCAATTTGGACCCAGAACAGATTCTCAGCACTCAGCAGCATGTCTGTCAAGGCTGAAAAAAATGAAAGTGCTCATAATTGCTGATTCAATAGTGCAGAATGTTGGAATTCCAAACTAACTTTATCCAGCAGTTAAGTTAAATGTCTCTCAAAGGTCAATGTATCTGAAATTTAGGCTAAATTGGGCTTTCTGGCCAACAATGAAGTATCCACTTCATTATTACACCACAGCACTAATGATATTGTTTTACAATATGAGAAATTTAGGAGGAACTTCATATGCTTATGCACCAGATCTAAAACAAAATTTTGTAACTTAGTTGTGTCTGGCCCCTTTTTGAGGTTGTATATAGAGGATGTGGTATTTAACAATACCTTTCACTGCTGGTTAGAGACCTCATATGCAAATAAAAGCATAGCCCAGCGTTTCTCAACCTTTAAGTATTTGCGACCCAAGTTTTCATTTCAGTGTTAATCGCGGCCCCTTAACGTTTTTTTGAAAGGAGTCCTCTAATACCAATTTGTTCTTTTTTTAATTAATGATATTTTATTATGCCTACTTAACTTTTATCAACATTTATGTAACTCTATATTTATTTTTCTAGTATCAGAATGTAGTTTAAGTTAACTTGTTTTGGTTTCTATAGATGTATTGCGTTACAGCAATGGTATAGGCGTGTCTTACATAAGTGTCAGAGTGTTAATGGTGTTGACACATCTTATCCTAGCCTCATAATGACGTCCCATAAGACACGATCTTCAGAAGCCCAGGTGTTGTATGCTCTTGACAGTGATACAAGCAGTGATGTTGAGGAGCTGCTCATCAGCACTGATGATAAAGTGAATCTGTCTTCAGGCAGTGAAACTGAAAAGGAGAGTGAAACTGAAAGTGATACTGATGAATATGAAAGTGACGCTTGTATTTGGGTTTCTGTTGATCCTGCTTCAAATAAACCAGCACCACCTTGTTTTGATTTTGTGGGGCAGACAGGAATAAAAGTGAACATTAACAGCCAAGATCCACTAACTTACTTGAAATTATTTCTTGATGATGACGTGATTGAAAGAATTGTTGTTGTGACTAACCATTATGCTGTTGGGTAAATGATTGTACACCTAAACAGTTTTTCCTTTCAAAGACATACCACACAGAAGATATATTTTGACAGACATACAACATCATCAACATTATTATTCATTTCATATAATTTTATTATTATTATTATTATACTTTTTACACATCAGACTTTGTACTTTTAGTGTTTTGCATGTTTTACAGTACAAAATTTAATAAAACCGTAAATTTTCAAGCCAAAAAATACACCTTTTACATGTTTTTTGAGAAAACACTAAGGACAGCAACTCAAGTTAAAACAAAACAACAAAAAAAAAAAAAAAACAGTTCAAAGAACATCTTTGCAGCTAAAAATGCTGTTTACCTAACTTTCAGTTTTTTTTTACTGGGCAGCAAACATACAAGCTATAAAAACCTGGACACAAATAGATGAACATACACAGGCTTGGTTGGCAATAGAAATACAATCCTGCAGCACTTCTTTATATTCCCTGCTTTGTGCCCCAATAAATGCAAGTCATTGCCAATATACTAACAACCCAATTGTGCTTCACTCACTCAGAATATGGAACCAATGTAGAAAGTATTTTAAGATGGAGAATCTTTTATCTGTGGCACCTCTGCATGAGAACCACCTTTTTCAACCCTCACAAACATGTGCAGTTTTTAATATCTAGAAATCATCTGGGATTAAATTGCTTAGAGATCTTTATATAGACAACATCTTTGAATCCTATGAGCAATTACATTCCCAATTTAACTTTTCAACAACATCTTTCTTTCACTACCTTCAAATTAGAAACTTTGTCAAACAGAACCTGCCCGATTTCCCTCATCTTGCACCTTCCTCTATGCTGGAAAAAATATTTCTCAGTTTCGAGTACTCACACATTTCTGCAATATATAAAATTATTTTACAGTCCTTCCCTTTCAAAGATCCAAGAGGACAAAGGGAAAAAGATCTATCACTCAACATATCAGAAAAGCAGTGGAAGGTAGCAATACAGAGAATTCACTCAAGCTCCATATGCGGAAAGCATACAATTATTCAACTCAAAATTATATATTGAGCACATCTGTCTCACTTAAAACTGTCCAAAATGTTTCCTGGGCAAGATCCAATATGTGAACACTGCAATCAAGTCCCAGCCTCACTGGGTCACATGTTTTGGGCCTGCACCCAAACAAACTGTGATTGCCATCACTACACTATTGGCATGCACTTATTTTGCTAAACTGGAAGAATCCTAACTCTCCTCTTTTAAGTCAGTGGGAAACCGATATTTTACACTATTTGAAATTGGAAAAAATCTAATTCTCAGTTAGAGGATCTGTGCAGAACTTTTTCAAAACCTGGCAGGATCTAATCAATAATATTTTAGAATAAGCTCTGAGGAAATAAATTCTCTTCCCAGTTCTTTTTCGTCTCCATTTATCTTTATCTGCCTATTAAACTCATCAATTTATGTATTTTTACAAGCTTTAAGTTTTACTCCGTCGGCCATGCTCTCTTTCTCAGGGGTGGGGATTGATTTGTTTTCAATCCTATTTTTTGTAAAAAGTGATCTATCTGTATGGAATGATTACAATAAAATCAATAAAATATAAAAAAATAAAAATGCTGCTTATTTAAGTATCTGCTCTCTAGAAATTAATCTGCTTTGGTAAATTATGTTATGTAGAAAATCTGATTTGTATCTATTTACTGAAAACTGGCTTAGTAAATCTGACATTATTTCTTTAGCTAAGGTAGCACCACATGGTTATACTGGACATTCCTTCATAAATTAAGAGATACTGGTTGACAAGGTGTCCTTGGGATAATTCTGTGTGATGAACTGCAAACTGCTTCTAAAAATGTAGCCAAACTCACATCCTTTTAGACACTCATATTAGATATTAAAACAGATTTCAACTGAGGTCCTAATCTACACACAACCAATGTTATGTTTCAACCTTGGTCCTCCTCAGGCTAGTGTTAAAATGCTGTTTAAAATCTGTTTTTTTAATGTTTTAATTTCCTTTGTTTATGTTACATATGTTGGTCATTTAGTGTCTATGTATTTGTGTATATTGTTCTATGTGCCATGTGTTTTGTGAGTGGTTCCCCAAGATGCAGGGCTGTCTGCCTATCACTGTCAAGGGAATGCTGTCAGCCCTAAAGGCGGGGCCAACCCACAGTTCCTTGCAGTTCATTAAATACACTTGTGGTCTGGTGAGTTTCTCTTGTGAGTATTGTTGTGATTTTTGTATATTGATGGATTTGTGCTCTGCTTTTCAACCATTCTTTGGATTTGTGATTGGAACTTACCTTGTGTGCTTTCTAGAGCTTCACAGTTTAACAGAACTGTTTGTGACAATACATTTTTTAATTTTATAAAGATTCTTCTTTGCCTTTTGGGGTTTCAACCAAGGATTGATGGTAATTCCCCCAATGGGTTTTTTGGGACTTTCTACTTCATAACAACCAGAGCAACATTCAGTATTTATGAAATAATTTGTCAACCTCTTATGTGATTCAGTTATACATTATGACCATATATTGTTGACTGGGGATTTTAATATACAACATTTATGCTGAAACTGAAACTTACAGCAAATATTCTACTCATTTGTTAAATTCAGTAGGGTTTTACCAGATTGTCCCAACTCACTGACATAACCAAACAATAATCTGATTATTACTTACAGAGCTGAGGATCAAAATTGAAATATCACTGCATTAAATTAAGTCATTTCTGATCACTGTCTAATTACATTTGATTTGTTTTTGCCCTTACCAATTTACTTGCAGATTAAAACAAGAACAGTGTGACATCTAGATTATAAGTCTGCATCAAAATTTGTAGATATCTTGGGAAATGCAAGCATAATTGTGGAAACAATTTAGATGATATAACATCAAATTATAAGTTGACTTAAAAAGAGGCTTTGCATACAGCAGCTCCCTTTAAAACTAATTTCGAGCAGGAGTACATATAAATTCACTCTGGTTTAATCAGACTACTCACACACTTAAGCTTGAGTAACTGTAACATAGATAGACAGCAACAAAGCTGCAGATCTTTTGAACTGCCTGGACAAAGAGTGTTAAAAAATATAATAAAGCTCTGTTTAAGGGCAGTTTGACCTATTGTGCTACATAAATAGATGGCAATAGAAATAATCCTCATGTACTGTTTAGGACAGTGGGTATTCTATCCATCCATCCATTTCCTAACCCATCCATCCATCCATCCATTTTCTAACCCGCTGAATCCGAATACAGGGTCACGGGGGTCTGCTGGAGCCAATCCCAGCCAACACAGGGCACAAGGCAGGAACTAATCCTGGGCAGGGTGCCAACCCACCGCAGGACACACACACAAACACACCCACACACTAAGGCCAATTTAGAATCACCAATCCACCTAACCTGCATGTTGTCTTTGGATTGTGGGAAGAAACCGGAGCGCCTGGAGGAAACCCATGCAGACACGGGGAGAACATGCAAACTCCATGCAGGGAGGACCCAGGAAGCGAACCCGGGTCTCCTAAATGCGAGGCAGCAGCGCTACCACTGCGCCACCGTGCCGCCCGTGGGTATTCTAACAAACAGAAATTATGAATTTCAATGTCACATCCTTACAAGCATTAGCAGTGCAGGCTTTATGAACTTTGTAAATGATAAAATTTACAATTTAAGGTCCCATGTTTTTGTGTTACCTTGCAAACTAAATATTACATTGGCAATTAGTGTCTTACCTTGCATACACCACTTTAGCAATTTTTATTTGATAACAGAGCATGAAGTCATAACTTTAATATCTAAAATGAAAGTGCTACCTGTTCCTTAGAGCCAGTGCCAAAAACACTAGTGAAAAGCTTAATGGATGTTCTGGCAGCATCCATTCTTAGTATTATCAATAGTTCATTACTGAATAGCACAATTACTAATGCATTAAATGTGTCAGTTATCAGACTGTTCCTTAAAAAGTTACAGGCTGACCCACATATGCATAAAAATGTCAGTCCAGTCCATAAATATTTGGACAATTGCACAATTTTCATAATTTTGGCTCTGTGCACCACCACAATGGATTTGAAACAAAGATATGATTAAAGTATAGACTTTAATTCAAAGGGGTTAACAAAAATATTGTAAGCGTCAATTAGAAAAAAAAAGCATTTTTAAACATGGTCCCCTTATTTTCAGGGGCTCAAAAGTATTTGAACAGACTAACATAAGCATAAATATGATGATCATTTTCAATATTTGGTTGAAATCCTTCACAGTCAATGACTGCCTGCTGTCTGAAACCCATGGCCTACTCCAAGTGCTGCGATTCCACCCTTGTGATACTTTGCTGCTGCTGTCTTCAGGTGTTGCTTGTTCATTTGACTTTCTGCCATCACTTTTGTCTTCAGCAAGTGAAATACAAGTCTAATTGGACTGAGGTCAGTTGATCGACTTGGCCATTGAAGAATATTCCAGTACTTTGCATTGAAAAGCACTTGATTCGCTTTTGTATTAGTTTTGGCTCATTGTCCATTTGTACTGTGAAATGTCATCCTATCAGTTTTGCAGCATTTGGCTGAATCTGAGCAGATAGAATAGTCCTACACACTTCAGAATTTATCCTGCTGCTTCTGCCAGCAATCATATCATCAATAAACACTAGTGACTAAATTCATTCACTGAAAAAAAATCACTAGGGTGGAAACACTTGGGGATGGCCAAGGGTTCCAGACTTCAGGCAGCCATTAAATGAAAAGGGATTTCAACCAAATATTGAAAATGATCATTATATTCGCAATTATGTTTGTTTGTCCAAATTCTTCTGAGCCCCTGAAAACTGGGGGTTCATATATAAAAATGGCTGTCTTTCCAAAACGACTCATATGATATTTTTGTTAAACCCCTTTAATTAAAGCTGGAAGCCTACATTTCAGTTATGTAATGATTTCATTTTAAATCCATTGTGGTGGCATACAGAGCCAAATTATGAGAATTGTGTCACTGTCCAAATACTTTCAGACCTGACTGTATACCTTTCTTTTAGACCGGTGATTCCCAATGTGGGGCACACGCCCCACTGGGGGGCAATTTGATTTTTAGAGGACAAAGCAAGAATTTAGGTACGTTAAACAATTTAGAAAATGAAAAAACAGAAATTCACTGTTAAAAATGGTAGAAAAAAATAAACAAATAATTTTTATTTTTATTTTTTACAGAGACATTTACAGTGCATTGGGAAAGTATTCACAGCACATCGCTTTTTCCACATTTTGTTATGTAACAGCCTTATTCCAAAATGGTTTAAATTAATTTTTTTCCTTAGAATTCTACACACAACACCCCATAATGACAACATGAAAAAAGTTTACTTGGGATTTTTGCAAATTTATTAAAAAAAAAAAATTGAGAAAGCACATGTACATAAGTATTCAAAACCTTTGCCATGAAGCTCAAAATTGAGCTCAGGTGCATCCTATTTCCCCTAATCATCCTTGAGATGTTTCTACAGCTTTATTGGAGTCCACCTGTGGTAAATTCAATTGATTGGGCATGATTTGGAAAGGCACACACCTGTCTATATAAGGTCCCACAGTTGACAGTTCATGTCAGAGCACAAACCAAGCATGAAGTCCAAGGAATTGTCTGTAGACCTCCGAGACAGGATTGTCTCGAGGCACAAATCTGGGGAAGGTTACAGAAACCATCAGGACTCTTCTAAGAGCTGGCCAGCCATCTAAACTGAGCGATCGGGGCAGAAGGGCCTTAGTCAGGGAGGTGACCAAGAACCCGATGGTCACTCTGTCAGAGCTCCAGAGGTCCTCTGTGGAGAGAGGAGAACCCTCCAGAAGGACAACCTTCTCTGCAGCACTCCACCAATCAGGCCTGTATGGTAGAGTGGCCAGACGGAAGCCACTCCTTAGTAAAAGGCACATGACAGCCCGTCTGGAGTTTGCCAAAAGGCACCTGAAGGACTCTCACCATGAGAAACAAAATTCTCTGGTCTGATGAGACAAAGATTATACTCTTTGGTGTGAATGCCAGGTGTCACATTTGGAGGAAACCAGGCACTGCTCATCACCAGGCCAATACCATCCCTACAGTGAAGCATGGTGGTGGCAGCATCATGCTGTGGGGATGTTTTTCAGCGACAGGAACTGGGAGAGTAGTCAGGATAAAGGGAAAGATGACTGCAGCAATGTACAGAGACATCCTGGATGAAAACCTGCTCCAGAGCGCTCTTGACCTCAGACTGGAACGACGGTTCATCTTTCAGCAGGACAACGACCCTAAGCACACAGCCAAGATATCAAAGAAGTGGCTTCAGGACAACTCTGTGAATGTCCTTGAGTGGCCCAGCCAGAGCCCAGACTTGAATCCGATCGAACATCTCTGGAGAGATCTTAAAATGGCTGTGCACCGACGCTTTCTATCCAACCTGATGGAGCTTGAGAGGTGCTGCAAAGAGAAATGGGTGAAACTGGCCAAGGATAGGTGTGCCAAGCTTGTGGCATCATATTCAAAAAGACTTGAGGCTGTAATTGCTGCCAAAGGTGCATCGACAGAGTATTGAGCAAAGGCTGTGAATACTTATGTACGTGTGATTTCTCAGTTTTTTTATTTTTAATAAATTTGCAAAAACATGAAACTTTTTTCATGTTGTCATTATGGGGTGTTGTGTGTAGAATTCTGAGGAAAAAAAATGAATTTAATCCATTTTGGAATAAGGCTGTAACATAACAAAATGTGGAAAAAGTGATGCTCTGTGAATACTTTCCGGATGCACTGTATATGTTTATATAAACATAGAAGGGATGGTGAAGAAACCTTTAACTTATGATTTTTCTACTTAGAAATCGTTTTTACCATTAAAGTAATATGAATTGTAACAATGATTATAAAATTTTGCAATATAACAAAAATATAAAATGATCAAAATTTTACAGAAAAAGCTGTCATTAAAGTTACTTTATATTTATGAATATCATGACTCTTATTATATGTTTTTGCTGTATTTTCATTTTTCTTCATGTTATATATTTTTTTTTAACAATTTCTGATTTCTTTGTCAGTACTTCAACTATCCTTTCCCTCCTTCGTTCCCATGTTCTTTGGAAACTTGTTTAGACCAAATTAATGACATTATGGGCTTCCTCCACGTGAGTAGGAGTTCACTTTTTGAATAGGTAATAATAAGAATAAGGTATATGTTACAGTGGGGGACATCATGATTTTAGAGAGGTCTAGGTGGGGCATGGCCAAAAAAAGGTTGTGAACCACTGTTTTAGACCAAGTGACGTTTCTCTGATGGCATCCTTAATTAATCATGTTAGTGAATTAAATGAGAATTAAAGGATGAAAACTACTAGGCTCTGAATACAGAAAAAACAGAAATGTTATTTATTCTTGGGAGGTAGCTATGACAACTCAACACCAGAAATTGTGTTTACTCCAAGAAAGAAGATGTTAGAGGATTTCAACCTTAACTTTACAAAAAAGAGGATACGTGCACTTTATATAAGAGTTTGATTAACAATTGTCTGGTAAATAAGTGTCTATATCAAATAAAACTAAAGCAATGCTGTGTTGGTAGATCATTGGCAAATCATGTTTATCTGATGCCACACCTCCATGTGCTTTTATAGCCTTGGGGAAATGGTTTGTCATTTTCCATCGCCTGAGCCACTTAATCTCCTTCACAGAGTCTATCGTGACAGTATGGGGCCAGTCCACTGCAGGGCACATTCATGCACACACCCACGCTATCTAATGCAGGGCCAACTAAAAGTCATCCATTAATCTAATGCACAATGTTTAGGGAAAACAAGAGTACTTCATTTAATCAAGCCTGTTCCAAAAGATATGATTATAAAAAATATTAACATTTAGTTCATGGTGTTATTTATTTTGTATAAGGTGCCGTTTGCAACTTAATTGATTTATTCCTCATAGTATGTACACCAAATACTGAAGTACTTACACTGTGTACTGAAATGAGTACACTATCTGTTGTTTTAATAAGAAGTCAACAAACCGTATTCACATTGCCAGTGTTTCTTTACTCAAATCCTGACAGTACACGTAATGTATGCTGATATTTTATTTCATATACAAGCATTTACTCACTTGACTGTAACAGCTAAAAGTTTTGAGAAGGTTGTGTGCTTTATATTGTAAACCTCCTGTCAAGCAGTTTCTAGGCCTGAGCATTACTTTGACTCACACTGTGGGGTGCGGTTGTACTAAAAATTTCATGACACATATTATTCACATCAAAACACAGAAAAACAGAAAAGCTTGAACATAAAAGTGATGAAGAACAAGAAACATAATGCTTGAGTGAATGATGTCAACACATGAATGAGGGATTTCGGTTTCTGATTTTTAGCAAGTTTACAAACACAATAAAGTGTGCATAAAGTTAAGGAGTCTGAATAATTTCTTAACCCGCTGCATGGAATATTTTTATTAACATTGTTTTGGTCTAATAATTAATTTCCTCTGTACCACCTTATGACTCGTCTTTCAGCACATTGCGTTCGGATTCCTATCTTTGATTAAAATGGTATAAACTGGCGCAAAAATGTATCCTGCTAATACATTTGCCTTAAGAATCAGAATCAGAGTTCACTGTATTGGCCAGTTACATTAACGTGTGCTAGAAATACAACCACAACACAAAATATAAATAATAACATAGAATAAAATATGAAGGAAATCCCCTGAGCCAGTTATGGGTGAAGAAAGCTAATTGAAGGACCCGACCAAACATTCCATTATATCTTAAGATTCCTACTTAACGTTTATACATTAGTAAGATTTAGTGAACGAGCAGGTAGAGCTTACCAGTAACAGAAATGATGTGTCTGAGAAATTTCCAATCAGCTAAGCAAGGAGAAACCTACGTATAGGTCGCTTCTTTCCAGTTGACCACTTCTGTGCTATTAAAATATGTATTTTTATTACTTGTTCTCAGCTGTTTTTTTTTTTACAGTGGGAACAGCCATCCGATCTATGTTTTTACTTTCTATTTTCACTTCTCCAAAACTGAAACTTATTAGTCGGTATTGAAGCAACCGCCCGCAAAGCGTCGCTGCAGCTCTTTGGCCAGTGGGATATCGTGCGCGCGTCTAATCGAGAGCGCGCTTTGCCGATCACTCTGCAAGCAAAGTTATGGAGGGCAAAGACTGGCACGCCAGTCCGAAAAATGTAGTGTATACAGTCGTTTCGGTATCTGTAGACTAGTCGATTTAAAAAATTACGGTTGGTTTCTAAAATGTGTTAGTTGATGCTGTCTAACTCCAACCTTCGCGTCTTTGGAAAGAATTAAAAATGTTCAGAATGGTTGGATTTTAATATACCATGCCAATACTATGCGGTACTTAGCACGTAAACAACATTTTGAGACATTATTTTTGTTAGAATTTTTAGTCTGTTTCTGCCCAATGCTACAATTAAGACTGATTGCAAAATATAACATACAATATACAGAATCTTCACTTTGCGTTTCCTTAAAATCTAACCATTTTAATCACCGCTTGTTCGGCAGGTAGCAGTCTTGGATTGTCACACGCACTCACAGAGGGACAGTTTAAAATCTTCATCAGTAGATCTAACATGAGTAACTGGTGCAAAAGCCTCGCAGACCTGTGGAGAATGTCTACACCGCAAGGATGCTGGTCCACTTCCTGCCTCTGCTTCATAGCCGATTAAGTTATTCAGCCTGCCTGTGTCCCAACTATATATATGTAATAATGTAAGATTCTAATGTAAGATATCAAATAGTCTACAGCTTGGTAAAAGTATTGAACACTGTGCCATTCTGAACCTGCTCAATGGCAGTAGAAAAGGTTAATCAACCTGTTGTGAAATGTTTGCAGAGAACATGCAGAATTGCAAAACTTAGTTCAAACCATTCTGGAGGATAATGATGTTCTTAAATTTGTATCCAAATTTATGCAGGCAATGAGTATTTCTTTTCTGCTTTTCATTAAATTTTGTTACTTCCAGTTCCAAGTTTGTTGCAGCTGGAATGTGATTGTTGAATTTCTATCAGACTTGAATTTTTCCAAGAACTTGCACCGCCAGTCTTTCCTTTTGTGGTCGTCAGTTTAATTGCAGAGCTCAGTCTACTTATACTGAAGACTGTTTTTGCAAGCTAGAATGAACTGTATTGAATAATTGTATTGTGTTTAATGTCTGTTCTATTTTTAATGTTTTATTTTTTAGTAGCTGTCCCCCACGCCTCCACCCGCGTACTAATGAAACAGGAAAAACTTTAAAAATCTATTAAAAATGTAATAATTTGTATTGAGAAGAATTTATATTGATAGCTTTTGTATCCAAGGGTGTCTTGATATACAAAAGTTTTGTTTTTGCTATCAGGGTGAGAATGTAGCTGTGAGAATGTAGAAGAAACATAACAAAAGGTAGACCTCTTATATCATTGAAAGATGCTGAGAAATTAATTCACGCTTTTGTTTTCAGTCAACTAGATTACTGCAACGCACTCCTCTCAGGACTGCCCAAAAAAGACATAAATCGTTTGCAACGAGTGCAGAATGCAGCTGCTAGAATCCTAACTAGGAAAAGAAAATCCGAGCACATTTCTCCAGTTTTGATGTAACTACACTGGTTACCCGTGTCTTTCAGAATTGACTTTAAAATTCTGCTTATGGTTTATAAAGCCTTAAATAATCTCGCTCCATCTTATGTATCGGAATGTCTGACACCCTATATTTCAAATCGTAACCTCAGATCCTCAAATGAGTGTCTCCTTAGAATTCCAAAAGCAAAACTTAAAAGAAGTGGTGAGGCGGCCTTCTGCTGTTATGCACCTAAAATCTGGAATAGCCTGCCAATACGAATTCGCCAGGCTAATACAGTAGAGCACTTTAAAACACTGCTGAAAACACATTACTTTAACATGGCCTTCTCATAACTTCACTCTGATTTAATCCTGATACTCTGTATGTTCAATTCATCATAATAACTATTCATGGTGGCTCTAAAATCTGTATTGACCCCTACTCTCTTCTGTTTCTTTTTCCAGTTTCTTTGTGGTGGCGGCCTGCGCCACCAACACCTACTCAAAACATCATGATGCTCCAACATTGATGGACTAAAAGCCTGTAGTCTACATGACCATCATTATCAAGTCCTTCCGTGAGAACCCTAAATACAAAGAGGACTGTTTCATTTATGTTAGGTAGATAGCCCAGAGGGGACTGGGCGGTCTCATGGTCTGGAATCCCTACAGATTTTATTTTTTTCTCCAGCCGTCTGGAGTTTTTTTTTGTTTTTTCTGTCTTCCCTGGTCATTGGACCTTACTCTTATTCTATGTTAATTAATGTTGATTTATTTTATTTTCTTACTGTGTCTTTTATTTTTGTATTCTTCATTATGTAAAGCACTTTGAACTACATTTTTGTATGAAAATGTGCTATATAAATAAATGTTGTTGTTGTATCTCTTTGGAAAAATGTAAATAGTTGGCAAGGTATCTCTGGTGAAGCGGAAGGTAGGTACACTCCAATGTGAAATATTGCCACTGTATCTGATCATGCTCAGCTCTGATGGGAGAGCGTCCCCCATGTGGGGAGAAGAGCATGCAGCCGTGATATCTTTGCCAATGAACAGGTACCTACTAAAACACACATAGCTAGATCTCTTTCTCAAAAAGTCAAAGGTTACTCTTTAACAACCTCTAGATAATAATGTCTGCTTAACAAACAGGTATTGCTAGCTAAGTGGAGGCAAGGTACACTCCAACACGTGATGAGAGGTAGACTGACTCGAATAGAGGCTGGCATGTTAGTGGAGATGGCCCCGCCCAGCTCCCCACTCCTGCGGTCCCGCCTCCCCCGCCCCTTGGCCTGCAGCCTGTCTCTCAGATTTGAGCAAATAAATCAGTGCCACAACCAAACTATAATACTTAGAAAGAAGTCACAAAATCAATCGTAATGTTCAAGCAAATTAGAGAAAAAAACCTGTTCTAAATCCATTAAGAAGTTCTCTCATGAACCAGACAGACATACAGACGTTGGATTTTACATATAGAGAGATTTTCCGTTGCAATGGAGGAAATAATTCTACAATGTTTAACTTTCAAAGAGTGATGCATAGGTTAAAATCTTTGCCTGATCACTACCTGTGTGGGGTTTGCATTTTCTTACCATGCAAATTAATCTCCTGCAGGTATGCCAGTTTTACTTATAGGTTTGCATGTCAGAGGTTAGGTCTGGCATCTCTAAACTGGCTGTCTATGAATGAATGCGGAGGTATACCTAGACTGGCCTCCTGTCTAGGGTTAATTCCTGCTCAGTACTACTGGGATAGGCTTCAGCTCTTCCAAAATTCTACAATGAAATAATCAGGTTCAAACATTCAATGGATGACTAGACAAGTTCATACTTTTTTCTGATGCATTTCTCTTACAATGCGTGCTTACTGGTCTCTCTGAACAGTTCTGTGAGCTGTGAGTTTGGTGAAATTCATTGAAGTCAATGGGTAAGGAGAACCGGAACTAGATTTGAATGATAATAGATTATAATGGTGCAATTGTCTTTTAAGTGTCACTGAGGGCTAGGGAAAAGCCTGTCGACTATGCTGGACCAAATATGTGATCTGAGCTGTGAGGCAGTAGTGCTAACAATTGTGCCATCTTGCATTAAGCAACAAACTACACAGACTGAAGAAATACCTCAACTGAAATACAACAAACAACCACAAACTAACAATAAGTAAATACATTATAGATCATTGCACTTACGGAGTTCCACTCTTGGGGCACACATTGCCCATACCACTAAGCTGCAGTGTGGGACTCGTATGATTTTTTGAAGTCATGGCTCCAAGCACTGCTTTAATGACTGTTTTGTTTCTGATTTATCTGTACAGATACTTTCATAGAGAAAAAAGAAATGCCTTGTAAATAGTAATACATCTTTTATTTGTATTATTTCATTGGTTTGTCATGTGTTTTCTGATGAGGGGAGGGGGACGGGCAGGGCTCCTTTAAGGCTTGTTTTGGAATCACAGCTGGGCAAATGGCTAATTTGTATGCATAATGAAAAAATGTTATAAATCTGGTGGCAGTACTCATAATTTTCTCATTATCATCAAATGTACACCTGAAATATACATTTTTCTGTATTTTTTTTAAAGCATGAGGGATGGAAATCCAAGAGGTTGAAATAAATATGAGTGGAAGAACTGGGTTTCCTTTTAGTAAATTGACCGCAGTTACAGATGGGGGAAAATATTGCCCAGCACTATCAAGCATGACACACATCATGCCATGATGGCAATAATCTTAACAGTAAACATGCATGAAAGTTCTGTGCATGGTTGTTACAGCTCTGTGATGTCACACTGGCCTTGCAAATAATCATGGGTTTTTGCATGATTGACCAAGCTGGATGCATGATGAACTCCCAGAAAAATATTCATTGAACAAGGTCACTGGTGAACACAACATATGTGTTGCGAAAAACACTTTGCCGAGTTTCGCCTATAAACACTACTGAGAAGTGTGACTTATTGTAGAAATTGTAAATAGAGTATCATTCTTTTCTGACTTTGAAATTAATATTTTTGTTTTTATGAAGAGAACAAGAGAGAGAAGAAGTTGGATGATGTGGAGATAGTGAATCAGGAAGTGCAACAGATTAGCAAGGAGGAAGTAAGGACAACTATGAAGAGGATGAAAAATGGAAAGGCCGTTGGTCCAGATGACATACCTATGGACTCATGGAGGTGTTTAGGAGAGATGGCAGTGGCGTTTTGAACCAGATTTAATGGAATCTTGAAAAGTGAGAGGATGCCTGAGGAGTGGAGAAGAAGTGTACTGGTGCCGATATTTAAGAATAAGGAGTATGTACAGGACTGCAGTAACTACAGGGGAATAAAATTGATGAGCCGCAGCATGAAGTTATGGGAAAGAGTAGTTGAAGCTAGGTTAAGAAGTGAGGTGATGATTAGTGAGCAGCAGTATGGTTTCATTCCAAGAAAGAGCACCACAGATGCAATGTTTGCGCTGAGGAAGTTGATGGAGAAGTTTAGAGAAGGCCAGAAGGAATTGCATTACATCTTTGTTAGCCTGGAGAAAGCATATGACAGGGTGCCTTGAGAGGAGCTGTGGTATTGTATGAGGAAGTCGGGAGTGGCAGAGAAGTACGTAACAGTTGTACAGGATATGTACAACGGAAGTGTGACAGTGGTGAGGTCTGCGGTAGGAGTGACGGATGCATTCAAGCTGGAGGTGGGATTACATCAGGGATTGGCTCTGAGCCCTTTCTTATTTGCAATGGTGATGGACAGGTTGACAGATGAGATTAGACAGGAGTCCCCGTGGACTATGATGTTTGCTGATGACATTGTGATCTGTAGCGATAGTAGGGAGCAGGTTGAGGAGAACCTGGAGAGGTGGAGATATGCTCTAGAGAGGAGAGGAATGAAGGTCAGTAGGAGCAAGACAGAATATATGAGTGTAAATGAGAGGCAGGTCAGTGGAATGGTGAGAATGCAGGGAGTAGAGTTGGCGAAGGTGGATGAGTTTAAATACTTGGGATCAACAGTACAGAGTAATGGGGATTGTGGAAGAGAGGTGATAAAGAGAGTGCAGGCAGGGTGGAATGGGTGGAGAAGAGTGTCAGGAGTAATTTGTGACAGACGGGTGGGTATCAGCAAGAGTGAAAGGGGAGGCCTACAGGATGGTAGTGAGACCAGCTATGTTATATGGGTTGGAGACCCTGACTGGCTCTGGCACTGACCAGAAAGCAGGACACAGAGCTGGAGGTGGCAGAGATAAAGATGCTAAGATTTGCATAGGGCGTGACGAGGATGAACAGGATTAGAAATGAGTACATTAGAGGGTCAGCTCAAGTTGGACGGTTGGGAGACAATGTAAGAGAGGTGAGATTGCATTGGTTTGGACATGTGCAGAGGAGAGATGCTGGGTATATTGGGAGAAGGATGCTAAGGATAGAGCTACAAGGGAAGAGGAAAAGAGAAAGGCCTAATCAAACGTTTATGGATGTGGTGAGAGAGGACATGCAGGTGTAACAGAACAAGATGTAGAGGACAGAAAGATATGGAAGAAGATGATCCACTGTGGTGACCCCTAACGGGAGCAGCCAAAAGAAGAAGAAGAAGATTCATGTTCATTGATGGATTTGGTTTTCACTTATAGTCCAAATATATGCTGTTATCTTAACAGGTGGCTCCAAATTGTCTTTAAATGAGTGAGACTTGGCTCATCTGTGTGTGTGTGTGCATCTGTGTGTTCAGAGAGAACTGGCATCCCATCTTGGGTTGATTTTACCTGCTGGATGGATTTCGTCATAGTGTCCAGGACAATTCAGATTTAGGCAAACAGAAGATGGTTAAGCGTTCACTTAACAGGCTTTCTGGAGACATTTCATTTAATTCAAGGTATCCCTGAATTTCATAACAGGTCAAACACAATATACACATATATGTGCAGTCAGACACGTGGGAACAATCTGTCTAACATTTCTTTGTTTATATCTACAATTAACAAGACACCAAGAAACCCTGATGCTAAAAAATCTCACCTCTGGACACAATCATTCCAGTCCTAATATAAGTACACGTGATACACATACAGACAATTATTTATGAGTAGCAAGGGAAAACACATAGCTACAGTTCAGAGCTTTAAAACTCAATTTTAAAGGAAAGAGAAGCGATACAATAATTACTAGAATTTAAATAGGTAGTCCATAGTTTCTCAAATCATTCTGAATTGTTTGTTGTCACTTATTTTCAGATTGGGACTACTATATAAATCAACATCGATCACCACAACTGTTGGTGTCATTACAGGTGTAGTAGCATCATTGGAGAAAAAGCATGTGCGTTCAAGTGCTCAGAATTTTGTTTTCCTCAATTTTTGTGATTCCATTTTCATTATTTCCACAATTAATGTAATATACCAGTAATGGCACACTGCACGATAACGTGCAGTGAATACACTTGATTTGAGTATTCATAGTTGTCATATTTAGCATTCGTTTGCTCAGAGGTTGATGTACTTGCTGCTTCCTGAGCAGCTCTTCTTTTCTCCACCCTAGCGGCCTGCTTCTTCTCTTCTTTTGTCAGCATCTTTTCTTGTTTAAACTGATTAAGTCAGTGTTTTTGTTGCAATTACTTAGTACGTTTTCCTTAATTTTTCACTTAAGCTGGTACTTGAGGCAGATTGAAAACTTAAGAATGATTTAAAATATGAAGAGGTAGGGGAAGTGACGGCAAAGGTGACAGGGAAGAGAATGGTGCCCGTAAACATGTGCCGCACGGTCACCCTGCTGGCCACTTCTGAGAGTTGATTCTACAATAAAATAAAATAAAAATAAAAAGAGGAATAACCTTGGAGGTCAATCATCATCCAGAAAGCGTATAGTAGATGTCACGTAGAATATGTGTACCAAATTTCAGGTCAATAGTTTAAATGGTTTGCATGCTACAGGTGATTTAAAATTCTGGACAGACAAACAGACAGCCACGGTAGGGCTTTAAATAAGATGATAATATTATACACTGCTTAGATTTATTCAAATCTGAATTAATGGTTATGTGTCTGCAATATTTATGACTATTATTATGGTCTGGTTCCTGTTGTGTTATATATCCACAAGCCTGAGAACAAAAGTAGGTATAAAATATAGATGGATAGCTCCCCCTATAAAAAAGCCCATAGTTTATACAAAACCTTTGACAGTGGCAGTGTTTGTGAAGAAAATTCTTTCTTAAATCTGAGAACAGCATTAGAAAACAGACAAATGAAACATCTGTTCATATTCTGAATTTACCTCATATCAGGAAAATCATATTTTATGAACAGTAAAAGTACAGAGTTACAGAATGCCTTATGTTTAGTTACATTCACAACACAAAATAAATCTTTGGTGAAAAGCAGGTCAAGTCAAAAAATGAGCACTGGCTAAGAATGAAAATATTAAGCACTGACATTTTCTGAAGGGTGAAAGACAGTGCAGGGTCACGGGAGTATTAACATTTGACTTATTGAGACAGGTTATGCAATATTTACAAGCCTAGTGTTGAACGAGAAAATTAAGGTTACGTTTAGGGTAAAAAAAGATAGGAAAAATCATTTGATCTCATGCAAATAATGGAATAGTAGTAAAGAGGAAGACTGGAAAAGCAAAGATTAATAATCCTTTATCTGAATAATAATTAAAAGCTAAACTTAGCATTTCATCAGATGTATTACAGCTCTCCAGAGGAAGAACAAAAGAAATGAGACTTTTGGAATTAAAAGGTTTTTGAAGAAAATAATATTAAGTAAAAAAAAAATGCTAAAAATGAAGTAAATCAATATGTCTCATATCATCATTAGATATTCAAAGTACTGTAGCAGGACATAAGGAGATGGCCTACAGCTATTCATAATGGAGGAACATCATTATAGACCATACATCCATGGATTTTCTTAACTCATCCCTTTGTCTGTTTTTAAATTAAAAGGCACCTACTGCAATTGCCATACCTAATTGTCTGTCCACAACTTGGCTCTTAGTGGAATTTGTCATGACAGTTACATTTTTGTTAACATATTTTGAATTAGTGAAATTTCAAAAGTTCCCATTAGTAATAGGGCATTGTACCATGTTGTTCATTATGGATGCATGAGAAGTCAAGCAAAATTATAAATTTATTTAGCTTATTGAACAGATTACAATAAAGCAAACTTTCAAAGCAGCTAAGGATCCTTCTTGCCTGAAGAAGATGCCTTAGCTGCCTCAAAAGCTGGCATATTGCAATCTGTTCCATTAGCCAATAAAAGTTGTCATTTTACTTGACTCCCATTGAAATGCTAATTCACATACCCATCTATCTTAAAATAGAGAAACATTCTTTGCATCTTCAATTATGGATAAGTTTCCTGTTTCAAATATATCTTCAGAGAGGCCACTTTAACTTGTATATTTTTTGTAGTTTCCCATTTTACTTGATTAATGGCCAATTCTGGCAGCAAAACAGTTGAACACTCAGTCGTGTGCTCCATACCGGCATGTGCAAACCTCAGTCACAGCAGCTCACTTTCCTGGGTTGTTGTAATCATAATGGGTAAATCACAAAATAATTGTGAGCATAAAAGTAAAAAATACAGGCAGCTTAACTTATGTGTCAATGAATTCAAGAGGAGACAAGCTGCCTGATCATGGCTGAAAGACACTTGTGCATACAGTACCTATATGTGTACTAAGGAATTCCATTACACTTAAAAATAATCTCACAGCTGCATCATTTGAAGACTATAATGATTCAGCAATTCTCTGAGTCTGGAATTTATCAGCAAAGCACCACAATGATCTGCTATTCATCAAGGTCAGATGCAGCAAATAATATTAGCTAGAAACTTCAACACAGATTTCCATCGGGCATTTCTTTGAAAAAAGGTTTAAGACATTTCAACAACAACAACATTTATTTATATAGCACATTTTCATACAAAAATTAGCTCAAAGTGCTTTACATAATGAAGAATAGAAAAATAAAAGACACAGTAAGAAAAATACAATAAGTCAACATTAATTAACATAGAATAAGAGTAAGGTCCAATGGCCAGGGTGGACAGAAAAAGCAATAAAAAAAAACTCCAGACGGCTGGAGAAAAAAATAAAATCTGTAGGGATTCCAGACCATTAGACTGCCCAGTCCCCTCTGGGCATTCTACCTAACATAAATGAAACAGTCCTCTTTTTGATTTAGGGATCTCACGGAAGGACTTGATGATGATGGTCACGTAGACTTCTGCCTTTTAATCCATCCATCATTGTTGGAGCATCATGATGCTTTGAGTAGGTTGTGGTGGTGCAGGCCGCCAACCAGTCATAGAACATCCATATCTAATAACTAACAATATTACATGAATTTTTTCATCACTTGAGTTAGAATCTAGTACCTATGAAATCTATTAATGCCACCACTAGCCTATTTGGGCTCCATTTTTGACTACAAGATATTGTATAATGGTATTGAAATCATTTTTATATACTAATGTATGTGATTTCATTCTGTTATAACTGTTTTTTAACATTGCTCACTGTTACAAAAACATTTAATAAACAAAATAATAATCTCTTTGATGAAGTGACTTGAAAAGTTTAAAACTTTCAAAACAGTTAAGTCTCAGAGTGCACCTAAATGCTTTGTCATGCCTACACTTTCTATCATTTCCATGTAAAACTTTTTAATCCATTTCAGGGTCACCAGGAGGTAGAAACCACAACACCTTTAGGTACAATGAAGGAACTAACTCGAGATGATCATGGGGCTGCAGACAATTAAAGATGAAATCAGTTGGAGATTTTTAGCTTTTCAGACAAGTTACTTTGGTATCTGAAAATTGTTTTGTTTGTACTTTTTACTTGTTCACCTTCATAAAAGGATAAATGTCTGAGTATCTGTGTGTCTGTCTGGTTGCTGTGTGTCTTAATTCCAACAGATGGCACATCAAAAACATTTGTAATAATAAAATGCATTACATTTATTATTCCAACAGATGGCACATAACAAGCATTAATACTCATCTTACGAATCCCATACCAAATGGCATTTAACAGAGACATATGCATTGCATTTCTAATTCCAACAGATGTTACCTCAAAAACATTTGCATTAATACACTTTATTACTACAAATGTTTGTGTACGCCATCTGTTGAAATGACAAATGCAAAGCATTTTATTACTACATGCATTACCAAGTTCATTCCTCTTTTCCACCACCCTCACTTATTGACTGCATTTCTGAAATTAAATCCTGGTTCTCTTCAAATTTTCTTAAATTAAACAGTGACAAAACTGAGGTTCTCCTCATTGGTTCAAAATCATCATTATCCAAAATCAATAATCTTTCTTTTATTATTGATAACTCTGTTGTTTCCCCATCATCTCAGGTCAAGAGTCTGGGTGTCATCCTCGACAGTACTCTATCTTTCCAATGTCACATTAATAACATCACCCGGTCTGCTTACTTTCACTTACGTAATATTAATCGCATTCGCCCCTCCCTCACTCCTCACACTACTGCCATTCTTGTTCATAGTCTTGTCACTTCTCGGCTGGACTACTGCAATTCACTCCTCTTTGGTCTCCCTAATAAATCTCTTCATAAGCTTCAGTTAGTCCAGAATTCTGCAGCACGTATAATCACTGGAATCCCATCTTTTCACCATATTACTCCGGTCTTGCAGCAGCTTCATTGGCTCCCGATCAAGTTCCGTATTGATTTTAAGATTCTGCTACTAACTTTTAAGGCCATCCATAACCTCGCACCTCCTTATCTGTCTGACCGTCTACATGTTGCCATTCCCTCCCGTAACCTTAGATCCTCTTCCTCCACCCATCTGACCGTTCCTCCCGCCCGTCTAACCACCATGGGGAGCAGAGCTTTCAGCCGTTCTGCTCCCAAGCACTGGAACTCATTACCTACTGTTGCCCTCTCCAGGGTTTATTCCTGCTTTTCACCCTATGCAAGCTGGCGCATGCTCCAGAGATCCTGGTCTAGATTAAGCAGGTTAGAAAATGACATGACTATACTGAAAGCTAGTGTTAGCAGCAATGGCTGAGGGGCAATTCATTGGGACAGTGTGACAATGATGTAATCGATATGACTATTCATCTTCCTTAGTGATATATTTATTCCAGGAAAAATAAGCCAAAACTTTTTTTCAACAAGAAAAAAATGTATTATGTGTAACAAAAACATGTAAATACCAACACTTGAACATAAATAAGGTAGAAGAGATTTGTCTAGTGTCCACTGCTGTACTGATGTAGATTTAGTACACGTCCTTCATGTGACATGTTTTGAGGTGATCACCAATGCACAAGTCTGATGTAGTAATCAGGACAATAGAAGAATGTTTCTTTGCACACTTTTCTTTCATTTTCTGTGTGTTGCTTGCACATGAGATGGTTTAATGTCAGTGTCTGAACTGCATGATTGACATACCGCTTGTGTTATCGCAGGCTACCACAACTACCTAAACCCCTGACACGAACATTAACATTTGCTGCATTGTGAACAGTGCTTAGGGGGTTAATATCTTGCTTGTTGTTGATCGCAATTCTTTTGCCTTTTGTCATGTAGCTACTGTCGCACCACATTGACCAAATTCACCAGGCAGTGTTGTATCATGTCTCAGTTTCCCGTTCCATGGCAGTCTATTGACCAATTCACATCTTCATCACTATCTCTCGATTGGAGTAATAGTTCAGTTTCAGTTCATTCTAAAACTCCTTCTACAGCTTTTTGTTTGCCACTGAGTTTTTGTGTTTAAGGCTCCACCCCACACATGAATATTAATGAGTTACTCTGGAGTTACCGTAAAGTGGCAGAAAGCACAGATATATATATATTTTTTTGTTTTGCAGCATGATGTTATTTCATTCACTAGGTGGCAGAAATATACTGTCCCGAGAGTTACTCAGGCTTAACACTATAAAGTGTAACAGGACATGTCACCCAGAGTCTAACTCAGGTTTAAGTTTAGTTACATAGAATTCCAACATTGAGTCATGCTTAGGGTTAACACCAATGAGGTTAGGAGTTGCCCATTTAAGTTCTAATTTATCAAAGATAGCAAAATACCTGCGCTTCGCAGCGAAGAAGTAGTGTGTCAAAGAAATTATGAAAAAGAAAAGGAAACATTTTAAAAATCACGTAACAGGATTGTCAATGTAATTGTTTTGTCACTGTTATGAGTGTTGCTGTCATCAAGGATTTGATTATCATTATTTCTTTTAATCAGGTTCACATTTGGAGGATGTGTTGTGTTCAAGTTACATTCCGTGTTTGTCAACCGTTGTAAAGATAACAGATTTCATTCATCGAATTGTTCACTACCCATATCGCTACTCATGAATCTAAGATGTTCAACAGGCATTCCTGGTATTAAGTTGTGGATTTGCCTGTGAATATTTATCAGCAACGTGTCTATGAACGTAATTTAAACTTAAGCTTTACACCTTGCTTTCCTATTGAAATGTCTACAAAGGCTTGTTCAGCGTCAGAGGGTTGTTCCTTTCCTACTGCATCAATAAAAGCTTGTCTTCCTCTTTATCTGAGACATCACACACTGCATGCATGGATTTACCTTTCCCAGTCCTGCAAACTTTAGTGGTTCAATTTACCACATTTTTTACACTGTCTTCCTTTAGCTGGACATTGACTTTTTCCACCATGTGCTTTGTTTCTGCAGTAGCTGCACTTATGACTATGCTTGTATGCGTCACTCGCTTCATATTCTTTTGCTGCCTTCTCAATTGTGTAATGCGTTTTTTTGTTCAGCGCTCTTTGGAGCTCTTCCTTTTACTCTGCGTACTGCGTTCACAGTCAGTTCACGTGAGCCGCTCGGAGTACATGCATCAAAGGTTCTCAGGTGTGCTTGTGCTATCTCGTGCGATCTTGCAATGTCCACGGCTTTATTTAATGTTAGCTCAGACCTGGCACTTAAAAGTTTCTGTTGCACTTTCGCTGAGTTTGTGCCAAACACTATTCTATCCCTGACCATCTCATCTTCGTTTGCATAAGCACAGTCCTTCACCAGCTATTTTAACTCAAAGTGATCAAAAGTCTCATTTATACCCTGCGTCTTCTTATTAAACTTGTATCTCGTGAATATCGTATTCATCTTAGGCATGACAAATGCCTCAAAACAGTCATAATAAGTTATCAGTACCTTTGCTTCCTCCTGGGTGAGAGTCCATGTGTTAAAAATGTCTCTTCCTTTTTCCCCAGTCCACAGGAGCAGGTAGCTGCATTTCTCACTCTCATCTTTGCCTTTTAGCAGGCCAGAAAACATCAGCTCCACATGCTGTCGGAACTTTTTCCATTCTCCTTGGAGGTTAAGAGAATCCCAGTCAATTCGTGGCGAGGGAACTCAAACAAAATCCATGACTGTCCTCTATTCTGACACCATGTCTTGTTTTCACAAATTGTAAAAAATGAAATGATGACGAGACTTTCTTTTAAAGTATGCAGGGGAACTTTATTTATTACAGCTCTTACATTCACAGCATCCGTGCTCTAAATTAACTTCCATAATAGTAACCATGAGGTCCCTTTTTCTGGTGCCTTCCTGATGACATTGGTGCCTAAACCATGCCTGATAATATTACATTTCAATGACATATAAATATTACAGTGATCACCTCAATAGACATCTCACCACCCAAATCGCTACTTGTGAATCTAAGATGTTTAACAGGCATTCACGGTATTAACTTTTTGATTTGCCTGAGAATATTTAGCGGCAGCATATCTATTAGATATATATTTGTTAAGCATCTTAATTTAGTAGGTTGTTTGTTCTGTAAGTGCTTTGTGCCCTCCGCCACCATAATCTATCGTCTATGCGGGAGGAACGAAAACTTTAGAGTCATTAAAAATTGGATTTGATCTCCATGTTTTAGGGTCCCCTGATGCCGAAAACATTGATATCTAGGTGTGTCTGTCTGTGTGTGTGTGCATGTGTGTTACAATTTCTTGAGACCAAAAACAGCTGGATGGAAAAATAACAAGCTCGAGACTTAAGTCTGTTATGAGATGATAATGTGCTGATTATTTTTCGAGCCAAATCAAAACCAGCCAAATCTTTAACTTTTTGTAAATTATAAGCTTCACTCCTTTTGATATGTAGGACAAAGAGCCTGCTGCTTGAGTTTTTGAGAGCAAGGCCTAATAAATATCTGTGAAGCCTACTTGGTGTTATGCTAGACTCACTAGCAAAGAATAATTAATGATAATGAAAAAACACATAGTCAGGAGCCAAAATAAAAGTCTAAACTGGGAGGTCAATCAACACCTACTAAAGACAAGAGACAAAGTCTTGGTCAAAAAACTAAGCACAAGTCAGGCCAGGAACTATTGAAAAAGGTTTTTTTTATCTGCAAATTTATGTTTTGAAAGAAGATCTTTTATATAACCTGCTGCTTCATTATTGAGCATTTACCACCTCTGAAAGCACACCACTTACAACATGGATCCATCCATCCATTTTCTAACCCGCTGAATCCGAACACAGGGTCACGGGGGTCTGCTGGAGCCAATCCCAGGATCACTGTCCTAATTATGGGAGCCATGAAACGGTGATACCTGTAAAGAACAAAAATGGCTGGTCTAGAAAACTCCCCATAACATATGAACAGGTGATTTATGCTAGGAAATGATGCAGGATTTACTGAAAAACAAATTCTTAACAGGCAGGTCTGAAAGTAGGGGCCTATTTTTTTTAATACAGGGAGATTCACTCTGGAAGAGGCCCCAAATATTCTGTTGTAACTTCTATTAGGATGAAGCAAAATGAACCAAAAAAATATGCTATACAGTAATCCCTCGCTATATCGCGATTCGACTTTCGCGGCTTCACTCTATCGCGGATTTTAAATGTAAGCATATCTAAATATATATCACGGATTTATCGCTGGTTCGCGGATTTCTGCGGACAATGGGTCTTTTAATTTAGGGTTCTTGCTTCCTCAGTTTGTTTGCCCAGTTGATTTCATACAAGGGACGCTATTGGCAGATGGCTTAGAAGCTACCCAATCAGTGCATGTATTACATATTAACTAAAACTCCTCAATGCTATAAGATAGGCTTTCCGTGCGGTGCTCGATTGTTTGCTTGTCTCTGCCTCTCTCTCACCTTCTATGACATTCTCTGCGCCTGACGGAGGGGCTGTGAGCAGAGGTGCTGTTTGCCTAGTGGATACGAACGCACTTCTAAGAAATGCCGGCCGGTTTATCGCGGTGCTTCCAAAAACACACTTATTGATTTTTTGATTGTTTGCTTTAATCTCGCTCTCTCTCTTTGACGTTCTCTGCGCCTGACGAGGAGATGTGAGCAGAGGGGCTGTTTGCTTAGAAGATACTGACGATCCTCAAAAAAATGCCGGGCAAACTTAAAAGCACACTTATTGATTTTTTGATTATTTGCTTTTCTTTGCGAGCGATCTCTCTCTCTCTGAAATTCTCTGCTCCTGAAGAGAAGATCTATTTGCATTCTTTTAATTGTGAGAAAGAACTGTCATCTCTGTCTTGTCATGGAGCACAGTTTAAACTTTTGACTAAAATGTGTTATTTCATGTCTAAAGGGCTCTAATAATGTTAACAGTGTGGGAGAGTTTCTAAGGACTTAAAATATATAAAAATAACCATATAAACATATGGTTTCTACTTCGCGGAATGCAACCCCTGCGATCGAGGAGGGATTACTGTATACCTTGACATACGTGTAATCGATTGCATTACATGCGATTCTGGAAGTGGTTTTCGTTTTTCTGCCAGACACATTTTGACACAGGCACTCCATGTTCCTGAACGTATTGGCAAGCGTCTTGTGGGGAAAAGCAGAAATTTCACTTTGGTGTTTTCCTTTAAAATTTTCACAGTGTGAGGCTTGTTCTGATGACTTTTCCTTTGAGCATACCCCAAAGGAAAGGTTTGGTTGTGTGTGTCAGATCCGGCTACTGTGGTGGCCAAAGCTCCTTTGAAATTACCCTGTTGCTGAAGAAGGACTCAATTTCTTCCATGCCCCTTGCCTATGTGTGACACGTTGCTCCATCTTGCTGGAAGTAACCTTCCATTAACTCACGATCATCCAGTTGATTCTGACATTACTTAAACGAACTGGTGACCTGATAGGTTTGCACCATGAAGACACGCTGCTCAATAATGTACAGCATCATCCTGATGAGAAGTCGAGTGACTGAGTGAAGGGATACGGGCGGTATGCACCCAGAAGTTGCAAACAGAGGTTAAACATCGAAGTGGCTGTCCGGCACCTTCCTCATCACTCTGACGCAGGTGCATCCTGGATTGTTCGAAGCTCCATATACTGAGGAGCACATTGCATGTTTCTTTCAGATTGCTTCGTCCTAGTGAGAGTTATTACAGAATATTCAGGGCCTCTTTTGAGTGAATCTCCTTGTATAAGGCCTAGTTTGGGAGGTGAAGCCTCTTTTCAGTTTTGTCAGCTGTGATGGATGTCCGGCAAGAGTTGCCGGCCCTCAACCCCAGGCCGCCAGGAGGAGCTCTCCCGACAGCATGGACGTGCCCCGAGTTCCAGCAGGGCCTCATGGACTTTGTAGTTTTTACACACAGCCCTGCTGGATACCTTGGGGACCACAAGGAGTTGCTATAGGAGTCTACGAGCCTCGCTATGTGCCTTATAACCTGGAAGTGCGTCCTGGTCACGTGAATGGGAGGAATGACGTACTTCCAGGTTGAAGAAAAGAGAAGTTTTAACTGACTCGGAAGTGATAGAAAGTCACGTGGACTGAGGGACAAACACTTCTGGGTCAAGGAGTATAAAGGACTATGGGAAATCCCAGACGGACGAGCTGAGTTGGGAGGCAGGGTGGCTAAGCGTCTGGGAGTGGAGGATTGGTTTATTAATTATTGTATTGTTTATTGAGAATTGTGGAGAGGAGCGTGCTTTGTGCACGTTATTATTATAATAAATATCATTATTGGACTTTTACCTGGTGTCTGACGTATAGTCTGAGGGTACAAGGGTGCGAGCGAGCCTGAATCTGTCACAATTGGCGTAGCCGGCAGGATTCTCTGGCCGTCAGTTTGGCAGAGGACCTGAATTAAAAAAATTTATTGTGGACAGAATACCCCGGGAAGACAGCGTCACGACACACACGGGAAAAATCGCCAGAAACCTCACCTTTATCAAGTCCGTCATGGGAAAGAAGAAGACAAAGCAGAGCGCCAGCAACAGCGGAGGTCTAGCGCTCGGCATTGCCTGCGCTCAAGAGGAGCTATGGAGCGGCTACGCATTTCGGGAGAGATTTCCGGAGGAGGACTTCTCCGACGAGGTATGTACGGGGAATGTACTGAATAATCTTTTTAAATTAACACATGATGTCCCATGTACATACCTCCCAGATGTCCATCCGAAGGCTCTGTGGGAGGCAGAAGACAGGCGATGGCGCGCTCTCATTCAGGCAAACGAGTAACCCGAAGGACTTCCGCATTACGGGTGCCGGCGAGGGATACGTGACCTACCACAAGGGATTCCAGGAAGGTGACGTTCCGTATCCAGCTGTTTGTGGCTTCGCCCAAGAAAAGACGGACTTGAGTTTTTCGAAAGGGAAAGGGGAGGCAATCTAAGTACCGCTCTCCCTACAAAAAGGTAAGGAGGTCCGGGAAATGACTGATCGGTCCGTTGATAAATTGATACAGACGGATCGCAGTCAGCCAAAAGCGGCACCGCGGTCCTCCGAAAAGAACTCCAAATCCCAGGCTCCCTTGCGGGACCTGTCTGAGCACGTGCCAGGAGCGGCCGTGTTTATTGGCTCCCACCTGGAGGGTAAGGCTAATGATGGCTCGAGCATGCCTCCGGGTGAATTAAGTAAATTTTTGGACGTGCACGAGCTGGAAAAGTTGCTTCAGCCCATGTACAAATTTTTACAGGTGGTGGAGACAATAAAGAAGATCTCTGGGGATCTGGGAGCAGCGGCCGAAGCGCCTTTAAGGAGGGTGGATGAATTCCTACGGCGATTTGGTCAGGAGTCTCCCATCATGATTGATTTGGCGGTACAGGTGAGTTTTACCGGTACCGTACAGAATAAGGGGACACAGAGTGACACAGGACTGCGGTTAATTAGTAGCGGGTGCCAAGTCACTACTAGCCCTACAAGTGAATGTGTGGTGATGACAGAAGGGGCGTTGGAAGCACCGATCGTACCAGAGCAGCTGAAAAGTGCTGTCTCTCGGAGCGATGCGGTGCTGAAGACGCCGCCTCTGGTTATTTTAAAGTCAACGGGCATGCAAACAGCAAAGAGGCTCTCTTATACCAATAGAGACTCAAGCTGTCGCGCCCAGCAGGGGATCCCGAAATACACCGTGACTAAGCAGGGCGGAGAGCAGCAAGGCGGCCAGTACACCTCCCGTGGCGGAGAAAAGGGTGGAGCTGACGGAGTTCCCACGGTGTTTTCAGTATCGCGGAGGACTACTACCAGGAGGGCAACGTCGGTGCTACAATTGTCGTCGGCGGGGACACGTGTGGCGAAGCTGTCCTCAGAGGACAGGAAATCGGTGGGACAGAAGATCAACCATTTCCCCAAGGTTCTCTGCGGAACATGGACAACATAGCCAAGGTCCGACTGACGTGTTCTCCTGGAGGAGGACATCCCTCGCGGGGCTGGACACTCCGCCCCAGTTGGCTTCACTAAGGGGGGGTAACTGTGATGGATGTCCGGCAAGAGTTGCCGGCCCTCAACCCCAGGCCGCCAGGAGGAGCTCTCCTGACAGCATGGACGTGCCCCGAGTTCCAGCAGGGCCTCATGGACTTTGTAGTTTTTACACACAGCCCTGTCTACGAGCCTCGCTATGTGCCTTATAACCTGGAAGTGCGTCCTGGTCACGTGAATGGGAGGAATGACGTACTTCCAGGTTGAAGAAAAGAGAAGTTTTAACTGACCCGGAAGTGATAGAAAGTCACGTGGACTGAGGGACAAACACTTCTGGGTCAAGGAGTATAAAGGACTATGGGAAATCCCAGACGGACGAGCTGAGTTGGGAGGCAGGGTGGCTAAGCGTCTGGGAGTGGAGGATTGGTTTATTAATTATTGTATTGTTTATTGAGAATTGTGAAGAGGAGCGTGCTTTGTGCACTTTATTATTATAATAAATATCATTATTGGACTTTTACCTGGTGTCTGACGTATAGTCTGAGGGTGCAAGAGTGCGAGCGAGCCTGAATCTGTCACACAGCTTAGCAACTTTTAACATCACCCAGTTGAGTAAGTTTGCACGTTCCAAAGGATTAATATTAATCCACAGAAACACTACCACCAGTTTCCTTTTCCATGTACTGTAACTTAGAAGCTCTACTCACTTCATTCTTGCTTTGGCCGTTAAATTTTTCAGACGTGTCTATAATTTTTGCTATCATTTTCCAGAAACATTTATAATGTAACAGACTAAGTCACATGCACACACAATAATTCCCACATCATACCATTGCATTACCACAGCGATATGTGTGGGAGAGTATTTGGTGCTTGAGCAAAATTTTTTTTCGGATGGTGGGTGGGTGAGCAATCCACTCCACTAAATAGTTACAGTAACCAGAACCTCTATAATAGTGAGGCCCAGTCTTGCTCTGCTTATGATATTTTCAGTTTGCTCTCTTGAATAATCTTTTCCTTGTTTGCTTTTGTTGATAAAAGTACTATTTTTCTTAAATGTTTTGACTTTCATACCCAATTAGAGGTGTACTGCCAATGAGAACAGATAGGAATACCCTGCAAATTCTGGCTAAACATATAACAAAATGATTTTTTTTACCTGGACCACCACCTTGAACAGGAATAGAAGGTTCAGAAAATGAATGGTTGGATGGGTAGTATATTTATGAGCATGCATGGGCTGCAATGCATCCTGGCTCAGCAAGCAAGACTGTTGGCTAATGGTGTTTGGGATCCCTCTGAATATTCTCATTGATCTCCTGTATGTCCCTCTGTGGTTGTCTCTGCATTTCAGTGCTGACGTATGAAAGGATTTGCATGTCTGTGCATGTGTATCTCAGGCCTTATGTGCACATGGAATGCGTGTGTATACATCTGTGCCTGCGTGGACACGTGTGTGTGTGTGTGTGCGTCTGTGTCAATGCTCCAGCTGCATCAAGTCTGAATTACACAATGCATAATAAGTAAGATTTCAGCTACTGAACAATATGAAAAGATATTGTCGTATTAGAAGGGTTCTGAGAAAAAGATACAAGATTAAACCCTGGATCTGATGAACTGGATTACTGAGCTAAGACTCATGGAAATAACCCTCCACGACACTGGGAGAAGGAGGTTAAGAGGAGGCTTAATACAATATTTCATTTTTTTTTATTTTGAATCATAGGAACAAGGTTAACTGTACGTTTTGTCCTTCAAAGAGGTTCACTGAATAAGTACGAACAGTGGGAGAGCTGAATGTGCAGGGTATATAAAAAGCCGCACTCTGAGTGCTGTTCCAAAATGCAGCATTATTCTGGAACCCAATAAAATTAGACTTTTGTCCATTGATTAGTGAAGCATGAATACATTTAAAAAGGGGATATAGTCAAAGCTTGATGGTGTGTCCTCAATGAACTCTATCTTTGGTTCAAAATTACAGCCATAATGGAAAGCTGCAAAAATATTCTTGACAGTTTATTGACCTTTATTTTCCACAGTGCAATTTTCCTTTCCTTGTCTAAAAATTTTGTTTTGTTTGCAAACCTTTCTGAAAACATGTTTTCATTTTTGTCATTTTGGGTCATCGAGTGGGCCAAAATGGCAAATTTAAAATTATATGTACAGGACAACAAAATGTGCAGAAAGACAAGTGGAGTGAATACTTTCTGAATCCACTGTAACTCCTGTTTGCAACATTTTCCTTATGTCTCCACATCGCCTTGAAATTTTTTTGATTCATTTACTTAGGCAGAAGCAAGATTTAAATGAAGGAAATATTTAAAAAACAATGCAGCGTGTAAAGATAAGGAATAATTCATTAAATATTCACATTGTTGGCCAAGATGTCTGTCTGTCAATCTGAATGCAGTGTGGTGGTAGCTTATTTGATGATCTATTTGGTGATTGTAGCCTTAAATCATTCCAAAATTTTCAATCTCCCTTTGACTTTCATTCTTTGTTCTTTTTCTGCTATCTGCAACTTTACTCGGGACTGAAGATCAATGGCATCTCGCTTACCTCTCCTTTACCCTACCTTCCATTTTCTTCCCTTCTAACTTGTTCTCTCCTCTCAGAAAGCTGATCTAAGTTTTTTTGTACTTCTTGTTATATGAGGTCTCCTATAAATCCCCATTCCTCATGTGTTGGTGGTTCAAGACTGTATATTACTCTCTACTCTTTGCTGGAATAGATTTTTAAAAAATAATACAATTCTCATCAAGAGACCCCAACAATCATTTTATTCAGCTTAAAAGTTTGCAAATATTATATCTTAACCATTGAAAGCCACATACATCTCATTCCCTTTGTCACTTCTGCCCCCATGATGTCCCAGAGACATTTATGAATATGTATTGCCTTTGCCCACCTGTTATGACTTTTTGGTCTCTAATCCCAAGCTCACTCTCTTTAATTCTTATATTTCTAGACCTTTCAGGCCTTCCTGTGTAAGTTATAAGTTTGGGCACATGTTCCCTGATCTGGTCAACCTGAAGAACTTGCTGTCTTTTATTTATAATCTGATTCTGTAGTTATCTGTATTGTGAATTAATGGGACATTCGGTGATTCATTTAGCAAAGTAGATTCTCCTGCTTATAGGGTGTAATTGCCTGAGTAATTCAAAAAAATTCTACTGAAATATTTGGGGAATCAACCGGGCCACCCCAACTATATTTTGCTACAAAGAAAAACAAGTGCCTCAAGGCACCACATAAACAAAATAAAAATAGGTCTCTAGCAGCTCAGAAAAGAAGTTTGGAACAGGTCAAGTTGAGAGCTACATGCTGAAGCAAGCTTGGGTCCAAATGCCACGACTCTGTTTTTATAAGGCTCCAACAGGTAGGGATTAGGACTTTTTCGGAGTGCATCATATGCCCTTGTTAGGCACCTTCTCGGAGCTGTGGATGGACTAGACAATAGAGCTGCAGTGCCCCCTTTTGTCCTGGAGTGGCAATACAAGCCTTGATTGAGTCATGGAGGGAATTTAGGTGCCCATATATGACGAAAGTTAAAATGTTTAAGGACATAGGACAGGTGTGGGAGGTTGGTAGGTGGGAACCATTTGGGTTTAATTCACATATTGATTGTTTCCTGTTCTGGCATTTGGATTACCTTTTCACTTTATCACTAAAATATAATAACAAACAATTCTGTCTTCCACAGATGACACAGTCACTGCTAGAGTAGTTATATATAAAATATTTAAAATGCCTTTATGGATTGAGGTTGATTTATTCCAAACCTAGTTTTATTAAACTTAACTTCCTTGCATGGAATGTTATTTGATTTTAATAAAATGATAAAAATATTTAAAATGCAACTGTCTCTGAACCCTAAAACTAAGGGGAGCCATTTAATGGTATATTTCTCAAATACATCCTGTTTTCTTTTTATGTGCCAAGTTTACATTTAATTTTGTTTATGACAGTTCAGAGGTTAATGCATTATTTTGTCTCACCATACAATTACAGAGAAATACCAAATGTCTTGCTTTAAATGAACAGTCAATGGCTAGTGCAACTAAAGTGAATAAGGAAATGAGATATTATGGTACAAAGTGATGACTAAGAAGGTTAAGGTGTTTTCTTTCTACGGTTCATTGTTTTTAGAGTTTTGAAGGTAAAAGCATATGTTAGTCACCTTTTATATTGGTGCAAACTTTAAATAAATGCCCAAGCAATTAAATTTTTGCATAGCAGAAATTGAATGATTTATCTGTTTCATTATGTCACATCCTCTTATAATAAGTAGGTGCTCAGGACCGTGGAGTCAAAATTTCACATTTTTGGCTCTAGCAGAAGCCAGTTTGTCCATCAAAGGGATGGAGAACAGTATATGAATGAGTGTCTGCTGGCAACAGTGAAGCATGATGGAGGTTCTCTGGATGTTTGGAGCTGCATTTCCACAAATACAGTTGGTAAATTGGTCAACCTTGATGCTCCTCTCACTGTTAACATTTCTATCTATCATGCAGTACCATCAGGGGGTCATCTCATTGGTCCCAACCTTATTGTGCAGCATGACAATGACCACCCATACACTGCCAGAATGATACAAAAACTATCTGCAGTGTAAACAGGAGCAGGGAATCCTACAACAGATGGTGTGGTCCTCACAGAATCCTGATCTCAATGTGATTGAGCCAGTCTGGGATTACCTGCAAAGATAGAAGCAAGTAAATCAACCAAAAGATTGCAGTGAGATTACCTTTCAGAAACTATATGCAAGTGGACCCAAAATATTGATTCCATTATATTTTTCCTGTTTATTGCACTATCAAGAAAGTTTATTGATTTATAACAAACATCAATGGCATTTTTTTGAAAGCATTCCTGCTTTACAGCATTTTTTCACAAGTGCTTAAGACTTTTGGCACAGTGTCATATACTGTAACTTCATATTGGGTATCAAATACATTTCCTTTGTGTACTTAACTCCTATATGTACCGAGGATACAAGTAGTCTTAGTGTACAAATGTGACCCCTGGATGTTTGACTTTTTGGGGACCCTCAATCTCTCCTATCTAGAAGTGACAAGGAGCTTAGGTAGACTTTGGCTTATGAAAAAAGGAAGAGAGGTAGGAGATCAGACAGCAGCTGCAGCAAGTCTGAATTCAGGAAAGGAATATTCAATTAAGTTACAACAGAAAGAGACAAGCTTTGTCTGGGATTGTGGATTAAATTGACATTGGTCACATCTGGATTATTTTTATGCAGAAGAACATCTGGAGCTGTATATCTTGAATCGAAGGTTAATCAGCCCTGCGACACAACAAACTGGTAAGCCGAAAGCTTTCTTTTACTTTGGGATTTGTTGTTGTCTTCCCATTGAATGATCATCCTGTGCCAGCATGTGTCAATTCAAAGACTGGTAATATAAATAATAGAATTATACTGGACATTTTTTATCTGCATTCATGTAATTTGCTTTTTTCTCCCACTTTGGTATGTCTGAGCAATTTGTATTACCTATTGTGGACTATGGCTGGCAGTTTATCCCTGCCAATACCCCCAAGCCGCCAGGTGGAGCCCTCCCTGCAACGTGAAGATGCCCCGAATTCCAGCAGGGCATCATGGACCTTGGAGTTTTCCTTCACCGCCCTTCAGGATACCATGGGGACCACCAGAGGACACTGCAGGGAGGCTCAAGGATTTGTATTCTCCGTATAGGCCGGAAGTACTTCCCTGTCACAAGGACGGAACAAATAAAGTACTTCTGGGCTGAAGAAAAAGAGTCGTTTTCACCTGACGCAGAAGTGCTGGGTAATCACATGGACTGAGGGATCAGAAGCATTTCCGGGTCAAGGACTATAAAGGACTGTGGGAAACCCCAGCATGTGAGCTGAGTTGGGTGGAAGGGTGACAACGCATCTGGGAGTTGGAGGATTGTGATTATAGTGTATTGTGATTGTGTATGAGTATTGTGGAGTGACGGGTGCTTTGTGCACTTTATTGTACAAATAAATTAATTATTTGGACTTTTATCTAGTGTTTGACGTCTAGTCTGAGGGTTCAAGGGGACAACAGCGCCCCCATCTGTCACACTATAAAGTTTGCACTGTATCAATTAATCATTAAGTTCCACTTTATTTTAATAAGATTCACCTGAAATGTCAGGTTACATCCAAAGGCTTAAAAATCTAAGCACATATGGTAGTAGAGTTTCTCTGTGGTGTAAAAGATTATTCTGGGTATTGTACTTTACAAAATATGATTACCACCTTAAAGTATCAATTTTTTACATAAATGTGCCATTTTTTCCAAATTTTCAGTTGACTAAAGGATACAAATTTTTCTATTCATACATTCATTCTTGGACCTTCATTATTCCAGAAGCTGGGAGGCCAGAGTCTGTCTCACCAGCATCAAGTGCAAGGCAAGAAGGAAGCCATGGATAGTCCATCATAGGTACACTCTAGCATGAACACACACTCACTCAGTCTACTCCAGTTATGAGTTCGACATAGACATAGGGAGACTGTCCAAAATCCTCAGGGGCAGTGTTCTAACCAGCACTCAAACCCAAATTCAAGTTTCTCTTATTCTACAATTATAATGCATCAAGAACAATTTGCTATCCTTTACAACATTTATTCATATTATCATAAATTCAGCGTCAAACATATTTAATTAACATAGTTAAATCATGTTAATATAAAGTCCATTAATCCACTGTTTTAAAGTATTAACTTGAGGTACAAAATTATGAGCAAAGTAACTACTGTATAACCAAATGTACACAAGTGTGCTTGTTCTCCTGAAGAGGTGCAAGATGTATGTGGAAAAACTAAGAACTGAATTGACTGATTCTTGATGTGTTTGACGGTAGCTACTGGATCTTTAGTTAACTTAATCAGTAGCCATATTCAGTTTAAATTTATTTTTGATTTGATAGAACTGTATTTGTCCCCAGGGGGATATTTGGCTTTTTACAGAAGCTCTTCAGATAAATGAATACATCAATCTACTCTATAAATATAAAATCCTAAGCCTAAAAGTGCAATGATTTTGTGCAACAATTTTATGTGACGTTTTTATGTCACATTTTTTGTTACACTTTAAATCTTGCTTATTTTAAGACCTACATATATGTTTGTTATCATTCTTTTCAGAATTTATCGAACTTTAATGTGATGTTGTTCGATTTTCAGATTCTTATTCTGTTTTTAAATTATAAACTAAAATATCAAGCACTCACGTCCCGCAACAGATGTAACCACGCCTGGGGCCGGAAATAAAAGACAAAGAGTAGATGACAAAGACAGCTGCTATACAGGCTTTTAAATGTTTGAAGTGTCACGCGAGATGCAGATCATGCGACACGGCAGCAGCAGCAGTCGCTGATCAAGCAAAGAGGAGGTTAAAAAAAACTGCATTTGTTTCCCATTGTATCACTGATTAAGAGGGGGCTTCGGAGGAGTGACCGCATCTCTTTGAATGTGCGTTCAGCCCCCCTCTTCACAACACGAGTGGCAGAGATGCGAAATGGCTTGCGCATAGTGCAGGCAAAGGGAGTTGGCGAGCGAAGCAAGCAGGGGGGTAAGCCCCTTAGTAAATATATAAATACATGGTCTTAGCACACACCAGACTGACTAAGAAAAAGGAAAATATGAAAACAAACAAAACGTCTGACTTGGCTGTCACAGTCCTAGTTTGGCATTATGCAGACATATTGTTTTTGGTATAAAGGAGCCCTAACAGTGTTTCATAGATAGATAGATAGATACTTTATTAATGCCAAGGCAATTTTCACATACTCCAGCAGCAGCATACTGATAAAAAACAATATTAAATTAAAGAGTGATAAAAATGCAGGTAAAACAGACAATAACTTTGTATAATGTTAACATTTACCCCCCGAATCTCCTCAGTCTGTAAGTGGAGCAGGACAGTGACAGCTGTCTGTCGCTGAAGCTGCTACTCCGTCTGGAGATGACACTGTTCAGTGGATGCAGTGGATTCTCCATGATTGATAGGAGGTGAGGTGTCCCTCTTCTTTATGCTGCCTCCCCAGCACAGCACCACGTAGAAGAGGGCACTCACCACAACCATCTGAATAAAGATCTGTAGCATCTTACTGCAGATGTTGAAAGACGCCAGCCTCTTGACACTTCTGAATAATTCATTGGCTGAAAGTCCTCCGTGTCAGAGAGGGGATGTGCAGCATTATTCATAATGACACTCAATTTTGTCTTCATTCTATCCTTTTCTGTGGGTTCAAAGTGTGTCCTATAACTGAGCCTCCCTTTTTAATTAGCCTGTTGATTCAGTGGGCTTCTCTTGAAGTGATGTTACCAGCCCAGTACACCACCGCATAGAAAATCGCACTGGCCATTACAGAGTTATAGAAGATGAGAAGGATGTCACTACCTACATTAAGTACCACAGACTCCTAAGGAAGAAGAGCTTGCTCAGCCCTTTCTTATATAATCCCCCTGTGTTATGACACCAGTCCAATCTGTCATTACTGTGGACCCTCAAGTACTTGTAGAAGTGGACCACCTCTACATCCACTCCTTAAAAAGTGAAGCTCTTTGGTGTAGTGAAAGTTTGCACTAGGAAACAAACTTCTCCACCTGACTCCTACGCACTGTTTTATCCCCCTTATTAATATACCCCTTAAGTGCAGAATCATATAATGAGACCAAACAATATATAATGAGAATACACAATCAAGCTCAGTACAGTGACTAAAGCATTCTAAGTTTTTTAAAATTGATGAACTGATCTGCATATGGCAGCATACCTCAGAATTCTGGGTCAAATTCCAGTTTGAGTCCTGTCTGTTTATATATGGTTTTGCCTCAGAATTACTGCCTTCCTTCCATATGAAAGTATGGGAATATTTGATTAATTGAAGTCTGTAAGATGGTTTTTGTAACTGTGCTATAAGTTGAACTGGTACCCTAATCTGAGTTTCTCATCTGATAGAACCTGCAAACAATACAGTGTTTCAAAAAGTGGATAGAGAAATGATTTAATGCATTTTTGAGAACTACTTTATATGAATAAATGACAACAGGAGTATCAAACATTCATGAGATGCTCACCTGAATTAAAGTAATACAGTGTAAAGTGCCAAGGCATCATATACTGTATAAACAAGCCACAAGTAGTTATACATGACTATAAATTATTAAATAAAACAGCCCTGTATACCCTGCAGAGTGTGACCATTGATCTGACTTTATGGGGAATGAAAACAAGGAAACACAGAAGGGCAGAGACACAAGCCAAACATTTCACAACTCTGTCAGTTTCTTCCTTATTAACAAGAAGGAGAACCTGAATGCATGGCCTTACTCTGCCTGCCTGGTGCATCTATAAAAAGGCAAGGAGATGGCATATTGATGATCCAGGAGGCGATTGGGAGAGACTCCAATAAAGAGAGAGAGGGGGAGAGAGAAGCAGCAATTCTCCATTGTGATTAGTGATCATGTCTCAGTGGCTGCTGGCAGCATGCTATCACACCTTTGCATTTTATAGCTCATCAATTGAGAAAATAAATGGAGAACCCCAGCTGTGTCCCCAGATCTTTCCTCTTAGCTCCTAGAAGGCAATTTACAATACTCAGCAATCAGTACAAGAATTTTCAGCACTTCTAGCAGTTTTAAAAGTCACTTGTTTTTTAATTAATGCATTTGAAGCCCTACATATCATTCTGGAGGGTGGCTGAACTTGCTGTTTTGGCTGTCAAAAGACCTTGACCTGGTGTCTGTGGAAAATTTTGCCCATTAAATCACAACAGGTGTATCCAACCAATAACAGAAAGGGTTCTGTAACATGAAACCTGACAGATGTGCAAACAGACATGCACACCTGTACTAAAGCTTGCATGTTCGAGATTTATATCAGTAATTTAAAAATGTGTTGCCTCTAATAGAAACAAGAGGCAATGGCTACAAGCTGTCCGTTACGTACTGTATTCTGCTTTAATGTGCATCCTATAATGAGATTAGGCATGAACTGGAAAAGTCCATTATGTACTAATAGGGAGTTGCTGCATTGTTTAATTCTGGTGAATGTTTATTTTTGTCTTTTGTTAAATTACTTGATTTATGTAAAACCAGATTAGATGAATAGATCAAGGACTTAAAGGCTTAAATAGAAAAAAAAGTAATTATTTTACATGTTAACATTATTACCAGAATTATTAAAGCTACTTATCAGAAATGGCAATTGTTAGCTTTCATAATTAGCTTATAATTTCATAAAAATGAATCATAATATTTATCAATAAAGTAAAATACCCATCCATTCATTAGGCAACTTTCTTAATCCAATTCAAGGTCTCATGTAAAGGAAAACATATCACATAATTATATAGTTTGGTACTCAATGCAACTTGATAGCACAGGGAAACACAGGGTCATATTGTGGCCCAATCAGTGCATTGAGTTTGCATGTTACCCTCATGTCTGTTGGTACTCCAGTTTTCCTCTCCAGAAGACATGTTCATAAGGTTACCTACCAGCTAATGCCCAGCATTCAAAGCTTATGAAAGACACAGAGCACAGTGAGGCATTGAATCTAATTGATCTTCACAGCTAACCACATGGCTCTATATGAGTTTGTGTTTGTGAGTATGCCCTGGAATGGACTGGAGCTCCTTCCTCTACTGAATTCTGCCATGCTGGGACAGGCTTTCAACCCCCATGATCCTTATTTTGATCAGTAATGATGGTTAATTTCTGATTGAATAATAAAAGCTCATTTCTATGCCTCTCCTTATTCTAAACAGTAGAGTCTTTGTAGTCTGAAACCTTTGCTTTCAAATCTATTTGCGGAGTTTAAAAAAAGATAGCAGTTAATAGGGCCACCTGTTTAGTTAATAGTCATTTAAAACATGAAGGTTATAAAACCCAATGCGCTTCTTTTACATATTCTGGTGTTTGAGCAGCTCTCAACATAATTACAGCTTAGCATTAGGTGGTTACATCTGTTATACATAAAAATCATCTAGACTTCCTCCACGTAACATTTTGGAACCTTTAGCACATGGATTGATTATCCTTAACTCTGCATTTGTTTCCTTCCTTCAGCATTTGTCAAATGTAACCTTTAATTTTTCTAAGGGACACATATAAAGGTGTGGCTGTCTCTTTAATAAATCCTACCTTCCAACAGCCATCCTAGCCTTGCAGAGAGGTTTCAGCTCAAAAAGAACACTAAGATTCACATTTATTTAACAACGTATACTGTAAAAGTGTTCCAAGCCAAGTGATGTAATTGTATTGATCTTGATCACAGATATGCTATAAGCAGCAAATGACTCCTCTGCTAATTTTTAACATTCAAAGAGTGTTATGTGCAACATGAAGTAAAGTGAATGATATTTTAACTAGAAGCTCTGACAAGGTCATTCAGAATAAATAACTACTTAAAGTAAGACTTGCCATTGAACTTCTGCATTACGTAATGTGATAAATGTATAACATGAAAAAATTAAAGATGTTCATATTTTTCTTCTGGTTGGAAGTATAGCCTAAAGATACATTGCTAATGAATAGATGCATTGGGTGTATGGGGAGGAATTTTCAGGGGAGCATAGGAAAGAGCGACACTTTACACAGGAACTGATGTGTTCAATTGATCCTTATGTTGGAATGGCATCTTGATTGTGAAAAATAGGACAGTAACAAATTTTGACTTTGACAAATAATAATTGTCATTCATCAACCAGCAGCAGTGTGTGTGATGACTGGTGTGATAGTCCAGGTTGGGTGCTGCTGCCATATTCTTTGCACCCGGCAGAATTGATCGTCATAACTGAGGGTGAATGAGGCATTGAGAACATATAACACAACAAGAGTTCAAAAGCGCAAGTGCAAAAAAAGTGTAGTACTTCTTAATAAATAAGTAAATAATCAGTTATAAAAACAAGTTCTCTTCTGTGGAGGTAAAAAAATAGCAATAAACAAGGTATGTAAAATCGAACAATAACACTCTTCAGACATTTGGTTCTTTTCCTTTACCTCCTCTTAGCCCAGTGCATCGTTTTATCCTTTGGGTCCCAGTCTCTGGCTCCATGCCTTTTTTGGCATCTACTGGCATGCTCAAAGCCTGACTGCCTTATTCTTGCTGTCTCTGTCTATGTCTGCAGGACTCTCTCTCTCAGAGCGCTCAGTTGACCCTACCTCCTCTATGGTGCTCATTGTGAGTGACCTGCCCTTGAAGCAGCATTCCTCTCACTCCCTCACAGGGCCACTGACCACTCTGCCTCACTCAACCATGCTGGCTCACACTCCTGATTCTATCTTTGCTTCTGATTCCAGTTTGATTCTTACCCAATATCCTGCTCAGGCTCCTTTTAACCTGCTGCAAATGCATTGATTACAGACTCTGAAGCACTAATGAGGCAATTGGCTGAAGATGATATCTCCATCAACCTCTGAAGCCACTCCAAGTACATCTACACCCCTCTGAGCCTCACCACACTGTCTGTATTTTAAAATACCTACTTACAGCCACAGACTCTTAACATGCATTACCACAACTAGAGAAAGGTAGAGGGGCAGATAGTGCTAAAGAGAGGGGGGCAATCGCGAGGGGAAGATCCACTTAACAACAAACAAAGGAGTCATTGAGATGGTTGCCAGCCACTTTTAGAACATTTACCTGTGCATCTTTGCATCTAATAAACTGGACTGCCTGTAAATTCTTAGTGCAGCATTCCTTGTCCAATCCATCCATTAACTAACATACTTGAGTCAGTTTAGTTTATTCAGGGGGCAAGAATATATCCCAGTTGGTTTGGTCAAAAGCCAGGAAACAGCAATGGATGGATTGCTAGTTCATCACAAGACTCACTCACACATCCATACTCAGTTATAGAGGACACGTATATAGTACAGTAATCCCTCCTCGATCGTGGGGGTTGCGTTCCAGACCCCCCAGCGATAGGTGAAAATCCGCAAAGTAGTAACCATATATTTGTATGGTTATTTTTATATATTTTAAGCCCTTATAAACTCTCCCACACTGTTTATAAATATTCCCTGCACAGTTATACAGCATAAACCCTTTGTATTCTCTTACATATTAGGTAAGATTCATTGAAATTATGTAGGTAAACACACTATTTATATACAGTAAAACCTAAATATTGTTTTAAAGATATTGAGTGTCTCCAATATCACATATGTTACAGCCATTACGATAGACAGGCCACCAGCAATAAATATGTAAAATGAAAGAAAAATTTTATACAGTAAATGTGTGTACAATGACACTAAATGTATGTACATGTACTAAGTACTGTAAGTAGAAAATTAATTATAGTTACTCACCAACAATGACACGATGACTTGTCCGATAACGATGAGTTTAGTTTTACTGCACAACAAAGGAGAGCGTTACAGTTCTTCTAAAGTAGCCACTTCAGACGATCGTGTTCTTCTAACCGGCAGTCTTCAATCCAAATCCCTAAAACAGATTTCATCCAGGCTACTGCCTTATTACATCCACTTACAACTCGTTTTGCACCCTGGTTAAAAGGACACTGCGGCCGAAGATCTTATATTCCTTTCCTACTTTTTAAATAAAAAGAATTGTAGCCTCATTGATGCCATAATGGCATTCTTCAGCGGTATAGCTTTTCCCTTCCTTCAACATATCCAAAATGTTTACCTTTTTGGCAATCATTAACATCTTCCGTTGGCGCTTGGGCACGGCCACTGAAGCAGTAGTAGGAGCAGATCGTTTTGGAGCCATAATGAAGGGTTTGACTATGCACAAAGATAAACACAAAAGAGCACAAAAGGTAACTCTTTACACAGCGAAGCACGTTGATGCTGAATGAGCCAGACGAGACTTCCTGGTTAATGCCAGTCCGTCGCTGAGCCATTCAGCACACAGGAACTTAACTGCGTGCTCTGATTGGTTAGCTTCTCAGCCATCCGCCAATAGCGTCCCTTGTATGAAGTCAACTGGGCAAAACAACTGAGGAAGCATATACAGGAAGTAAAAAGACCCATTGTCCGCAGAACCCGCGAAGCAGCGAAAATATATATTTATATATTTAGATATGCTTACAAAACAAATCCGCAATAGAGTGAAGCTGCAGAAGTCGAAGCGCGATATAGCGAGAGATTACTGTAGAAAAATTGTATACAGTAAACGTGTGTACAGTGACACTAAACGTACATACATGTACTAAGTACTGTAAGTAGAAAATTAATTATGGTTACTCACCAACAATGACATGATGACTTGTCCGATAACGAGTTTAGTTTTACTGCACAACAAAGGAGAGCGTTACAGCTCTTCTTTCATTAGCAATTATTGACTTCTCATTAAGAAACTGGTTTGGAACAAAAACCCGCAGCCACTGTGGCCCTCCAGGACTGACGTTGCCTATTTCTGGTGTAAACAGATTTTAAAAAAAAAAATTTTTTTAATTATCCTGGCTTTGTAAACCGAATTCTCTCCCAAACGTATTCAGTATTGTCATAAAGAACCAAGCCGTGCTAAATCAGAACTTTCTCAGGATTGTTGTCATTAAGAACATCCATCTTGGTAACATCAGAACAATGATGTCGACTGCTATTTAAAGAAAATTTCCCAAACAGATTAAAAACCATGGAGATATTGCAGGCTTTCCACAGACAGTGACTAAAGTGCAGGCTTCCACCAATAACTCTGTGCTACCATGCCACTCCACTAAAGATGTGCTTAAACAATAAGTAAAATGTGTCATATAACAGCTATAGGACAGACAGCAACAGAGATTGTGTCTTGGCTACCATGCAACACAAACTACTACAAGTCACGCTTTGGCTTTCTTGCTAACTCCATTGCTCAGTGATGTTTAGGTTTCATAAATCCTTAGTATCAAAGGAAGTATAGGGAACTTCAGCTTGATCTTGGCACCCATAGACTCAATCTGTAGAGTACTACAAAGATTTCTTAATTAGGGACACCAACTGTGTGTCTTTTAACTGAAGATTAAATGTATAGTGGTCTGTATTTTTGTATTTCGTATATTGTGCAATTTACAGTAAATATTTCCATGCATCGCTTGACTTGACTATTTCTGCGGCATTGAATTAAATATTTTTTAATTGAGTATCATGCTATACTGCAGTCCAAATAAAATATACAATTTGGTTTCCATATTTTTATTTTTCTATTTTTAATGACACATTTGTGATTTGTCATGTCTGAACCAGTCTGTGTTATGTGTGTAGAATTCATTTCATAACATTATCTACTGTACTAAACTAGTAAACCTACTCATGGAGTGGTCTAAGTTAGTACACAATTTTGTTGTCCTTTCTTTGACTTCACACTGCAGTGGCACTAAACACGAAAAATAGTCTTGTTACTGTAAATATGTAAGACTAGATCAGCATAGGATCATCCAGAGCTCATAGCAAATTGCTGTGATCACAGCAATGCCAGTTTATTAGTTGACCACATATGGAGCTCAGAGTTGTATGGTGTAATGGATGGCCGGCCATTTATCCCGGCCAATACCCCCAAGCCGCCAGGTGGAGCCCTCCTTGCAGCGTGGAGGTCCCCAGAAGACCAGCAGGGCATCATGGACATTGGAGTTTTAATGCAAAGCCCTGCTGGATGCCGTGGGGGCCACAGGAGGGAGCTGCAGGGAGGACCGAGGGCTTCTTCGTGCCCTGTGACCCGGAGGTTCGTCACAGGAAGAGCGACGGACTTCCGGGTTGAAGAAAAGAACTTTTACCTGACCCGGAAGTGATTGAGGATCACATGGACTGGGGATTAAGAACACTTCCGGGTCAGGGAGTATAAAAGGACTTTGGGAACTCGCAGACAATGAGCTGAGCTGGGTGGAAGGGTGGCAACGCGTCTGGGAGCTGGAGGATTGGTTATTTGTGTATTTGTGATTAGTATTAGTGATTATATGAGAATTGTGGTGGAGAGTGTGCTTTGTGCACTGTGGCGACAAAATAAAGTCAATATTTGGACTTTTACCTGGTGTCTGGAGTCGTGGACAGGGGTTCAAGGGAGCGAGGGCGCCCCCTATCGTTCACAGTGGCGTAGTCGGCAGGATCCTCTAGCGTCGTTTGCAGGGGACCTGAATAAAATATTTCTGTGGATAACGAACCCCGAGAAGACTACGGAGTCAGGAATCACCACAGCATCGCCAAAACCCGAAAAAACCGAGTCCAAAATGGGAAAAAAGAAGGGCAAACAAAGCGACAACGCCAGCGGGAGTGCCGTAGGTGCAATGGCCGACGCTCGGGAGGAGTTGAGGAGAGGCATTACAAGTCTGGAGAAACCTCCAGAAAGCAACGATCCCTCTAAGGTACGTGTCGGGAACGACATTAAAAATCCTTTTATTGTTTCTCACCTTGTCCCGTGCATGTACCTTGGAGATGACCACCTGGAGGCTCCGAGGGGAAAAGGAGACTGCCCCGACGACAACGGCCTTCTCCTGTCGAAGCCAGAGCACCTAGAAATAGACTTCCGCATGATGGCAGCCGACGAGGGACATGGTAGCAAACCCGGTGCATTCTGGGAAGGAGGAGCTCCGCGTCCTGCTGTTTGCACCTTCGAGCCCGAAGGAACGGACTTGGTCTTTCCGAAGGGGAAGGGGGAGGCGAGCGAGGCATCGCTCAACCCACAAGAAAGTAAGGAGGGTCGGGAAGTAGCTGATCGGGATGTCGAAAAAATATTAAAGACAGACCGCAGTTCGCCGGAGAAGGCAACTCGACCCTCTGAGAACTCCAAGTCCCAGAAGCCTCCGCGAGACCCGTCAGAGCACGTGCCTGAAGCGGGCGTGCTCATTGGCTCCCGGTCGGCAGGTAACGCGAACAAGGAAGTGAGTGTTCTGCCGGTCGAAATAAAAAATTATATTAACTTGCGGGAGCTTGAAAAACTAATCGAGCCCGTAGCGAGTGTCTTACAGGTCCTGATGACCATTGAAAAGATCATCGGGGATTTGGGAGCGGCAGCCAGAGAGCCGTTGGAGAAGGTGAGGGCCTACGTGCGGCGATTTGGTGGGGAGCCTCCCGTAATGAATGATGCGGCGATACAGGTAAGCGAGACCCGTATCGTACATAATAGAGGGACACGGTGTGATCCGGGCCCGCGTTTAATAAGTAACGGGTGCCAATACACGTACCCTACAAGAGAGGTCGGTATGCGTTAACGAGTGGTCGGCGGAAGGGCTAATCGATCCGGGGCAGCTAAACAGTGCTGACTCCCGGAGCGAGGCAGCCCTGAAGACGCCGCCGCCGGTAATTTGTAAATCAAGAGGGGTGCAGACAGTAAAGGGGCTCTCTTCATTTAGTAGAGAGACTCAGACTGTGGACAAGCCCCAGATCAAGCAGGAGATCCCGAAAATAAACCGGGGGTCTCCTGACAAGAAAGGGAAAGAAGCAAAAAGAGAAAAAGCACCAGTAGAGGCGGCAGGGGTTTCTCTCCCAGAAAAAGGGGCGGACCTAACATTTCCTTATTGTTTTCAGTCCCGTAGGGGAAGAATACCAGGAGGACAGAGGCAGTGTTACGGTGCCGAAGGTTGGGCCATATTTGGCGGAATTGTCCTTGGAGAGAGGGGGACAAGATGTCAATTTGGAATAATATTCCCCCTAGGTTCTCCAGGGACCAAGATGTTCGTTTTAATCAAGGCTCAACCAGGACGTCCTCTTGGAGGAAGACTTCCCTCTCGGGGCAGGCCGCTCCGAATAATAATTCGTCGCTGGGGGGCGAATACTGTAATGGATGGCCGGCCATTTATCCCGGCCAATACCCCAAGCCGCCAGGTGGAGCCCTCCTTGCAGCGTGGAGGTCCCCAGAAGACCAGCAGGGCATCATGGACATTGGAGTTTTTATGCAAAGCCCTGCTGGATGCCGTGGGGGCCACAGGAGGGAGCTGCAGGGAGGACCGAGGGCTTCTTCGTGCCCTGTATCCCGGAGGTTCGTCACAGGAAGAGCGACGGACTTCCGGGTTGAAGAAAAGAACTTTTACCTGACCCGGAAGTGATTGAGGATCACATGGACTGGGTATTTGAGAACACTTCCGGGTCAGGGAGTATAAAAGGACTTTGGGTACTCGCAGACAATGAGCTGAGCTGGGTGGAAGGGTGGCAACTCGTCTGGGAGCTGGAGGATTGGTTATTTGTGTATTTGTGATTAGCATTAGTGATTATATGAGAATTGTGGTGGAGAGTGTGCTTTGTGCACTGTGGCGACAAAATAAAGTCAATATTTGAACTTTTACCTGGTGTCTGGAGTCGTGGACAGGGGTTCAAGGGAGCGAGGGCGCCCCCTATCGTTCACAATGGCAATGACAGAACAAAAAGCCAAGAAAGCAGAAGGCTAATAGTTAAATTTCCTACTTTTTGTTTCTTTATTATTTATACTAACATGTTGACTATGTTACTACTTTTTGCTAAGTTAACACAATTAACAATTAACACATTTGTTTGAAGAGTTATTGCATTTTTGTAATAGCATTTTCCAGGTTTAGCTGCCTGTAAATCCACTATGTTTACTACTCATAATAACTTTATGACAAATGGAAAAGAAGATACAGCTAGCACAGCCTGTACAAGATCGAAATATTTTAATAATTGGAGAAAATTCAAAACAATTTACATGTTTCAATTTGGCAAAGTCAAATGTTAGTCAGAAATGTCATTCAGGAAAAAATGTGAGGCCATGAACAGTTAGCCTTATTAGTCAAGAGTATTTTTCATCCATTGATGTAGCTTCAGTGACAGTTTTACCAGGCTCACAGGGCATTGGCAGACATGCAAAACCCCCAGTTCTTTACTCTTAAGGATGCTGCTCGTCTACTCCTGGCAGTCTGGTAGCTGATGTCTTCTGCCTACTATACAAGCAGCACGTAAGGCTGAGGAAAGGTCCACTTCTGTCCAGGGAGCAGCTGTCCCACCTTCCAAAAACCAGTTTGATCTTTAGTCACAGTGGATGTAATTCACAATGTATTAGAGCTGAATGTTTGATATTAAAAATCTGTCAATTTAGAAAGTGGAAAGAGAATTACGTTATTCATTTTCAGATAATGCAGCACAGCAAATGTATGATGGCACAAGCTCTCCATTATGCTACCTGTCAGAACCAAAGCTCACCACATGAAACTCATGAGGAGATCTGTAAATAGCACTTTTCACACAGCATGCAGAGGCAGAATCTTTATGTGACAGGGTGCTTGAATGAACACAATAAATAAATTATACAACCCTCTGGACAACCATATTATAAGATGAGATTTCATCTTCATGTTTTCTGTACAAAGGATCTGTATCTATTATAAATACAAGCACAAAAATGATCACGTGCAGAATATCCCGTAGTGACCTAAATGCTATTGTACTTTTTGTAAGAAATAAGGAGGACTAAAGAAAAAACACATCTCTACTGCATGTTCATGTTTATCTTTGGTTGTAGTCTCAATTTCTGGTCCTATATGTACTGTGACTCAAAAATTGCTAGTGTGCTGTGTTGCTTTATTTTTCTCCTTCTGATTCTCCATGTTTAATTTTGCCAGTTGTTAGTGTCTCATGGCTTTACCTATCAGGGACTCATCTGATTTGCACACGGTGTTCTTCCTTCAGTATTTCTCTTTTTAAGTCAGCTTTCAATTAACTTGCTCACAATGTTAAATATTGCTCTCCTCAGAGAACTCTGCATTCTTTAAAATTTTCTTCCATCATGGTCACAGAATAAGTAAGGACATAGATATGAGCGCGGTGTAGATGAATGGCTAACAAGGGCAGAAAAGTTACTCTCTGGTGTCAGCAATATATACCTATTGCTCACAGCTTGCTAACTGGAAAGTTGTTGCATCGGTAGAAATGGCATATGACTGGCACAAAAAAGCTGTAGTCCAAAGCCCCTCCTGACCCTAGCTACCCCTTAGCCACTTGAATTACCTACTGTGTGCTAGTTTTATTAAACTTTTTTTAAATTCCAGTTGGGTAATCTGGTATATTTTGTAATTTAAAGTGCGTATCAATCTTTAGGATTGTCTTCGTCATGAAAGTGGCAGTACAAAACAAAGGAGATTTATCCATCTTTGAACAAACTTGTATCCTGGTAATGCAGTCCCTTTAATAGGAAATCAGACTGCATTTCTCCCCTTATTGGTTAAAGGAAAGAAAATCACTACGAAAATGTTCTTTTTTGATGTTGATAGTCAATAACTAACAAACAGGCCCATGGAGAAACATGCCTATATTCACTTTGTTCAGGAAAAATTCATTACATGTTTTATTTATTAGTAGGCTTACTGTCAGGTTCTCAGTTTCTGCATTTTTACTGTTCCTGTTCATTTTACTTTGTGTTCTTATTTATCACTGTTATTTGTTTTGAATTGATATACACACAAGTAAAATCCTGTTATAGCGAATACTGAAGTAAGAAAATTTTCAGAATAATGAATACTTTTTTTTGGGATGGACAAACAGTCATACGACATGGAATGGATAAACAGATTTTGCTTTAACGAAATGTAAATTTCAGTAGAATTTCTGGACTTACATTGTAGAGAAAAGCCAAGCAAAATGACACCTTTTATTGGCTAACTAAAAAGATTACAGTATGCAAGCTTTCGAGGCAACTCAGGCCCCTTCTTCAGGCAAGAATTAAGATTACATCTTGCCTGAAGAAGGGGCCTGAGTTGCCTCGAAAGTTTGCATATTGTAATCTTTTTAGTTAGCCAATAAAAGGTGTCATTTTGCTTGGCTTTTCTCTACATTCATAATGGCTAACACGGTACAACACCCTAGTACTATGGACTTACATTGAAAATTTTGTGACCCTTTTTACTGCAAATGTGTTTTCAATGTACACCAAGCCTTATTATTCCAGTCTTCAAGTTTTTAAGTTTTTAGTCAATTTCTCCAGTAACTTGGGATAATTCTGATAATGATGTTTTTCTTTGGGAAGTGAAGCATGCTGCCCCTCCAGTAGGTTGTATTTAAAAACCACCAGTTTTCTCTACAAAGAAATCACTGTTGACATGAGGCCACATATTGCAGTGTTTCTACCCTGGAGCTGGAGATTTAGGTCAATGGGGTAGGATGTTATATCAGATAAAAAAGTATAAACTTTTGCATTTTTTTGTTCAGACATAAGAGTTAGAAGTTCTTTCTAGTACCAAAGCATCCTCCAAGAACAACTTCTCCCAAATATCCAAGAACAGATTGGTAATGAACAATGCCTTTTCCAGCATGATGGAGCACTGTACCATAAGGCAAAACTGATAACTAAGTGGCTCTGGCAATAAAACATCAAAATTTTGTGTCCATGGCCAGGAAACTCCCCAGACCTTAATCCCATTGAGAACTTATGGGCAGTCCTCAAGAGGCAGGTGGAAAAACAAAAACCCACAAATTCTGACACACTCCAAGCATTAATTATTCAAGAATGGGCTGCCAAGAAACAGGATTTGGCCCAGAAGTTGATTGACAGCATGTCAGGGCGAATTGCAGAGGTCTTGAAAAAGATGGGCCAACACTACAAATATTAACTCTTTGCATAAACTTAATGTAATTGTCAATAAAAGCCTTTGAAACTTATGAAATGCTTGTAATTATATTTCGATATAACATACAAACATCTGACAAATAGATCTAAAAACACTGAAGCAACAAACCTTGTGAAAACCAATACTTATGTCATTCTCAAAACCTTTGGCCACGACTGAACTCATCTTTAAATGCACGGTTTTCATTGTCAACCTTTCTTATCTTTGTGATAAACATTTTGAACATGACATTTTTACTTTCTTCCACAAATTTTCACCGTTGTCGACTTGGCGAGAATATCCTCACTACAGCCTATAGAACAGCGAAGATGGATGGTTAAGTTGAAGCTTGCTACCTCTGTCTAAAGTGGTAGACTAAGGACTTGCACAGTGATCATCAAGGTCACAGACAGAGCATTACAGCTTCTGGGATTGAAGCAGATACAAAAGTGCCAGTAAATAGTGCTTTGAAGACAGTTAGCTTACATAGCACTCATTTTTTTTCTGTGTAATGGCCACAAATATCCAAAACAACTGATTTTTTTTTGTTCAAGGTCTGGATTAAATTGTTCTTGTGTCCAGACCTGAATAAGAGTTTTCCTGTTAAGTGCAGCTGGTTTAGATTATTTATTCCTTGATATTTCAGTGTAGCGACTTCTGCCTGTTTTTTGACAAATGTTTTGATTTTTCCCTAAACGGTACTGTGTCATTTCTGTGTTGTAATAAAGTCTGGCTATCTGTTTGGATAATTCTAACGTTTACATACACATTGCATTTCCACTTTTTTTAGGGTTTTCTCTTTGTTTAATAGTTTTCATATTCCATCATGCAAACCAATCAGGTAAAGACACATTTTAAAGCTAAAATACTGTACATGTGACTTCATCTATTGGAATATTCTTCTTCTCAAATAACTTTAGAAGACTGTTTCACTACCATACCTTATTTTGGATTTTCGAGTTTGGGTTATACATATTGGGTTTATGGTTACAACCCATTCCCATCAACATTCTGAGCCTGACAGCTTCGAACTCTGACCAAGGATGGAAAGACAAACAACAAATACTTGAAGAAAACTTTAAACAATAAACTAAATGGAAGCACAAACTACTTCCACTAATAGGATCTAGTGCCAAGAGACAGAGAGAGGCAAAAATCTAATTTAGAGGAAGCTGAAAGGTCTGAATACTGGGGGAGTAAAGGAAAAAAAAACCAAAATAACAGTTGGCAATTAAAAAAAAGCAAATAAGTGGCTAATAAACAAATAAAAAAAATCAGAAAGCAGAAATATTAAGAGAAAAATTATTACTATAAACCAGGTGGTAATTTTAATGCAGATATTCCAAAACTATGATGGAGTGCAGTGCAGTGATGTCAGATGTAAAATGCTGGTCATTTAACTGGCAATGGTGTAATTGCTAAATAATAAGATGGCTGCACGTAGACAGCCATTCAACAAAATGGAGGAAATCTCAATTTAAAAAAAATAATTTAAAAAGTAGCATCACTATAGTAGCAATAAAAATAAATGACCCACCAAATATGGAAGTCATATGAGGTGTGATTTCAACAGTCTGATAATGTAGACATGGTGTCTCTGTCTAGGTAAAGGAAAGCTAAAATAATTAACCAAAAAGAACTTGAAAGATTGTTTTTTTTGTTTTGATTAATTCTTTCCAATTTCTTTTTTGATGTTTCATTTTCCTGCTTGTTCTATTTCCTTTACAATCATACCTTTTCAAAAAATTCAAACCAAGTAACATAACTCTAAAACAAAAGACGCAACTGCTCTCCACCACAGGTCTGCACGAAAAGACCTCACTACTCCAGACAGTCAAGCTCCAAAATCAAGATGCAGGATTATGGCCTACACAGACCCATTAGTGGAATAAAGGTAATATGGACATGTTGCAGTGCCCGAGGATTATTGTGAGCACTGCTAAACCAGCAGCAAACAGACATGATCAGGGCAAGCAAAGCATCAAAATATTGGAAGTGTTGTGTCAGCGAGCTAATATGATTTGAGAAATGATCAGAAGAAAACACAAGAAAAAGGAGAAAAACTGAGAAATCAAAAATATGAGTGTCAAAACCAAAACGGAAGACGAGAATCATGGTCAAAAATTCAAAGCAAAAGAGAAACTTTTATAGAAAGTGATTTGATAAAGGGGTTTGACTTCTCAAACCTCATTGATGAAGTGAATTCTATTTATCCCATTGTGATGTACTTGAAGAATGTGACCTCCAAAGACATGCCTATAGAAACCTGTCAAGGGGTCTTAATGACGGGAATTATAAATGGCAGTGATCATGGAAAATACAAAATGGCAGACAAGACGGCCCCAAAAATGTGATCTTTAAGCAATTGGAATTTCCATAGATAAACATCAAATTCATATTCAATAACATGAACAACTCCTTAAACAAGAGTTTGATTTCAGAAATCCATGAAAAAATATGTATAAAAAATAAAAACATAAACCAAATCTAACAGGAAGAGCAAAAGAATGCTACTACTAGAGCCGACTGCGGAATAAAGCTAACTACTGCTAAGAGTTTCAAAGATTTTTATATCCCTGAAGGGTAAAACAGCAGATGATCGTTGTCATATTTATATCGTAACATCTTATGAAGTCATCAGTGTATCAATCACTGTTATGGTTTGCGTAAAACTAATATGACAAGAAAATCATCCGCCTTTGTAATTTCAAAACCAAATATAAAATGTAATTTAAAAATCAAATTTACATTTATTTATTTGGCCAACACCTTTATGTAAAGCAGCTTACAACATTTGAGATACAATTGGTTACATTTCTTTTCTTTTTCCAGTTTGAGAACAGGCAGATGAAGTGACTCGCTCGGGGTTACACTATGCCTGCAACAGGATTTGAACTGACAACCTCAAAGGTTGAAGTCCAAAGCCTTAAACACTGCACCACACTGCCTCCCTTACAAAACCTATGTCACTAATTCAATGTTCATGCAAAAAAATCAAAACTACATAAAAAATATACATATAAATAGTCTTAATACTAGAAGAGGCTTTAAAGTCTCAAAAATATATTTAATTGGTAAAGAAAAAAAATAAAGCCCCTGGTTCCTAAAAAAACAAACTAAGTTCCATTAATATTTAAGGATTTTTTGTAAGAATTCATAATCTAAACAAACACAGGCAGAAACGATCAAAAAGGAAACAGAGGCTGAAAGGACCAAAAACCAAAACATAATCTAAAAAGATTTAAGAAGCTGAAAAGCAGAAAACGAAAGATGACCTTCTTTTCATATGCTGCTGACCTTTAAATAGCACTGGGGCTGGTCACCCAATTGAAACATAAGGGGGTCCCACCCCTTTGGGCTCAAGATAAAGAAAATAGAGGACATACAGGAATAAACTAATAAATACATAAACAAAATAATATTAATGTAAAAAACAAAACCATAGTCAATAACAAAATACATTACAGACAATTAACTTAAAATAATAAAAAGACAAAAAACTTGAGTCAGGAATAAAACCAAGGCTACACCATAACATTTTTACACATATCTATAACTTCTGTCCAACCAATCAAGTACTCTTTCACTTTGTCCCATGTGTTACATTCATTTCTTTGTCAGTTAATTTTTCTTCTTTATGGAAAATCATTACACAAAGTTTCAAGAATGCACTGGTGTAAATGTAGTTGTGCCTCTGATCTGTGCATTTGCATCTGATGGTGATCCGCCTAAGGAAAGACTTGTAAATAAAATTCTACTCAGCCAATAACCTTTGGCCCAAGGGACCAGTTTAAGAATTCCATTAAACAGAAGTTCCAGTCAAAGTCTGTTTCTGTATATAATGGAAAGGGCTATAATCTACATCAAAGATGGCCATGCTAGAATTTTTACAATTTTTATGACATATATTATAGTTTTACTGGAATTCTGTGGGCTTTAATGGCTGCTTGCATTACTATAGACTCGGAGTATGGTCTTTGATGGCTCTGAGGTTTTTTTCAGAATCATGATAAAAGCTGCCGGATGCTGACCGGATGTCTTAATGCTGAAACTGTTTATACTTACTTGAAACAGCAGTCAGCAGGATACACAGACCTCAGGGGGGTTTGTTTTTAATACATTTTACATTTGCACATTTTTGAAGCACACATTTCAAGCAGTATGAACAATAAGCCCATGCAGGAGCTCAAAGACTATAGGAGTTAAAGCTCAATAAGTTGCCTGACCAACTTATTGCCGGACCAGATTAAGACCTTTAGAGGCCCTAAGCACTTAAAAGATTTGGGTGTCCCCATGTTTGTGAGCTGCACTCACTCTCAGTGGACAACTGAATGGGACAGCCAACATGACCAAGACAAGAACGATCATGTGAGCCTCGGTGGACCATGTGGCAGTTACCAGATTCTAATTTTGTTGTTTTCCCATGCTTAATATATATCATTAACCTCTATTACTACCATTTTATCATTTTCATTATTGTATGAATATGTAATATTTTTCATCTAATGTGGGAACCCTTTTTTTGTGGAACCTGGTGCCCTAAACATGTGCTTACTTTGATTAATGGTTAATCCAGCCCTGCCTATAGAGGTTCAACACCCGGAAAAGTTCCAGCTGGTGATGACACTTCCCAAAGACAGCAGCATAAAAGAAAAATATGTTAAGAAAAAGAAACAAAAAACACAAATTATTCATTTTGCAAACAACAAAAGGTGCAATTTGACAAACACTAAACTGTCCCAGGATATCATTAATTAGGAGTCCCAAGCACTAATGAGCTCAGAAGCGAATAGTCCAAAACACATCCAATGACACCTGCTATCAAACCTTGGGTAATAAGTATAAGTACCAGGGGCCTTATGTATTACACTATGTGTAGAATTCACACTAAAACATGGCGTGCAGACAAAACTGGAAATATGAGTAAAAAAAGTTCAGTTGCATGAAACCGCGTATGTCAAGTTCAACGCACTTCCTTTTTATGAATCCCAATCAACGTGAATTTTAATGCACACACACACATCTACAGCCCCACCCTGACTCCTCCCAGAACTTTGCATATTTGAATATGCAAATCAATATAAATAGACCTTCCTTTCAGTACTTTGTTAAAAGACAATGATGAAAGCATGTGGAAAAAAGAATTTCAGCAAAAGCAAAGTGGAGGCAAGGAAAAATGTACTATTTGTTGGCTTACAGTAAGTAGTGGTATAATCAACAAAAGGAAACTGATGGAGTGATACAGCATGGCGAAGACTCTTGAAAGTCCAAGTTCAGAAAATTGCACAGTGTCCAAAATAAATAAAAATAGAAATAAAAGATATCAAAGTTGATATGAAAAGGAGGGGAGCAGTCCCACTGTCTGTTTATTCTGTTTCAGACAATATTACAAAAGCTGACCCCTGTGCCAAGGACGTGACTCCAAGTGGTGATGGTGATGCTGTGCCCAGCACATCTTTGGGCGCTGTCTGCACACACATCTCTGCCTTGTAAACTGGGTGACCTTCTGGCTTTGTACTGAAGGATGCTGTTCTGGAGTCACAAAATGCAAAAGTGGATGCTGTAAGAGATGTGGCCAATGAACTAAGGTATATAAGCAGGGCTAGCGCCACCATTAAGGCAAATTAGACATTCATCTAGGTTGCAGATCATAAGGGGTGGGGAATCCCAGCCCCAAGGGCTAGCTACCGAACAGTCAGTTGGTGCACTAATAAGCTAGGCAAAATAACCTAGCACTAGCACTAAGTATAAGGGCTGTACTACGTGATATTGACCACAAATTTATTTAATTGGTTAAAAAATAAATGCTGCATCTGATTACCTGTTTTACATTCAGCTAATTACATTTAAATGAAGCTATAACACTGTCTGATTTGACTGATCATTTGGTAGGTCAGGTCAGGTGCATCTCTTCAACAATTGCTTTGTGCCACATTATGCAGCATACTGAATGCTTGCACAATGCAACTCACTTTCTGTGGAGTATACAGAAATTAGTTCACGCTTTTGTTTTCAGTTGACTAGATTACTGTAATGCACTCCTCTCAGGACTACCCAAAAAAGACATCAATTGATTGCAACTAGTGCAGAATGCAGCTTCTAGAATCTTAACTAGGAAAAGAAAATCCAAGCACATTTCTCCAGTTTTGATGTCATTACATTGGTTACCTGTGTCATTCAGAATTGACTTTAAAATACTGCTTATGGTTTAAAAAGCCTTAAATAATCTCACTTGATCCTATATTTTGGAATGTCTTACACCTTACACTCCAAATTGTAACCTTAGATCTTCAAATGAGTGTCTACTTAGAATTCCAAGAGCTAAACTTAAAAGAAGTGGTGAGGCGGCCTTCTGCTGTTATGCACCTAAACTCTGGAATAGCCTGCCAATAGGAATTTGCCAGGCTAATACGGTTGAGCACTTTAAAACACTGCTGAAAACACATTACTTTAACATGGCTTTCTCATAGCTTCATCTTAGTTAAATCCTGATACTCTGTATATTCAACTAATTATCATTATTGTTCATGGTGTCTCCAAAATCCGTACTAACCTCTACTTTCTCTTTTGTTCTTTTTCCAGTTTTCTGTGGTGGCGATCTGCCACCACCACCTAACCAAAGCACCTTGATGTCCCTACATTGTTGGATTAAAGGAAAGAAATCCACATGACCATCATCATCAAGTTCTTCCATGAGAACCCTGAATACAATGAGGACTGATTGAGGTAATTTATGTTAGGTAGAATGCCTAGAGAGGGCTGGGCAGTCTCGTGACCTGGAACCCCTGCAGATTTTGTTTTTTTCTCCAGCCGTCTAGTGTTTTTTTTTTTTCTGTCCTCCCTGGCCAACGGACCTTACTTTTATTCTATGTTAATTAGTGTTCCCTAATTTTAATTCTTATTTATTTTGTCTTTTTCTTTCTTCATCATGTAAAGCACTTTGTGCTACATTATTTGTATGAAAATGTGCTATTTAAATAAATGTTGTTGTTGTATACAGTAGATCAGCACATTAATGGAGTGGAAATGCTTTCTATTTCCATAAATGTATTCTCTTAAGGCACTTTAATAGTGTAGTGTTGGCACCACGTACCCCACTAGATAGATTTTCTGCTCTTTACTTTCGCTGTCCTTAAAATGACTGCTCACCTTTTGCTGCACTAGTTGGCAAAAGCACAGGCAATTATGTGGAATTACCATTTTTATAGGCTCTCCTGCTATAGATGATGTAACGCCATTTCATTCTTGTGGTGTTTCATCCCTGGCTAAAGTAATTTGTCCAGCACCTTTCCAATTGCAATGTGTGTGTACCTGGCAACTAAAATTACTTTTGGAAAACCGAACGTTGCTGCGAATTGCACTTTGATGTTTGCCAGTTCAACCACAGTGGAAGGAAATCTTATATATCTTATATATCTGGATAATAGAGGATAATATCATTCCATACAGATGGCATGGCACAACTCAATGATGAATATGGAATACCGGATCAGCCAGCAAGTTCCTGTTGAAAAGTTCCTGTGGCTAAAAACCCAAGAGGAGACAGAACTTCCAAATGAACAGGTAGAGCACAATTCCTCTAAGTCTGTCTTTGTTAAGCCGGTGGCAGTTCAGCATTCAGCTCCTAGAGGATAGCTCTTGGAAATCGAATTTAACTTAGAAGTTAGTCAGCATCATGGGAAAAGAAATCAGTAAGATATCTAAATATGTGCTCTCTTCTACTTCTTCCATTTGCTATGTTTTCTAACGACAATTAAACAGCCATGGTAATTGGAATAGTTTGGCCATTCTGTGCACCATTATATTGTTACAGAATGATTACAATCAAGTGAAATAATTTGCAAAAGATATGTAATTAATTTTAGTATATTTGATTACATTTGATGAAATGGATACAAATCTGAAAAACAAAGAGAAACCAAAAAGAAATAGTAGCACTGCTTTGACGCTGGGTGCCATCCATTTGCAAAACCGAGCAGAAACTTGCGTATGCAAGGTGTGACGCGTGCGTGGCTTTGTGCAAAGTTTAGTTTTTATACATCTTGAAACAAGTGTGGATCTTATATATATATATATATATATCTTTATTCTTCACAGAAATGATTCCAGTCATAATGAAGCTCCATGAAGAACAAAGGCAAAACTGAATTGCTGAAACAAAGGCAATGCAAGTCGAAAAAATACCCAAAATAGAATCTAAACAGAGTAGTTGAAAAAACAGCAAGAAGGGCACGAGCACAGCAAAACACAGATAACTCATCAACTCCAGAACATATCCACAATGAGCCGCCAGGAACAGTGGAAGACTCTCCGGATATATAGGGTGGAGGGCAGTTCCTGGCAGAGTTTGGCAAGTCGTCCCACCTCTTAGGTTACCACCTAAAAAACACATGGCACATAGCAAAACTATCTGAGAGATGATACAGGACATGGGTAACGTTATCTTTTGCAGGTGATCACTAACAGATGACCAACCACCCTTTTTTAAAGCTGCTTATGTCAATTCAGGGTTGTGGGGAGATGTAGCCTATCCAAGCAGCACTAGTGCATATTAACGCTTAACATACTCTAACTTTTGGGGAGCTGGAGTGTACCTCTGGACCATCAGGCATATGATAGAAACTAACCCTAGGAGAGACATCATGTTCTAGGAGTTAGCACTGTCACCAATTCAGGGTTGTGATGATGGAGCTGGAACATATTCTAGCAGTATCACGCATAGAACAGGTAAAAACAGTGCATAGAACACCAGGTCATATTAACAGCTAATATTGATGAGCAAAACACCCAAGTTTCGTTTTGCATGCAATTTAACAAAATCATTTTTATTTTTTTAATCTTCTGGGTTAGAAAGCAAAGAGTATTGCTTCCTAAGGAGCCAAAACCACCATCTCCTTCTTCGGCTGCCCTCCAATACTGTTTCTGCCTTCTTGATCTTCCGCGACTCCTTTCATTGGCTAAAATTAATTTTGGCACCTTCCAAGTGCACCCTGTATATTATTCTTCAATGGCAAAACTAATTCAAATGAGTTATTTTTTGGGGGTGGGATTTAAATGGTTTTGGGCTAGAAAGCAAGGAATATTGCTTGCTGCGTTTTTTGTGGGCCTGAAACTACTGTCTCCTTCTTCATCTGACCTCTAATGCTGTTTCTGCCCTCCCAGTCTTCCACAGCATCTTTCATGTGGCTTCATATACTTTCATTCTCCCCCTACACTTCCAGCCTGCATATTTATGCCACTGGTTCTCCCACATAATGCTCATTTGGGGTCAGAAGTAGCATTAGCAGCTCTAACTCTACACACCTCCATAAGATGAAAAAGGCAGGATTTTTCTGGAGACTCCCTGACATCCATGCACCTTGGCCAATGGGTTTTTACGAAGGGAGAATCGCCTCTGCAGTACTTGTAGGTAAGTAATCTTTAGTCATAGTCCCCCATGCTCTTCGTCAGAATAAATTGGCCCTTTTGCACAAGGAGAAATAGGCTAAAGATGAGATGAAAATATACATATTAACTTCATGAATTTCAATGGTTACAAAACACCACTTGTTCAGTGAGTTTTTTTGTAAAGTAAGATTAATTTTTGCATAAATCGTCTGGCTCATCACTGATAGTTAATATACTATAATATAACAATCTCAGTTTCTTTTTAACCTACTTTGTATTTAAATCTTTCAGGGAACTCCCCTGAAGCATCATGCATATGACAGGAACTAGCCTTACATGAGACACCAGTGCACACTAACAGTTAACATAACAATCTGAAATTCCACCTCATCTGTTTCATGTGAAGCCAGCATTAATTTCTCCTTTATCAGACTGAAAGTATGAAGCAATCCTGGATAGGACATTAGTTAGTATAAACAAACGGCCACTGATGCTTCTGCATTCTCCGGAACTGCAGCATTTCATTTGGTCTTCTTTTGCTAACTGTGTGATGGAGTACTTTCAAGCCAGGGGGAAAAATGTAATCACTTCTCTAAATATCATTCATCCTTTCTTTAGGAGGTAATTGAGAGAACCACCGGTAGTCGAGATTCACACTCAATCAACTGAATAACACCTTGGGGCATTGTTTGATTTATTTTAAAGCAAATGTTACAGCAATGCAACGAATACAGTGAGGCTGCAAAATGATACATTCATCAGAATAATACATCTCTTAGGCTTTTGGTCGATCTTATAAAAAGTGGGCTTAAACAGGAGTTTTTTATTGACACTTTCAAACCCATTTCACAATACTCTTGCTCTCTCTATCTCTCTCACTTGCTTTTCAAAGAACAATAATGGCATGCTATAAGAAGTAACCTGGATCCTTTGACTATTTGGTGCAAGAGGCACCCTAGGGACCTCTAAGCCATCACACTAGATGAACAGTAATTGACCATCTTTGCACCTTTTCACATCAAAACAATTTCTAATGCTCTAGTATTATTATTGAAAAAGATGTTTTGTTGTACCCCTACTGATTAAGTGTAAGGGAGCCTGTGGATAGTCATTACAGACAGGGCACAGCAGGTTGGGAAATAAGGTTAAAAAATCTGTATTTATGTAACATAATGAAATGAAAGCCAAACAGTGTATAATCAACATTGGTTTCCTTGTCTGTCTCTTTATTAAGTTCCATGATACAGGCACCTGAGGAAAGGAGCAATCTATTGTAGGGCAAGCACATGAGTGCAAATGAGAGTCACCATTAAACCTGGTTTGTGGAATGAAGACAGTTCAAAATAAGAATAAGATCCTCTCAAAGAAAGCATTTCAGTGGTGAATCAGACTAGAATGAGAAGATATTGTTATTTACTGGGCCCAACTTAGATTAATTAATTCTTAAGTGTTGCCTAATACAGTGGTTTTCAAACAAAGGATTCTTGGCAAGGCTGACATTCTTAAAAATAAAAATCTGTTAAATTATCTTTAAACTTTTTCATATAGTTATTTAATAAACATGTGAAAAAGTTCTGCTATTATTGCAAGAAAGTAGTTCTATATCAGTATAGTTATAGACTACTGTTGCAGCTCACAGCCAGTACAATTCTTGTGCAGCTGTCAGGTGATATTTGAGGAAACATAAAAAAAATAGTCTATAGTGAGGTAGTGGTCTTTACAATAGGCCATTAGTTACATAATGGCTAAACCCAAACCTCCATGTTAGGCTGCATTTCAAGTTCCATTGGTCCTTGTCGCAGTGCTCATACAGCGAGCCTACACTCCTATCTCGCTCACCCAACCTCATTATGCTAGTCTGTGTCCACTGCCTATACCATTTCTTGCCCATGGAGCCTGAGGTCATAGATATGTCTCACTTCCCAACTCTTTGAGCATTACAATGGAGCATTAGATACAAAGTAGCTGAACCTGAATCTTTTTGTTAGGCTGCATATCAGTTCCATTGATCTGTCTCAAAGTGCTCATGCAGCAAGTCAATATTTCTATCTGGCTCGCCTGACCTAGTTATACTATTCCATGTCCACTGCCTGTGCTGATTCTTGCCTGTGGACCCAAAGTCACAGACCCATCTCAATTCCTACCTTTATGAGTCTTAAAATGGACCATTAGTTACATAGTGGCTCTGGCGGAAATTGGGCTACTGTTGGCCAAAGAAGGAGAAGAAGAGGGGGGAGACATGTCATGAGACATGAAGAGAGGAGGAAGGTAAACAGAGTGGAACTGAGGATAGGAACTTTAAATGTTGGCAGTATGACTGGTAAGGGGAGAGAGTTAACAGATATGATGGATAGAAGGAAGGTTGAAATGTTGTGCGTGCAAGAGACTAAATGGAAGGGGAGTAAGGTCAGGTGAATCGGAGGTAGATTCAAATTGTTCTGTCATGGTGTGGATGGGAGGAGAAATGGGGTGGGGGTTATTCTGAAGGTACAGTATGTCAAGAGTGTTTGGGAGGTGAAAAAAGTGTCAGACAGAGTAATGATTATGAAGCTGGAAATTGGAGGTGTGATGATGAATGTTGTTAGTGCATATGCCCCACAAGTTGGGGGTGCGATGGATGAGAAAGAAGATTTTTGGAGTGAGTTGGATGAAGTGATGAACAGTGTACCCAAGAGACAGAAAGTGGTGAATGGAGTGGATTTCAATGGACATGTTGGTGAAGGCAACAGAGGAGATGAGGAGGTGATGAGTAGGTATGATGTCAAGGAGAGGAAAGAAGAATGTCAGATGATAGTGGAATTTGCCAAAAGGATGGAGATGGCTGTGGTGAATACGTATTTTAAGAAAAGGGAGGAACATAGGGTTATGTACAAGAGTGAAGGAAGATGCACACAGGTGGATTACATCCTATGCAGAAGAGTCAATCTGAAGGAGACTGAAGACTGCAAAGTGGTGGCAGGGGAAATTGTAGTTAAGCAGCTTAGGATGGTGGTCTGTAGGATAACGTTGGAGATCAAGAAGGGGAAGAGAGTGAGGGCAGAACCAAGGATCAAATGGTGGAAGTTGAAAAAGGAAGACTGCAAGTTTGAGTTTAGGGAGGAGGTAAGATAGGCACTGGGTGGCAGTGAAGAGTTACCAGACAGTTGGGAAACTACAGCAGATGTAGTAAGGGTGACAGCAAGAAAAATGCTTGGCGTGACATCTGGACAGAGGAAGGAGGAAAAGGAAACCTGGTGGTGGAATGAGGAAGTGCAGGAGAGTATACAAAGGAAGAGGATGGCAAAGAAGAAGTGGGATATTCAGAGAGATGCAGAAAGTAGACAAGAGTACAAGGAGATAAGGCACAAGGTGAAGAGAGAGGTGGCGAAGTCTAATGAAAAGGCGTATGATGAGTTGTATGAGAGGTTGGACACTAAGGAGTTAGAAAAGGACCTGTACCGATTGGCTAGACAGAGGGACCTAGCTAGGAAAGATGTGCAGCAGGTTAGGGTGATAAAGGATAAAGATGGAAATGTACTCACAAGCGAGGGAGGTGTGTTGAGAAGATGGAAAGAGTACTTTGAGAGGCTGATGAATGAAGAGAACAAGAGAGAGAAGAAGTTGGATGATGTGGAGATAGTGAATCAGGAAGTGCAACGGATTAGCAAGGAGGAAGTAAGGACAGCTATGAAGAGGATGAAAAATGGAAAGAACGTTGGTCTAGGTGACATACCTATGGAAGCATAGAGGTGTTTAGGAGAGATGGCAATGGAGTTTTTAGCCAGATTGTTTAATGGAATCTTGGAAAGTAAGAGGATACCTGAGGAGTGGAGAAGAAGTGTATGGTGCCAATATTTAAGAATAAGAGGGATGTGCAGGACTGTAGTAACTACAGGGGAATAAAATTGATGAGCAACAGCATGAAGTTATGGGAAAGAGTAGTGGAAGCTAGGTTAAGAAGTGAGGTGATAATTAGTGAGAAGCAGTATGGTTTCATGCCAAGAAAGAGCACCACAGATGCGATTTTTGCTCTGAGGATGTTGATGGAGAAGTATAGAGAAGGCCAGAAGGAGTTGCATTGCGTCTTTGTGGACCTAAGAAAAGACAGCATATAACAGGGTGCCCCAAGAGGAGCTGTGTTATTGTATGAAGAAGTCTGGAGTGGCAGAGAAGTACGTAAGAGTTATACAGGATGTGTACGAGGGAAGTGTGACAGTGGTGAGGTATGTGGTAGGAGTGATGGATGCATTCAAGGTGGAGGTTGGATTACATCAGGGATCGGCTCTGAGCCCTCTCTTATTTGCAATGGTGATGGAAAGGTTGACAGACGAGATTAGACAGGAGTCCCCATGAACTATGATGTTTGCTGATGACATTGTGATCTGTAGTGATAGTAGGGAGCAGGTTGAGGAGACCCTGGAAAGGCGGAGATATGCTCTAGAGAGGAGAGGAATGAAGGTCAGTAGGAACAAGACAGAATACGTGTGTGGAAATGAGAGGGAGGTCGGTGGAATGGTGAGGATACAAAGAGTAGAGCTGGCAAAGGTGGATGAGATCAAATACTTGGGATCAACAGTACAGAGTAATGGGGATTGAGGAAGAGAGGTGAAGAAGAGAGTGCAGGCAGGGTGGAAAGAATGGCAAAGAGTATCAGGAGTAATGTGAAAGGGAAGGTCTATAGGACAGTAGTGAGACCAGCTATGTTATATGGGCTGGAGACGGTGGCACTGACCAGAACACAAGAGACAGAGGTGGAGGTAGCAGAGTTAAAGAAGCTAAGATTTGTATTGGGTGTGACGAGGATGGATAAGATTAGAAATGAGTACATTAGAGGGTCAGCTCAGGTTGGACGGTTGGGAGACAATGTCAGAGAGGCGAGATTGCGTTGGTTTGGACATGTGCAGAGGAGAGATGCTGAGTATATTGGGAAAAGGATGCTAAGGATAGAGCTGCCAGGGAAGAGGAAAAGAGGAAGGCTTAAGAGAAGGTTTATGAATGTGGTGAGAGAGGACATGCAGGTGATGGGTGTAACAGAACAAGATGCAGAGGACGGAAAGATATGGAAGAAGATGATTCTCTCTGGCGACCCCTAATGGGAGCAGTCGAAAGAAGAAGTGATACAGTGGCTGAACCCGAATCTCTATGTTAGGTTGCATTCCTGTTCCATTACTCCGTCTCACAGTCCTCATGCATCGAGTCCACACTTCTGTCTCACACACCCAACCTTGTTCTGCTATTCTCTGTCCACAGCCAATGCCAATTCTTGCCCACAGAGCACAAGGTCACAGATCCGTCTCACTTCCCCCCCTCTTTCAGCTGATCCTTGCCAGGATGGAGACTGCCTGGGGAAAAAACATACCAAAACTGCATTTTTATGCCATTATAATATACAGACAGAGGGAGACTGCTTCCCAGGGCAATGTGATCCCCCAATACAGAGGGTAGCGACATCCCTCTGTCATGCTACCTAGAAAGACACTCGCAGGACTACATGGGAGTTCTAGTTTTGGAGGGCAGCCCTGTTAGAGTCCCTTGGGTGCTACTAGGGGGAACAACTAGTGGCAGGCTCTCTTGTCATTGGAAGGTTCCACTTGACCAGGAATTGCTTCCTGGATGCAATGTGATAGCACCAGAAGTGCTCCCGGGTCCAGTATAAAGAAAGCTGCTGTGCTTTACTAGGTTGGGAGTGGAGACGCAAAGAATCTTGCTTGGAGTTGCTGATTGAGGAAAGGAAGAAACGTGTCCAAGGTATTTGAGAAGATAAATCAATTTATTTGTACCTGGAACTGTATGTTTGAAGTTGTGTAAAGAGTATGGGGCTGTTGGATGCCCCCTAGTGGTCACACCTTCTTTCTCTTTTTCACAGGTCCTTTCTGCCAGTGTCATTGTTTTTTTAGTTCTGGAAAACTTGCTATATCCTGTCAAAATGACAGTACAATGAGGAAGAAGGACTAATGTTAACAATTATTAGTAATAAACTGCACATATCTTACATTTCATTTTGGTGCTATTAATATTGATAAACAGCAGAAAGTTTTTGTTTTCAGTTGCTAATGATTGGTAACCTTCATTCGTCCTCAAAAAATGAATACGGGTATAGGTTGAACCTCAAAGCAGAACTGTGCAGCCATGAAGCCATGGAGTAATTCATTTTTTTTAAATCATAAGTTGCATGTATCCAGTGAGTTTTGATTTATTTTTAACTGGATACCTTTTGTAAATGTAAAGTATGGAAAAGCCTTTTTATTCCATATCAAATCACACTAATCTGAAAAGCATTTGCCATATACATGGAAAATGCAAAAGCAGAGACTGACACAAAAAACTAATAATCCTATTTTAAAATTCCCATATGCAATATTAGAGAGAGTGTTTGAAGAACTATCATCTTTAGTTTTGCCTAGTAAGAGTTTGATACTTATTTTAAGATAATAAAAAACTGAAATAATAAAAAAAAAACATCAGTTCCTGGAGGTGGTATTCTCAAAAAAAATAAAAAAGTGCAGGTCCTTTAAAAAGTTAATGTTTTTAGAGGTGGTAGTCCTGATAAAAAAAAAAAAAAAAAAACTTGACTACCCCAGCCTAGAGTTGTCATGTGATATCTGATCACATATTCATCAATATTCTGCTATACTGAAGTATTTGATTTGAAAAATAGATGTGTTATTATCCAGAATCATGTTGTGGGACTACTGTTAGTAGAAATCAAGATCCAAGATCATGCCCTGTTTTGCAGCATTGACTTTATATTGTTGGAGGTCCTTAAACAGTAGACATAACATTTTAAAGAGGCCTGGAAAAATTTTGAGAACCCCTGGCCTAACAAATAGTCAAAATGTGAAATATGCTGTGGAATGTGTGGAATGGTCTTGTCATCTAAAGTAACTACACAAGAAGCTGAGAAAACACTGAAGTAGGGGACAAGAAAGCAAATGTCAGATATTGAAGCCACAGAAGCACATTGATATGCACCACCACACAAACTCTAGTAGGCTTTTTGGATGTTTAATGGCATTTTTACACTATTGAGCTAAGCTATGTATGTTGTGTCAGCATAAGTAATTTGTCCTGACTTTTAAATATGTCATTATTAATATTTACAGTAAATGTTTGTATATTTCTGTATGTGTGCTACCATGTTTTTTTTTTTTACTGCAGCAAAGCTAGTATAGTGAAAATGGGCAAGTTAATAAAAGAAGAAAGGAAATTACAATAAATCTTTGATATCTTTGAATTCAGCTCAAGCAGAGTCGCTTGTCCGCTGTTAGAGAACTGCAACCCATTTCACAACACCTGCGGTCAAATCTCACCTATTCACGAACATGAAGAGTACAAAAAAAAATTCTGAGATTCCTATCACACAGTAGCAACTTATGAGATTTGTTATGGAAAGGTCTTTATGTATGTGTGTTTTAAGTATTATTGAATGATTAATTGTCATTTTTTTTCTTATATTAATAACTAGCAAAATACCCGCGCTTCGCAGCGGAGAAGTAGTGTGTTAAAGAAGCAATGAAAAAGAAAAGGAAACATTTTGAAAATAACGTAACATGATTGTCAATGTAATTGTTTTGCCACTGTTGTGAGTGATGAGTGTTGTTGTCATATATATATATATATATATATTTACACACACACACATAAACATATATATATATACATATCTATACATATACACATATATACATACATATATATATCTACATATATACACATACATATGCATACACACATAAATACATACACACATACATACATTATGAGGGGCCGTTCAGGAAAAAAAGATTGGTTTGTAAATATATACATTGGTTCAGATATTTATATCGGTTCAGATACATTGGTTTGAATATATACATTGGTTTTAATACATCCATTCAGATATATATTTCGGTTCAAATATATACATTGGTTGGGATGTATTGGTTGAGATATATACATCGGTTTGAATACATCCGTTCAGATTTATACATTGGTTTGAATACATCCGTTCAAATATATACATTGGTTGAGATATATATATTGGTTGATATACATTGGTTTAAATATATAGATTGGTTAAAATAGATTGGTTTAGATATATACATCGGTTCAGATACATCCGTTCTGATATATATATTGGTTCAGATAGATCGGTTCAGATATATACATTGGTTGGGATTTATGGGCAGGCACAACGGTCACCCATGTTTAGCATCTCCCTTTTGCTTCATCATTGCTTCAACACTGTTGTAATTATTGTGAACATTTTATACAAGCAGCATACGCTTGTCTGTCGCGTTTTGTTTAGTAAGCCCTATTTGTTGGGGGTCCTCGATTTCAAAGCACTTTTTTTCCTTTCATTATTTAAAACACTCGCGCAGATACCGCCTCTTCGCCTCGCTCCGTCCCGCCCCGGCTCATTGTACCCGCCTCACTCGCTCCCTCTTGTCCCTCCCATGACAGATTCTTCTCAAAAGCAGAGTTACTAGAAAGCATTAATCGCAACCGCAGTACCTCCCATATTTCACCTCATGAGACGCTGGTTTATCATTGGTGGAAAGCCGCCCGGTGATATCTGTTATTCCGTATTGGCAGCATTTCATTAAAGAGCGATCTGCTTCAGCAAGGAACTTAGTCCTGTTTGCTGAAAGAATGTTATGGAGGAAAACACTGGAGTTGCTCTCTTTCTTTAAATGTTGATCAGGGATCAAACTGACCAGAATATTCCGCATCACAAATAACTGATGTTTAACTGATGTTTTTATAGTAAAACGAACAAAACCACACACACTCACAAACTCACAAATCATGGGTCGCACGTACTACTAATTAAGCGTATCTGTCAAGGGCGATTATTTTTTCACCCCATAAAACAGATTCTTCTCAAAAGCTGAATTACCAGGAAGCATTGATCGCAACCGCAGTACCTCCCATTTTTCACCTCAACAGACGCTGGTTTATCATTGACCGAAAGCCCCGGTGATTTCTGTTATTCCGTATTGGCAGCATTTCATTAAAGGCGATCTGGTTCAGCAAGGAACTTAGTCCTGTTAGCTGAAAGGATGTTATGGATGTAAACACTGGAATAGCACTGTTTCTTCTGAATGTTTATCAGTGATCAGGGACCAGATTGATCAGAATATTCCTGCTTCACAAATAACTGATGTCTATTTTATTGTAAAACTGAGAAAACCAAACACGCGCACGTACACAACACAAATACTCAAACTCACACATCGTGGGTCGCACATACTGCTGATTAAGTGTATCTGTCACGGACGATCATTTTTTTTACCTAATAAAACTTTAGTTCGTCAAATTTAGAAAGCAGCGAGGTGATTTCTATTATTCCTTATTGGCAGCATTTAATTTAAAGATGATTCACGTCAACGAGGTGAAAGAGTCTCTTATTTTGACAGGGCGATCGTTTTTAAGGCTTAAGCATTTTTGATTGACTTACAAAAGAAAATAGCTATTACTTACCCTCTTTGCTTCAAATTGCCTTTTTAAAAAAACTTTTTGATGTAATTTGTTTATGACAGTATAAAATAAAAAATTAGTGCTCAAAATTATAATGCGCGTATCTAACAGGAAGAGGTGGTGGTAAGATTGCTGACTCGCAGTTAAATGATCACTGGTTTGTGTCCAGGGGGCTTCCTTTCTGTTATTTTATTTATTTACCTATTTATTTTACAAATTGCTTTGAGTAGTAAGAAAGGCGCTATAAAACGTAAGGAATTAATAACAATTGTATTATTATTATTATTATTATTATTATTATTATTATTATTATACGTGTGAATGCATGATCAAATTCAGCCGCTGCGTAGTGGGGTATGAATAGGGACAATACCACGAGTTCATTGAAATAATTACACAGCAAGGTGCACACGCAATGCAAACATAATGTGTATATTATTGAAGTAAAGGTTCATATAAATTAATTATATACAACTTTTTAACAAGTTGAGAGATGTCAACTGGTTAAAATGCACGAAATTATACATGATTGCTTTACAGTTCACACATAGTGTATGTATATTGTTAAAATAATGATATAAAATCCTATAAAATGCTATAGAATCTGCGTCGTAGACTTATTTTGTGTCAAATTTCTTCAAAGAAGTTTTTAATTAGTTTGCTTTAAAAAAATCTTACGGCAAACATGTGAACCGTAGAAAATCGCTGATCTTTATCAATTTGTTTTAATGCATGCTCCGTGCAAAATGCTGTCATATCTGTTAGTAAACATGCACGCACAGCGATGTCCTGATGTCTGCGTTCTAAGGCTGCAGGTAAATTAAACGCTATTGACGTTTTACCGGGGTGCTTTGTGATTGAGGGCGGACAGTAAACTTTGTTAAAATGATATCGAAAAATACCAGTCGTCAGTTGTGTTTTTTAGTCGTTTTGGTGTGTTTACTGTTCTGTTACCAAAAAATTCTTCAACGGGGATCATCAACAAAGAAACGTGGATAGTAAGATTTAGTAAAATATCAGTAATAATAATACATTGCTCGACGCCTAGTAACACTTTACAAAGACATTTAAAAGACAGCTCGTTAAAATAAATGTAGCAGTCCATTGTCACCTATAAGTGACAGCTTGCTCTTAAACATTTACACAGGTGTTTTTCCTGGGAATAAAAAGGGGAAAAATCCACGGAAATGTTTTGTTTTGAACTTAAATTTCACCTCAAGCCATGTGAGTCATTAAAACTATTGGAATGAAAACGCATGTCTCATCCACTGGTCGGTACGCTCATTTTCCATGGCTGCTGTAGAGCTGTAAAATGTGTGCCCTCTGACTGCTGATTATACAAAATAGTTAAAAATATGTAAAATTGATTTTAAAAGGTTGTAGATATAGTTTTCTATATAATCTTCTCCACTATGTGTTTGCATCCTATTCCCTACAGGCAACACTCATTTCCATGGCTAGAGCAGATCCATGGGCTTGTGTGCACCCTGTCTGCTCTTTCAAAATGAACCCTGGATAACTAATATTGTCTGAAATCCATGGTAAAAGATTGTTGAAAGTCATCTATATAACTTTCAAGTCTACTGTGTCCCATTATCCTCTCCACTCAAAGGGACACTCACTTCTACAGCTGAGCTTTTGCGTCAGAGTTGTGAGCTTCAACTGTTGCTTGCAGAATGAACATTAGACAATTTTATTGGATTGGCTGTTTTTTCATTATATTAATATTAATTTATTTATTCATTCAGCCTCTGTTAAAAAAAGAAGCACATTTTCCCTTAGAGTACAAGTTCTATCTAATTATCTATCTATATGAAATACATGAGACTTGGAAAAATTCATATTATTTGTCAAATGAAGTACCAAATATCCACATTTGTAGGACAAGTCAATTAAAGAGTCCGACAAACAGCAACTGAGATATTAAAACATTTTATTGAATCTGTTCTGACAATTATAGTCTTTTAATTAAAATAATGATTATAATTATCAGAAAACGTAGCCATTTTAATGTCAGCATAAAACCAGGCCAGTAACATTTTTTTGAAATAATTTCAGCAGTTTTATAAATTCCAGAATGTACACCAATAGCACTGGCATGAACTTCCTTACAAGTATCCTTTGTCTCCTAAACTCAACAAATAACTTTCATATTCCTCCTGTTGCTCTGCTTGTCTTTTTTGACAATAGTAAAGGTCATCCTCTTTAAAAAATTATATTCACACAGCAATTAAAAATATGGTTATAATGTAAAACACTTCAAACAAGCCTGTAAAATGTACATTTTCTTTGTTTAAGTTGACTTCTTCAATGGATCTAACACTTACAACATGGGGCACTACAACACACATACACAAATATCTTTTAGTATTGTTTTAATATAGCCTTGAAAATTGTTGGTATCTGTCCTCTATCCAAGCCACCCATTTACAAAAGAGATTTACAGGCTTGGGCCCAGGACAAAAAATGAGACGGAAAGAAATGCCAAACTAGTGCTTACCACACTGACGCTTGCTCATACTACTACAGTTTAAAAGTGCCACCCAACCTGATGCCAACTCTTTCAGATGGGTAGTGAAACCAAGAAAATGTATTAATGGACACAGGAAAAAGTTAAAAGACTTATTCTGACAGTGACCATGTTGGGGATTGTTGATCTGTGAAGTGGCAGTAAAAATAAAAAAAATTTAAAAACCTGATTACAAAATATATTAAGAAAACTCAAAAGGTTTGATTAATTTATGAAAACTCCATAGAATACTTTCTAATACATGTTTTTCCTTCAACAGTCATGCTAATGTCAGAATTTGTGTGTTTTATCACTTATACTTTGTGCACATATTGATGCTGTTTTATGGAAAACAAAGCACACAGTAAATAATTATCAGCGGTTACAATTTAAATGTATATTTGCAGTATATACTGTACTGTATCCTGAAATGCCAAATTAGAAATGAGAAGATGATGAAAAGTTATATTTTGTTTAATATACTTTAAACAAACTGATCACAAAATGTCCTAATCAGTTTGACTTTGTTGGTACCCTAGAGTGGCACATATCCTGGAAGAAGTCCTATCAGGTTTATTTGGATTTAAAAAACCAAAATAATAATAATAATAATATATTACATTTATATAGCATTTTTCTGGCTACTCACAGCGATTTTCATAGACATACTTAAAAAGACAGTGTAAGCGCTTGATTTTTTTAATTAGTGGATGAGTAAGGACATAGTAAACAAAAAGTGATATAGAAGACTTCCTTCAATCTCTTTAAATAAACTATGGACAGTTTTGTAATTCCAGTGTTAATTTACAAGCAGAAGACGGGGGCACGCGTTTCTACAGCATAGACCAAGCTGTGGAAATAAGTGTCTCCTCTGCTAGAAGGGATTAAGAGACACACTCGATATGAAAACGTTATAAAAGACTGTCTAATAGACTTATTAAAGAAACTGTGCACAATTGTAACTGCCTGGTGTTCATTTTGTAATGGACCACAGCAGATAAGGAATGCCACAGGCTGCTAAAAGTTTTTTAAATACATTTGATGAGTTTTAATCTCCCATGAAAAACGGTGCAGAGAACTCCTATGTGTTTTATAGGATAATTGCACCTGCTGTGAAAATGAGAATCCTCTCCAATGTACAGGAGGTGAAAGGGTGGGTGTGATAGGAAATTTATTTATTTATTTATATAGAACTACTGTATATTTCATTCCAATAGTTTTGATTGGCTCACATGGCGGAGGTGAAATTTGAGTTCAACAACAAAACCTTTCCCGTGGATTTTTCCCCCCTTTTTTATTCCCAGGAAAAACCACCTGTGTAAATGTTTAAGAGCAAGCTGTCACTTATAGCATGACAATGGATTGCTACATTTATTTTAACGAGCTCATCATTTTACCAAAGTTTACTGTCCGCCCTCAATCACAGAGCACCCCAGTAAAACGTCAATAGCGTTTAATTTACCTGCAGCCTTAGAACGCAGACATCAGGACATCGCTGTGCGTGCATGTTTATTAACAGATATGACAGCATTTTGCACGGAGCATGCGTTAAAACAAATTGATTAAGATCAGCGATTTTCAACGGTTCACATGTTTGCCGTAAGATTTTTTTAAAGCAAACTAATTAAAACTTCTTTGAAGAAATTTGACACAAAATAAGTCTACGACGCAGATTCTATACCATTTTATAGGAATTTTACATCATTATTTTAATAATATACATACACTATGTGTGGACTATAAAGCAATACATGTATAATTTCGTGCATTTTAACCAGTTGACATCTCTCAACTTGTTAAAAAGTTGAATATAATTAATTTATATGAACCTTTACTTCAATAATATACACATTATGTTTGCATTGCGTGTGCACCTTGCTGTGTAATTATTTCAATGAACTCGTGGTATTGTCCTTATTCATACCCCACTACGCAGCGGCTGAATTTGATCATGCATTCACACGTATAATAATAATAATAATAATAATAATAATAATAATAATAATAATATTATTATTATTGTTATTAATTCCTTACATTTCTTACTACTCAAAGCAATTTGTAAAATAAATAAGTAAATAAATAAAATAACAGAAAGGAAGCCCCGGACACAAACCAGTGATCATTTAACTGCGAGTCAGCAATCTTACCACCACCTCTTCCTTATAGATACGCGCATTATAATTTTGAGCACTACGGGTAAGTAATAGCTATTTTCTTTTGTAAGTCAATCAAAAATGCTTAAGCCTAAAAAAAGATCGCCCTATCAAAATAAGAGACTCTTTCACCTTGTTGAAGTGAATCATCTTTAAATTAAATGCTGCCAATAAGGAATAATAGAAATCACCGCTGCTTTCTAACTTTGACGAACTAAAGTTTTATTGGGTGAAAAAAAAATGATCGTCCGTGACAGATACACTTAATCAGCAGTATGTGCGACCCACGATGTGTGAGTTTGAGTATTTGTGTTGTGTATGCGCGTGTGTTTGGTTTTCTCAGTTTTACAATAAAAACAGACCTCAGTTATTTGTGAAGCAGGAATATTCTGATCAATCTGGTCCCTGATCACTGATAAACATTCAGAAGAAACAGTGCTATTCCAGTGTTTTCCTCCATAACATCCTTTCAGCAAACAGGACTAAGTTCCTTGCTGAACCAGATCGCCCTTTAATGAAATGCTGCCAATACGGAATAACAGAAATCACCGGGCGGCTTTGGTCAATGATAAATCAGCGTCTGTTGAGGTGAAAACATGGGAGGTACTGCGGTTGCACTCAATGCTTCCTGGTAACTCAGCTTTTGAGAAGAATCTGTTTTATGGGGTGAAAAAATAATCGTCCTTGACAGATACGCTTAATCAGTAGTACGCGACCCACGATTTGTGAGTGTGAGTGTGTGTGTGGCGTGTACGTGCTTGTGTGTGGTTTTATTAGTTTTACTATAAAAATAGTTAAACATCAGTTATTTGTGATGCGGGAATATTCTGGTCATTTTGATCCCTGATGAACATTTAAAGAAACAGAGCAACTCCAGTGTTTTCCTCCATAACATTCTTTCAGCAAACAGGACTAAGTTCCTTGCTGAAGCAGATCGCTCTTTAATGAAATGCTGCCAATACGGAATAACAGATGTCACCAGGCTGCTTTCCACCAATGATAAACCAGCGTCTGAGGAGGTGAAAAAATGGGACGTACTGTGGTTGTGATTAATGCTTTCTAGTAACTCTGCTTTTGAGAAGAATCTGTCATGGGAGGGACAAGAGGGAGCGAGTGAGGCGGGTACAATGAGCAGGGCGGGAGCGAGGCGAAGAGGCGGGTATCTGCGCGAGTGTTTTAAATAATGAAAGGAAAAAAAGTGCTTTGAAATCGAGGGCCCCCAACAAATAGGGCTTACGAAACAAAACGCGACAGACAAGCGTATGCTGCTTGTATAAAATGTTCACAATAATTACAACAGTGTTGAAGCAATGATGAAGCAAAAGGGAGATGCTAAACATGGGTGACCGCGTTGTGCCTGCCCATAAATCCCAACCAATGTATATATCTGAACCGATCTATCTGAACCAATATATATATCAGAACGGATGTATCTGAACCGATGTATATATCTAAACCAATCTATTTTAACCAATGTATAAATCTGAACGGATGTATCTCAACCAATGTATATATATCAGAACGGATCTATGCAAACCAATTTATATATATTTCAACCAATGTATCTAAACCAATGTATATATCTGAACGGATGTATTCAAACCGATGTATATATCTCAACCAATACATCCCAACCAATGTATATATTTGAACCGAAATATATATCTGAATGGATGTATTAAAACCAATGTATATATTCAAACCAATGTATCTGAACCGATATAAATATCTGAACCAATGTATATATTTACAAACCAATCTTTTTTTCCTGAACGGCCCCTCATAATACATACACACACATATATACACACAAATACATATATATATATACACACACACACATATATAAACATATATATATACATATATACATACATATCTACATATATACACACACAGCTATTTCGTATCAGTGCAATACGCTGCTTGTTAAAACGGATGACTCCCGCTCTTACGTGCAAGTCTGCGTGGATATTATGAACTATCGTATTTGTTCAAGTTCTATTTAAATTTTAAATAGAAGGAATTTTTATTTAGTCGACAGAAATATCTTTGGTAGGAATGGTAAAAACAGACAGGAATATTATTCGTGAATAAATCAACTCAAACCTTAAACAACTTATAATATTTTGCTCTCCATAAAAATATATCCTGTCCAAATTATACAAGTTAGAAATAAAGTAAACGTTAAAAGAACAAACATTCAAATTTCTTTACTCTTATGTAATTTTATATAAAAAATAAACATAGATTTTAAATATCCCAAAAGATTTTGCTCTCCATAAAAATATATCCTGTCAAAATTATACAAATTCAAATATGAACATGCTGCATAACAAAACTTGGAAATATAAATAAAATGTGTTCCTTTCAGCAATAACAAATCAAATCATTCAGTTGTCTTTGCTCATATGTCATTTTAGAGCTGGACGCCTGGCATCTTTTTTTGGCCACAGGTTCGTTTCTGTTTGCTGTGAGGTTCTGTGTTGTGGAGATTCTCAGGATGTATTGCAGGTGCTCATCAGTGAGGCGACTCCTGTGTGCTGTTTTGTTAGTCTTTATCACTGATAAGAGCTTCTCACACAGATATGTGCTACCAAACATTCACAAGGTTCGAGCCGCATGTAGACAGACTTTTTTTGTTCTTCAAAGTCACCAAAGCGCCGTGCAAACTCATTGCGCAGTGCGCTCAGTTTATCAGCAAAGTGCGTATTTGGGAACACCATAGTGACGACTTGGTTTAACATTACTTGGCAACAGGGAAAGTGGGGCAAGGTGCACTTGTGCATTTGTGTCTCCCATAAAAGCAGCTTCACTTGAAATCACTTTGTGATTGTGCACGGGTTAAAACGTCCGCTGAAGTGTCAGATTCTTATTTAATTATTCTGCTTTCTGTATCTTCTGCATTGCATTCAGGTTACCCTGATGTTATGTCTCATAGTGCCGTCTTAGATTAAATTCTGTAATTTGCGGTAAGTGCGGCAAGGCAGCTGAAGCGCTGCATTATGGGATCTGTAGTTTATTGTGTTACCAGCGCTTCATATACCCGGGCTTTAATAACAATAATACAGTATATAAAATGATCTCGGGCGGATATAATTACACGCCGGGCGGATGTGGCCCTGACCCTTGAGTTTGACACATATGGACTAAATAGAACTTGAAAAGATATATTTTTTCAAATGTGATCGCGCAATTCAGATAGAGTTGACGCGCACTACAGCCTGCATCCTCCCCTCGCTCTTACTTTTTTACCGTTCATCTAATGAATACACTGAGTATGGCTTTACCAAAACAATCATTGATGGCGAATAAAGTATCCATTATTCGAGTATGTAGATCAGGATATATATATATATAAAATAACGTAACATGACTGTCAATATACAGTATTTGTTTTGTGAGTGTTACTGAGTGTTGCTGTCATCAAGGATTTGATTATCATTATTTCTTTCAATCAGGTTCGTATTTGTAGGATGTGTTGTGTTCAAGTTACATTCCGTGTTTGTCAATCGTTGTAAAGATGACAGGTTTCATTCATCGATTCGTTTCTTACTGCATCAATAAACAGCTCGTCTTCTTCTTTATCTGAGACCTGACACACTGCATGCACGGGTTTTTTTTACACTGTCTTCCTTTAGCGGGACATTGACTTTTTCCAACGTGTGCTTTGTTTCCGCAGTAGCTGGATTTATGAATATGCTTGTATGTATTAGACGTTTTCATATTTTTTGCTGCCTTTTCAATTGTGTAATTCGGTTTTTGTTCAGCGCTCTTTGGAACTGTTGCTTTTATCTGTACACTGCGTCAGTTCACGTGAGCCACTCGGTGTACATGCATCGAAGGTTCCCAGCTGTGCTGGTGCCATCTCGTGCTATGTCCGTGGCTGTATTTAATGTTACCTTAGTCCTGGCACTTAAAACTTTCTCTCGCAGTTTCGCTGAGTTTGTGCCAAACACCACCCTGACCATCTCATCTTCCTCTCCATAAGCACAGTCCTTCACCCGTGAATATTTAGTGGGAGTTTGCTATTGGATTGCCGCTGACGGACGGTCTTATATGGGCAGGCACTAAATTACAAACGCCAGCGGCAGCCTGTCTATGAACTTAATTTAAAGTGTAGGTTTACATCATGCTTTGTTTCCGAAGTAGCAGAACTCATAAATATGGTTGTATATGTCACTCGCTCGCTTCTTATTGTTTCGCTGCCTTCTCAATTATATAATGCATGTTTTCTTCAGCGCTTTTTGAGGTCTTCCTGGTTTTCTATGTACTGCGTGATTACGTGGGAGGCGTGATGATGTCACATGAAACTCCGCCCCCACGGCGTTGAAGCTCATCTCCATTACAGTAAATGGAGAAAAACTGCTTCCAGTTATGACCATTAAGCGTAGAATTTCGATATAAAACCTGCCCAACTTTTGTAAGGAAGCTGCAAGGAATGAACCTGCCAAATTTCAGCCTTCCACCCACACGGGAAGTTGGAGAATTAGTGATGAGTCAGTGAGTGAGTGAGTCAGTGAGTGAGTGAGTGAGTGAGTGAGTGAGTGAGTGAGGGCTTTGCCTTTTATTAGTATAGATGGTGTATTGTGTCTCCAGTTGTGCTACCACTCTTTCTTTGTTATTGTGGCTGGAGCCCCAAGAGGTGGGCCTCCCTAACATCACTGCTTTTGAGCCCTGACTCTGGCTATTTGAAGCCAGAGAGAAGGAATTAAAATTAGAAGAACATTATAGAGTGAAGGAGTTTTTGTGAGTATTGCCATTTCTTTGCTTTTGCTGGTCCTTTAATCTTTTTGCTGTGGTTATTAGATTCTGTTTTTTTTGGATTTGAGGATTGGCATTTGTTTGTCTTGGACTCCTTTTGCCTAGATTCTCCCCTTTAAACATTTTTCTTGAAAGTTTTGTGGACTTGAACCCGGACACAGACAGACGGACATCGTTCTTGCACCCAACACACGTTTATATACAATATTTACAAGTTCTTTCCGTGCACTCCCCAGTGCCTCTTGCACCATTTCCCCAAACATCCAGGCCACACAGTCACAATGCCTCTCTCCTGGCCGCCTCCAGTCCTCTCTCCAGCTCCATCTCTCTTCCACCCGACCTCCACTGTCGACTGAAGGGAGGCGGCCTCTTAAATGGGAACCCGGATGGGCTCCAGCTGCTTCCCGGCACTCCTCCGTAGCCACGCCCCAGTGTGGCAGAAGTGCCGGCTGCGCACCCGGAAGCCTTCTGGGTGTCCCCTGTCGTCTTCCCCCCAGCACTTCCTGGTGTGGCGGAAGTGCTGGGCTCCAGGGATATTCAGGCACCGGGGCGCTGCCTGGCGGTGGCCATGGGTCTCTACAGGGCTGGGCTGGGGACGCCCCCTCGCGGTCTGGAGGAAGTACAAGCCCTCGTCCAGTCCTCCTGGGCGTCCTGGCCGGGGCTGATGCCACAGTTTCTAATTTTTTTTTTCTAATAAATCCTTTATTTATAAAGACTCAAAGTTTGCCCTGTTCATACAAGTTTTTGGTTATCCTTTTGGTGGGGCTTTGAGGTTATATTTTGAAGCATTTCTGAATATTTTGACAGCTTTCCATTTTTGCTGTCTGCTAGGCCAGAAACTGGTTATATTAAGGCCCTGTCTTTACGGACCTTTTAGGAAGCCTCAAGTCACATTTTACTATGTTTGGAGCTCCTAATCACAACAAGTTTGAGCAATGATAGGACTGTGATGCCCAACATTTGATTACACAATGCCAAGCATTGTGGGTAAGCTGTTGAACCACATTCATGATGGTTATTTGGGTTGTTTACAAGCTCTCACTGATTAAGTCCTTACTCTTTGTACATACTGCATGTTGCTGCTATCAATTGGATTCTATAGTGAGGTCCTTGGATCACCCCTACCACAACACTCATGTCCTGTGGTTGAGAGCTAAGAAGATAATTGTCCTTGGCTATCAAAGAAACATACAAGTTGTAACAAGGTTTTTGTAGGTGAACCTACTGAAGGATCATTACCGAGCCTTGAGAGTGCAAGAGCAGACAGCAAGCGTCCCATTCGCCCCCCCACAACGCTCCCTGCACCCAACCCAGTGAGTCCTGCCCACTGGTCCCACCCAAACCCAAACTATTATGATGCGATTTAATGACCTAATACTCTGTTGTTTTAACAAGTCTCCACATTCTGATCATTTTCTACATGTTCACTGTGTTTTATTTGTTTTTCAAACATATTTAATCTATTTCAACAATGCAGGTGAAGCACAGGGTTAATGAATTTTTTTTTTCAAGTGCTCCTAAGCACAAAAGTATTGTGATGAGCTTAATTGATCTTCAGTACATGGAATTATGTGCTTATGATAATGGGTAGCACTAGGGTCCCCTGGAACGTAACAGCACTTTTCCTATAGGATCAGAGCTTCAGTAGTTGCTGTTTCTATATCTGTGGGGTTTTCAAGAATGTAAACCCCATGGATAACTAGAATTGACTGCAATGTTGACTAGAACATAAATTGTGTTTGGATGACATACAAGAAGGAGATAGTAAACAAATGAAAGTCAAAACCAAGCTTTAAAAAGATTGTCAAAACAAAAAGGGGTATATAAGATTCATATCCAGAAGAAACCAAAGAAATGTAGCCTTATTGAAATAACTGAAGACAAATGCAACATATAAGAGAGTGAAAAGGAGAAAACAACACTCTAAATATATACTGTAAACACCCGACCAGGACCTAAATGGTAAGCCTCCGAAACAGGTCTTACCCTCAGGTAGCCTGACACCAAAATCAAAAGGCAGGTTTCAAGGCCTGCACAGACCAGACCCAAAAGAAGGTACAGACTTTAGAAGTTCAAAACTACATTTAAATGTTCCAAATACACAAACATGCCTTTCAAGGGAGAGGGTGGACCATTAAGGCTGTGGCTTGAGAAGACAAAGCAAATGATGAATCTTTATAAAACAAGAATCACAAGATGCATAAAAATGGCAAGGCACAGGAAAAATGGCCAAAAACGGTTTGCCTATCAAATCTAAATTGCAATTCCGAGATCAGAAATCTAAAAACAAAGCAAGAATTCACAATAACCAGACAAATCCTACAACAGTACACAGAACTATCATCTCTTCTCCACCAACCTCAATGACACTCTACTGAGAACATCTCTGAAACTTCAACATAAAGGATAAGGGTCGTCCTGTAGTAGTGACAATATGGTGGCTAAATTGGTGAACTACCCACAAGGAGAAGGATTACCATAAACCCCTGGCTTGTGCACAAAAGAGCAACCACATAATCTTTATTGAGAGATAGAACAATAAGACAAAAATGCTCAATAGATCAAAAAAGGCAAAGGATTTGCCTAAAATGGCAAAGTAATTCCAACACAGTACCCAAAGGCTGACTCCAACAAAATGAGAAAATCACCAAAAAAGTAAATTCAGAATAATAATACTTGTAAATCGAACACAATCTCAATATTCCACTGCTGAGTCCCTCTATCCAGACTGAATATAAAGCCAGAAGGAGGACCCAGCAGCAATGACATCAGAGTGACCCCATCTCCTGAGGCTATACCCATAAAGCACATGTAATGGTTCTAAATTTAAAGTTACAGAATAAAAATACTAAATTACAGAGAAACATCACAGAAATTACATAAAAACATGAAAAATAATAATTTAAAAATGTCATTGAAACAACAAATAAGTACAAGCTAGGGTCAAATCTTGGCTGTAACATAACACACATACTAAGCAACCTGCCGGGCACCACTAACAAGATGGTCTTTGTGACAATACTAAAAAAAATTAACAACAGAAATTACAAAATTCCAAGTCAAAAGAGAAAGTGCAGCATGTAACACCATATGAACATGGCATGCCACTTACACCTTACACCAACAAGACCAAGGAGCTGGTGGTGGATTTTAGGAGGCCTAGGCCCCTCATGGACCCTGTGATCATCAGAGGTGACTGTGTGCAGAGGGTGCAGACCTTTAAATATCTGGGAGTGCAGCTGGATGACAAATTGGACTGGACTGCCAATACTGATGCTCTATGTAAGAAAGCTCAGAGCAGACTATACTTTCTGAGAAGGTTGGCATCCTTCAACATCTGCAGTAAGATGCTGCAGATGTTCTACCAGACGGTTGTGGCGAGTGCCCTCTTCTACACGGTGGTGTGCTGGGGTGGCAGCATAAAGATGAAAGACGCCTCACGCCTGGACAAACTTGTTAAGAAGTCAGGCTCTATTGTAGGATTAAAGTTGGACAGTTTAACATCTGTGGCAGAGAGACGGGCACTAAGCAAACTCCTGTAAATCATGAATAATCCACTGCATCCACTGAACAGTGTCATCTCCAGACAGAGGAGTAGCTTCAGTAACAGACTTTTGTCACTGTCCTGCTCCACTGACAGACTGAGGAGATCGTTCCTGCCCCACACTATGCGACTCTTCAATTCCACCCGGGGGAGTAAATGCTAACATTTATTTTAATTTTTTTCATTTTTATTACTATTTAATTTAATATTGTTTCTTTGTATCAGTATACTGCTGCTGGAGTATGTGAATTTCCCCTTGGGATTAATAAAGTATCTATCTATCTATCTATCTATCTATCTATCTATCTATCTATCTATCTATCTATCTATCTATCTATCTATCTATCTATCCATGCAGTGTCATTGCGCAGCCACTTTATAAGATGGCAGCATGCATACAGGCTTTGTGTAAGCTTTAAATCAAAGAGTGTAAAAGCATCAATGACTTGTTTAGACAAGGTAAGGCTAAGACACAGGGTTTGTGATTTAGATTTTTTGCTTCTTTCTGGACTTTGACGTTCAGTTTCCTTGATTGGTGTTTTACTATTTAGACCCCTGCATGGCATAAAGCAATTCTTTTTGGATTTCCCTCTGAAAACCCATCAGTTTCTAACTCTACAGCTGGCATAATTTATTTTTTTGAAAAGTTGTTGCCTTATTCACAAAGAAATTCATTACATGTATACTGTAGCATGGCTCAAAAGAGTCCAGCAAGGCTATTTTTTGTATTAGATTTTAGCAGCAATAGTGATCCATAGGAAAATGCATCACACATGAAGTGAGGGGAAGGAATGTTAAAGTGAAGAAAATGGACTGAAAGGTGAGAGCAATAACTACAAATTGCTTTCTTTGAAAGCAATATGATCACAGCAATATTCATATTACGAAGTGAAATGGATTCAGAGTCATTGTGACACAGCTGTCTTCTGCCCTTTTAATGTCCTGTATGTGATTGCAGACTCTATACCTGTAGATATTGAGCAGTGTGAAATAAGAGCTATGGCATGTGTGACCTAGTAGTTGTAGAGTGCATCCATTACTGTAAGTAAAATTTATAGAAAACAAATTATTCATATAAAAATCCACCTTAATGAAAAGATAATAGTCTGTGTTTCTGTCTGTGTGTCTGTCCTGTTGCTATGTCTCTGTCATTCCAAAAGATGGCGCATCTCAAAACATTTTAGTAATACAATACATTGCAGTTGTCATTCCAATAGATGGCACATCACAAACATTAACACTGCTTTTACAAATCCCATGCCAAATGGCATATAACAGAAATATATGCATTGCACGGTAGACTGTAGCATTAATGCTGAGATGTGCATCGATTTCTTAGACAGGTAGCAACACTAGTTACTATTAATCCTGTTCAAGCTAACTCTGATGCCACACATATCCAGGAGGATGAAGTTAATCCCCAGAATGTTCTCCCAGTATCTTTGCTTTTGTGGGCAATCCTGACCAGGGCCGGATTTAGACTTGACAAGGCCCTAAGCTATTTGAGACATCGGGCCCTTTGCTCACTCGGACAATTTGTTTTGGGGGCCCCCAAGAAGGCGGGGGCCCTAAGCTATAGCTTGTGTAGCTTATACGTAAATCCTGCACTGATCCTGACTAAAACTTCTGCAGGTTACGTTGGTGGTTCTTATTTGATCTATTGCAAATGAGAGAGTACGAGTATGGGAGAGATTGTTTCATAAAGAAGACAAAAGTTCATCCAGACTTGGTTACAGCCTTGTGTCTTTGTCTTCTATAACTTAGTATTGGATTGCAGCAACATAGAAGATGAATAAATTAACTGTACTCATGTATGTACTCAATACATATCTTCTTCATCATCGTGTTTTAACACAAGTGGCACCAGGTATATTACAGTGTTGAAGACAACATTCAAATACAGTTATTCTTAAACTCTCAGCCTGACAGGTTTAACTACATGCCGGTAAAACTCAAACTATGCTGCTGACACAACACTGACAATATTCCCTGTAGATTATTTACTGTGGCTTCCCAGGGAAAATATCATTAAACTTGCATGGAACCTGCTGAGTAATCCTTTCATTGACCACTGCTCACCCCACAGGAAAGATTATCATTGCTAATGAGCAGAGGAAGTAGCAGAGTGATTTCTTTTTACCTTAAGTGTGCTGTTACTGGTTTAACAACAGTGTTTGGTTTCTTCGAATGCTTAAATTACTGTACCAGCAGGAAAGAATGAGAGATGATGATTTCTCTGATGATCAGAGTCTTGCATTTTTTTAATTCTTTCCAAATGGTTGTTTACTACAGATTACTAGTTCTCGACAATTAAAATTGTTTAAATTCTACGGCTCCATTCGTTATGCTGTGGCACACCAAGCTCCGACAGGAAGTTCTCAGAAACTCAATAGAAAAATACCCAATGGACATATCCTAGGATAGCACCTTGAGTGTTTAAACCCATTTTATGCTACTAAATCTAGAGGTGGAGTCACATGAGATCCTGGGTTTACAGAAGAATGTCAGAAGCTATCTTTCTAAACATGAACACCTTCTATGGTGTGGTTAATTCCAGAAAAGTCTCCTGTCTTCCCACTTTTTCAAATTCAGCAAGGATTACAAGACCAGGATCAGCCCACTGACCCTCGGAACAGCTACAGATGGTCATTCTTTTGAAGGAGAGCAAGCTTGGAGTCAGGAATATTACCAAAGTTGAACAAGGGGTAATTTTGCACATGGCAGTAATTCATACAAACTTTCTGGAAAGACAAAACCGTGACAGCTGAGATAATTTCCCAACCCTTGATTTTCTCATTAAATTTAACCTTTGGATTCAAAGTGATAAACTTGAATGAAATGAATAGAAATCCCCAAACAGGAAGTGAAAACTCTCCAAAACAAAGAAATTAACTTAGAATATTTGTTGCAAGTAACTTCATAAGGGAAACCATAAATGTGTTAAGTGAAATATTAACAATTTCACAAACAATTTGCACTCCTTTGAAAGAACAAACTATGAAGCTTTCAACAAATGGTGAACAATAATACAGTATATACTTTTTAGATTATGGCAAGATGGTGATGAAATACTTTGAAATGCCGGACAGGAGTCTTCAGGAAACAGGAACTGGCTGTACGAGAGCTGAAGGTAAGATATTTGATCTTTTGGAATTGAACAATAACAACAGCAACGTATTGAAGGTGGCTTAACTGCTTTATGGTGACCTTGTAAATGTTATTAGGAGCAAAATTAGCCTTTGTTAAGGTCTTGTTACATAAGAGTAAATGAGTAATAGATGCATTTCTGCAGTGCTTAAACTAAAGTGTTACAGAATTTCAAAGAACCCAAAAGCTACATCCAACACTCTATGGAACAATATAGAAGGATAGCCAGGAGAAAGTTCCTTTCTTACAATAAGATGGCACCACTGCTTAAGGTTGCAAAGTTGAATGGGCAGAAACCACATGACTTCTGGAACAATGTCCTCTGAACAGATGAGACTAAGATGGATATGTTTGATCATTATGCACAACGTCATGTTTGCTGTCACCACAAGAATCTCACACCAAATGCAGAGCACAGTTATGGGTGGGTGATGATTTAGGGTTGTTCTGACATCACAAGAGCCTGGGTGGCCTACAATCATATTTGCTTTATTGATCAAAAAATGTTTGGCTATGTATCCAATAGTGAAAATATTGCAGAGGTTGGATCATGTAACAGGCAGAAATCTTAAGCAAATCTACAACTGAGGAGCTGAAAACAATATTCTCAGAATAAATAAAGCTAATCTATGAAGCAGATGTTTTAGTTACAGGGCAACTAAACTGTGGGAAACGCTGCATAAGTCCTAACATTTAAATCAAGGCGTGAAACTAATTATTTTAGCATAATAGACTCATGTTTGTTATATATGAGACATTAAAATTTATATTTCTTCAGATACATTTTTCGCAAAATTTTTGGGAATTCTTTTGGGGATTTTGAAACATGGGAAATTAAGATTAATGATTTTTCCAGAGTCTAGAAATAATATGTAACAAAGTCACTTTTGTTTTTGTTATGCCATTTTTCTTGTATTTTGGGCTGCTATTTTGTGGTGTCATCTATGTTTCAGCAAGGGTCTCTTACCTGGCTCAAGACAGGTAATCTGTGTGTTGCTTTAATTATGATGTTTTGTGTTATGTTATGACCAGGAATGGGCTGGCGCCGTGTCGAGGGGTTGTTCCTGCCTTGCACCATATGCTTGCTGGGATAAGTTCCACCTCCTGGTAACCCTGCTCAGGATTAAGCAGGCTTAGAAAATAGTATGGTATGGGTATGGTATGAATTCTGTTTTTGGTTTGGTTGTCTCTTTACTGTATTTCTGTAATATTATGATATTTATTGATATTGTGTTGTTTATTCATTATTTTGTGATTTTGTTGTTTATTAATAATAAATGTAGTAGTTTAATTTGTTATCTGGCCCTGTGCTCTTTATTTTGAATCTGAGGAGGCAGGACCACCTAACTATGCTGCTGAAAGACTTCCCCAACTGTATAAAACATGATGCTGCTGAAATTACAGATTCTTCATCTCTGCATCTTTGCTTCAATTCCTGTTTTTTTTATTTTTGCATCTTTTGGAATTTAGATTTACAAGCTTCAACCCTTGGTTCATTCTAATGTACTTTTTATTAGTTCTTTATTTGATTTGTTTGTTTTGGGTTTTGCCATGCAGAAAAGGAGAGGCAGGTCTTCAATTCAAAAGCACAGTATTATAGGGATGCCTTTCCTGTTTATGCTGTATGCTACGTTTTTTAGAAGTAAATGGTAGTAATATTTAAGCAAAAAATGAATGTGTTTTCCACATTTTTAGCATATTACTGGATAATGAACACGTGGATTATGTGACACGAGTAATGATAGAAGCATTGATCCCAACAGCAATAAATGGGAGGGGAAAGCAATCATGTAAGTATATACAAGACTGAGTTGACTCAGATTATTAAAGTAAAGAACCGATGTTACCAACTAACTGATGTTTGAACTAATTAATAAACAGAAAAGATGCAGCTGTTATAACTGATAAATAAAGGATCGGGTTAAAAATGAACTGTGACGTCGGGAGGTAGGGTGTTTCAGTGGCTTAAATCCATGATCTCTGCCTCCCAACCCTGATCTTTCAGTCCCAGATATACATTGTCACACGTGGACGCTAGGTGGCACTATTGCTCACCTTTTCCCCAACAGACAAAACACACTGGAGTCAGGTTAAAAAGTACTAAGAATATTTTTTACTTTCTTCTTTTCTCTATGTCGTGCCCCAAAGCACCACAACCACCACAATAAACAATAAATCAATAATAACTAATAGAATTCTCCTACCAGCAGCTCCGTCACACTCCCTCCCAACTCTGCTGGGTCTCCACTAGTCCTTTATATAGCCCTTGACCTGGAAGTGCTTCTGTCCTTCCATCCATGTGATTCACCAGCACTTCTAGGTCAGATGGAGACTTGTATTTTCTTCAGCCCGGAAGAACTTCTGTCCTTCCATCCCCATGACTTGGGAGTACTTCTGGGCTATATGGGAAACAGAAATCCCTGTGTCTCCCTGCAGCGTCCCCTAGTGGCACCCACGGTACCCAGCAGGGCTGTGAAGCCAAACTCCATCTCCCATATTGGCCTGCGGGAATTTGGGGCACGGCTAAGCTGCAGGGAAGTTGCCATTTAGCGTCCTGGGGGTGTCAGCCGGGTTGAGCTGCGGCCCTCCATCACAACGTGATCTTCTTGCAATCATGTATCATTCATATTCCTGTTATACAATAAATCAGTTCCTTTCCAAGTTCTTACTTATTTATATAATTTTAACAAATTTGTTCTAACTAATATTAATAGATAGAATGGAAACTTATTTCAGTTCCTTTTCTCCTTTCATAGGGTAATTTTGATCTGCCAGCCGTCCATCACAGTTCTCCACCCTCAGCTGAACACAGTGGGGCAAAGCGTCCAGTCCCACAAGGGTTGTCCTTCTCCAGGAGGTGCTGTTTGCTCTGGCCATACCGTGGCTATGCCCTGTAAAGCAATCACAGGAGAACCGTGGGGAGACACTGTACACATGACAACATTTAACTTCCTCCCCGGTTCTCCGTGGACAATTTCTCCACACATGGCCCAGCTGGCGGAATTCATAGCACAGCCACCTCCCTCCTGATAGTCTCGCCCCGCGAGACTAAAAACAGGTTGGGAATGCTTGCTACGTCCTTCTAACAGCTGAGGGTATCCCAGTCAAGAAGACCCCCCTTTCTGTTTCGGGATCTCCTTTTTGATCTGCTGGCTTTCTCACGGTCTGGGTCTCTCTTTGCATAAGAGAGAGGCCCTTTGCTATCTGCACCCCTTTATCTTTGCATGTGACCGATGCCGATTTCTCTAGGGTCGGGGCAATCCGGAAATCAGCACCACACTGCTGTAGCGACTCCCCCGATCCTTCCACCGGGCGATCGGTTATTTCCCCCCTCTTGACTGTAGGGCTCGAGGTTATTTGACACCCACTACTAAGTAATTGTGGTTTTCTTTCACATTGTGTCCCTTTTTCCTGTATGGTGCTGACTAGACTCACCTGTACCACCGACTTCATTAGTTGAGGAAGCTCTCAACTAAACTGCCGCAGGCATTCTTCCATCCGCTGCAAAGGTGCCTCGGCCGTCACTTGCAATTCCTCAATTAATTTCTTCATTGACGATAACACCTGCAAAAAACTTTGTATGGGCTGGATCAGCTTTTCCAGCTCCCGCATGTCAATGTTATTATTTGAATTTGATGGAGGTGGGCTCAGGCCATCATCAGCCCCACCTCCCAGCCGTGAGCCAATGAGTATGCCCATCTCTGACACATGCGCTGTTGGGTCTTGCAAGGGCAACTGGGAATTTGAGTTCCAGAATGCAGTCAATGACCGACTGTGATCCACCTGATCCAATTTAATCGCGGGCCGTTCAGTCATGTTCCAGACCTCCTTACCTTTGTGTGGGGTGAGCTGCGCCTCGCTTGCCTCTCCCTTCCACTTCGGAAAGTTCAAGTCTGTCATTATGTGGGCAAAGTAGGACACAGCTGGAAGTGGACCTTCTCCTTCCCATAATTTCGATGGGCAGGTTACATGGTTTCCCTCGGCAAATTTCTGCAACGGAAGTCAGTTGAGAGGGCCACCTTCATTCTTGGTGTAAATGTCATCCTTTCAGCCCCTGTCCGGATCTTCTTTGTCTGAGAGGTACGTGCTAGGAACACAAATTTTATTAAGTCAAACAAATTTGCAGGTTTTTTACGTTTTTTTTGTCCTCTTCTTTCCCATGATGGACGAGTTATTGCAAAGGTTTTTTTGCGGTTTCTTTGTGGGTCGCCCTCATATCACAGCACTGTCTGTCGAGTTGTGTCCACATTAATTAAAGGTTTTCTGACCAAACTGAAGGCCAGAATCATGCTGGCTACACCAATGTCAAACGTGGATGCTAGGTGGCACTTGTCGACCGTCCATCACAACATGATCTTCTTGCAATCATGTACCATTTATATTCTTGTTATACAATAAATCATTTCCTTCCAAGTTCTTACTTATTTATATAATTTTAACAAATTTGTTCTAACTAATATTCTGTCTTATTTAATTTTATAACATCCCGACTAGCCATTTCCCGACCCTCCTTACTTTTTTGTGGGGTGAGCAGTGCCTCGCTCGCCAACCTCTTCCCCTTCGGAATGTCCAAGTCTCTTACTTCGGGCTCGAAGGCGCAAACAGATAGAATGGAAACTTATTTCAGTTCCTTTTCTCCTTCATAGGATAATGTCGATCTGCCACCACTAACACACATTAATCGATGTCATTTTCACATCACCTAATTTCCAATCTGCTGTGTATGAAAGCCATTGAGCCAGCACAAGCCTAATTGCTCTACATTTTTAACTCTGCTAAAAAAGCACATATTTAATTTAGTCTATTAACACATGTAATTGTATTCTGTTGTTGCTACTAGTTTTCAATAAAACGTATTGTTACAAAACTATTTAATAAACAAAAGTGTAATAACTGACTCTAGTATGCAATAAAAAAAAAAGTGAAATGCTCCAGCTTTCATATCAGCTAAGTTAGTTGCCGATCACACCTGAATCTTACGTCATGTGTATGTTGTCTAACTTGTCAGGCTTTGTGGTGGCAGGATCAGCTGCTAGAGGCCGGGTCTTGGAATGTACGCAAAGACTTGTCACACAGCGGTGGTGGTGTAAAAGCTGGCATCGTAACCATAACATCCGAGATTGTGGATATTTACTAAAAGAAATCTAGCAAGCAAAGTTCTTTTTTTTTAAACCTCTGTTTACGTTTCTTAGTGCTTTTTTTTCCCTGCAGTACTCTTGACTTCCAGATATCTAACTTTCTTTTTGACTGTTTCCCTCCTGGTTCCTACTAATAATGATGTCCTTGTGACTCATCATTTATTATTCATCCTGGCAGAACATCATTAAATATGTTGCTGAAGTTTTTCTTAATGCCCTTTTATATTGATTTTTAATAAATTGTATTGATTTGTCATTACTAGGTTTTTCCAGTTTCTTTCACTTCTTAGTGTCCATGGTGGCACTTGGTCTGCCTCGGAGTGAATGCACTGTTACTATGCTGGACCTACAGCATTTTCAGTGTTTATCTATCCAAATGAAATTGTCATGGCTTTCCTTCAGAATTATTTTTAAAATGCAGCTGACCAATGATAATTAGATTTAGAAATTACAATGTATCAGGAACACATTACTCATTGTCCAGATTTGATTTCAATAAATTTGAACTCTTACTATTTTTATTTGTCTTGTTAATATTTGTTTACAGCTGATTTTATCAAGTTTTCTCATGGCACCACCATTTTCTGCTATATTTTTCATAGATGCTTTCACATTATTTATAGCTACAATCCCCAGGTTAATCATATGGTTTGTGAAATTTGATGTTACTGAACAAAGATGGCAGCATGCATTTCAAAACTTTATTAAAACAAAGAGAGAGACTTGTGTTTTTTTCCCAAAGTGAATATTATTAAAAAAACAGATCTTTGTAAGGTTTAATTTAGTCTGACTTTGGCTAAGATCACTTGACATTGAATTTGGGTTAAGCCTTTTATAATAGACTCCAGTCTGCTTTTGGACTACATTGCCTTTAAGACTATATTTATTTCTGTGCTGCTAAAAATATTTAAACTCAAGTCTTTGGACTTAATTTTAATAACATCGTATTATACAGTGCTGGCATATTTTATGTTTATATTTCATTTTTTCATATTATATTTGTAAGTAATTTTTTTGGGGATGCACAAACTAATGTGATTCTTTTTTATCCCAAGCCTGAATAAATGGGGAGGGTTACATCAGGAAAGGCATCTGGTATAAAATTTTGCCAGATCAATATGCAGATAATACAGATTTCTATACCGGATCAGTTGAGGCCCTTGTTAACAAAGGCCACCACCAATACTGTTAGCCAACACGGTGCTGGGGAAAACTGGGCTACTGTTGGCTGAAGAAGAACAAGAGGGGGAAAGCATGTCAGGAGGAAAAGGAGAAAGGTTAGGAGAGAGAATGTGAGGGTAGGAACTTTAAATGCTGGGCATATGACTGGGAAAGGGACAGAGTTAGCCGATATGATGGAGACAAAGAAGGCTGATATATTGCACATGCAAGAGACCTTATGGAAGGGGAGCAAGGCCACGTGTATTGTAGGTGGGTTCAGACTGTTCTACCATGGTGTGAATGGCAGGAGAAATGGGGTAGGGGTTATCCTAAAGAAAAAGTATGTCAAGAGTGTTTTGGAGGTGAAAAGAGTGTCGGACAGAGTAATGATTATGAAGCTGGAAACTGAAGGTGTGATGATGAATGTTGTCAGTGCATATGCCCTGTAAGTTGGGTGTGCGATGGATGAGAAAGAGAATTTCTGGAGTGAGTTGGATGAAGGGATGGACAATGTACCCAAGGGACAAAGAGTGGTGTTTGGAACGGATTTCAATGGATATGTTGGTGAAGGGAGAAGAGGAGATAAGGAGGTAATGGGTAGGTATGGTGTCAATGAGAGGAATACAGAAGGTCAGATGATAGGAGATTTTGCTAAAAGGATAGATATGACTGTTGTGAATATGTATTTTAAGAAGAGGGAGGAGGGTGGCACGGTGACGCAGTGGTATCGCTGCTGCCTTACAGTTAGGAGACCTGGGTCCACTTCCTGGGTCCTACCTGCGTGGAGTTTGCATGTTCTCCCCGTGTGTGCGTGGGTTTCCTCCCACAATCCAGAGACATGCAGGTTAGGTGCATTGGCAATCTAAAATTGTCACAAGTGTGTGCTTGGTGTGTGGGTGTGTGTGCCCTGCGGTTGGCTGGCGCCCTACCCAGGGTTTGTTTCCTGCCTTGTGCCCTGTGTTGGCTGGGATTGGCTCCAGAAGACCCCCATGACCCTGTAGTTAGGATATAGTGGGTTGGATAATGGATGGAGGGATGGAAGAAGAGGGAGGATCACAGGGTGACCTACAAGAGTAGAGGAAGATGCACACAGGTAGATTATATTCTATGCAGGAGTGTCAGTCTGAAGAAGATTGGAGATTGGTGAACAATAAGCGGTGGAGAGTGAGGGCACAGCCAAGGATCAAATGGTGGAAGTTGAAAAGGAAGACTGTAAGGTGGAATTTAGAGAGGAGGTAAGAAAGGCACTGGGTGGCAGTGAAGAGTTACCAGATAGCTGGGCAACTACAGTAGAAGAGGAAAGGGAGACAGCTAGAGAGGTGCTTGGTGTGATATCTGGACAGAGGAAGGAGGACATAGAAACCTAGTGGTGGAATGGGAAACTACAGAAAAGTATACAGAGGAAGAGGGTGGTGAAGGAAGAAGAAGTGGCATAGTTAGAGAGATGAAGAAAGTAGATAGGAGTACAAGGAGATGAGGTGTAAGGTGAAGAGAGAGGTGGCAAAGGCTAAAGATAAAACATATGATGAGTTGTATTTGAGGTTGGACACAAAGGAGGGAGAAAAGGACTTATATCAATTGGCTAGATAGAAGGGACAGGTCAGGGTGATAAAAGATAATGATGGAAACATTCTCACCAGTAAGCAGGGTGTGTTGAGCAGATGGAAAGAGTACTTTGAGAGGTTGATGAATGAAGAGAATGAGAGTGAGAGAAGGTAAGATGATGTGGAGATAGTGAACCAGGAAGTTCAACAGGTAGCAAGGAAAATGTTAGGACAGCTATGAAGAGGATGAAGAAAGGGAAGGCTGTTGAACCAGATGACATACCTGTGGAAGCATGGAGGTGTTTAGGAGAGATGGCAGTAGAGTTTTTAACCAGATTGTTTAATGCAATCTTGGAAAGTGAAAGGATGCCTGAAGAATGTAGAAGTGTACTGGTATAGATTTTTAAAAATAAGGGGTGCAAAACTGTAGTAGCTATAGAGGGATAAAATTGATCACTCACAGCATGACGTTATGGGAAATAGTAGTGGAAGCTAGGGTAAGAAAAGAGGTAATGATGAGTGAGCAGCAATATTATATATATATAGAAATTAGGGTTACTAATTACTAATTCCGTCACTAGAAGATGGAAGCATGAACACATTTTTTTTCTTGTTTCAATAAGTTGCTTCACTCCTGGCTCATCCAATAAGACAGTGACTTCTTCCAAAAAGCCTTCAGAAACAGTCTTTTACAACATAAAACAGTATTTTATGAGCATTACCATTCATTTCAATGGAGCAAGCATTTGGCTGACAGCACTTTTAAAATGCTTATATGTGAATAATGTCATTGAAAATAATGGCAAATAACTTTATAATGGTTTAGGAGCATTCTGGTCTAGTGCTAAAACACACAAAAAATGATTACATGTAAATGGGCCCTAACAGAACTGTGTAGAACCAAACGTCCTCAAACATGAATAAACTGCAGTAACTGAACTGTTCTAAGGACAAGTGAGCTAGAATTTTCCTAATACAATGTAAGACACTTGTAAAGTTATACAGAAAAAGTATTATAGAAAGATGTTGCAGCTAAGTGACCCTCTACAAGCTACCAAATCATAGGGTTTTCTTCCTTTTTCACAAATGGCTTGCAATGCTTTTTGTGTGTGTTGATACAGCATTGAGGATTAGATTTATTTCATTTCAGAGGTTGGTGAGGATTCCTTGATTGTTAGTTATGTTCTGATACATGAAGCCCCAGACCTGAAATTAGGTGTATTTATTTTTTCATATGACTGACAACGTAAGAAAAAAATCTTTACTAAAATTTTAAATCCCCTAAAAATCTGCAAAACAAAAAGCAGCGACTAAATAATGGATGACTCCATTAAAACTCTCTAGCGAGAGATTTAATAGCCTAAAAATGTAACAGAAGAGACAAGAAATTAGCATTTTTCTAGTTTTGCAAGCAAATGATCTCTTATATGTCCAAAATTATCTTCTAGATTTTTGCTAAAAATCTGAATTTTATCAGCATATGTCACAACAAAAACACACAGAATAGAGTAGAAAATGTCATTCACAAATGACTGAAAAACTGCCTGGCACACACTTAACCCACAGGGAGTAACACGATATTCATAATGAGCAGCGGCAGCACTGAAGCTGTTTTCCATTATTTCCCTCCTTGATTAGGACCTGAATTGCAAAAACCTTTTAAATTGAGCATTGAGAAAAATATTAGACTGTCTCAGTTGCACGAAAAGGAAACTGATATGAGGAAGGTTGTAATTCTTCTTATAGTGATCTTATTTCCAGCTTGAATCAATGTATAGGCAAAGAGGAGCCTGACAAGAAAATATGGAACACTGAAAAAAACATTATTTATGTTGTGAATTGAGAGCATCTTTCTGTCATCTTTCCACACCTAAATAATGGGAAGATATACTACATCTCAGAAAAGAAAGCGATTATTAATTTAAACAAAGAGATGCAAGGGAGAAATCAACACAGAGAAAAAACAAAGTTTAAATCTAACGCAAAACACGACACTGATCTTACACTGCCTATATTTATCTTTTGATACAGGCTTGCTCTCCTTTCCGTCTAATGAGCTGGCTTGCACATCTCTTGAGTGCTGCTAAATGACTCTCTTTTCTCACCTTCTCTCTTTCTCTGAAGGTCCTGGCCTCTATTACCCTGGAGAGATAACTGTCACTCCTATACAAGACTTATACTGAAAAGTATTAAATCCAAACCCAGAATCACTTCTGTGTAGAGCATCCCCTAGTGGACCCTGTTGTATCCTGTATAACCCTTACAGTGCAGGCAGCCTATATGTTGCTTGCCTTCTTACAGGGTAACATTATCAAACTCCTTCACTATGTAGAGGCAGGGTGAGAAACCATCTGCTGCCTCTTACCAGGTTGAAGGTCATTTTTTCTATTACCAGATGTCCTTTTGTCTCTCTTGACAAGAACACGAGAATGTGTTTGGAAAATTGTTAAGTAAAGATTTCACACAAATGTTAGAAAGTTTGTCTTCACACAGAAAATCACAGTTTTATGTTTTCAGCCTAGATTACTTGCCTGGCTTATGATTCATTTTTTTTTCTTTTTCATTTATTGGTTTGATTGTTTCTGTTACTATTGCTCTGTACATTTATTATTTGTCTAATTATGTACATTATGTATTTTCTATTAATTGCCTTCTATTTATTTGTTTATTATGTAGTGTCCACATGTGTAATTATGTTCTATTTTGTTCCTTGTGCTCTGTGGGGTAAACCACAAGAGGCAGGATCACCCTTACCTTAATACTAAGGGACCATCCCCAGCCTTTAAAAAGAGCCTGGGAAAGTGTGGTCCATGTGGTTCATTGCATGCATTTTGATGAAGTTACAAGTCTTTGTCATAAGTTTTGCTATTCAATTGCTTTTCATGGATTTAATTCATTTGGATTTTGATTTTTAGATTATTGTATTGGAACTGCTGTGACCCACACCAGGAAAAGTGGTAGAGGAGGAAATGAGATGTATTGGGACTTGGCACTGTGGAATTACTTGTAGGTAACTGCTTTTTTGTCTTTTGCCCTTCAAGTTGCCAAACCACTACCTGTAGACTCACACAGGTCTATCAATGGAAAAGCTTTCTTATAAAGTTAAAAAATATAAAGAAAAGTTCCCAACTTTATAAAACTGTCTGATAAAGGAAAGAAACTATGAACCTCTGGCTCAAAAAAATAATCCCCAGCAATGGAGAAGGATTTACTTAACAAAAAAATAGAAAAAAAAAAAAGACAAAAAAAAAAAGTGCAGAATATGATAGCCACACGCAAAAATAAAACAGTAACTAGAAGATAACAAACAATACTTACTGGAAATCCTGCACAAACTCAATGCACTACTGCTATGTCTTGCTTCTGACTTAGAATATAAAGCTTGAAGGAGTGCCCAGCAGCAGTGTTGTTAGGGTGGCCCTATCTTTTGGGGCTCCATACACAAAAAACATTGAATGGACACCTTTTTAAAGGGACAGTACATAATAAACAAGTAGTAAATAAAACTAACTGAATACAACAAGAAAAAACAGCAAACAGAAAATAAATACAAGCCAGGGGTAATAAAATCCTTACTATAACATAACAGGTATCATTGACAGGTATTGGGATGCCTTTTATCGAACAATATGGTGGACTTTATTGGCTTAATGCTAGGGCACCCTGTTCTTGAAGGTAGGGTCTCTCACCTCCTAATGGTTCATGCCCTTGCTCTCTGTTGTGCAGAGGTTCTCCGACACTCTAGTGTGGTGCTTTCCATCTTGTGAAGGCTTACTGCTGAATTGCATCCCGAACAGTATTAGGGAATGTTACTTTTAAAAGTAACTTAGTTACATTACTCATTACAGGTTGAGTATCCCTAATCCAAAAAACTCTAAAATTTGAAATTCTGAATTGTGACACAACACCGCAAGTGGAAAATTCCACACCTGACTGAACTTGGCCATGTGGGGCTCTGACCAGTGTTCACTCTAATTTTTTTAATGATGGCCAGATGTGAATAGCTGCCATTTACCGTTTATTACTAATTTCTTTAATCCCTCTTTGAATTTCAAGTTGAACACATGATTAAAGAGCAGGATGGTGGATTGAGAGTGGTGGGGGTTCACTACCAAAGAGCGAAAAACATGAAAATAACATGATAGTACTTCTAAACTGCTTTGTGTAGGGTGTTTGTGTAAAGCGCAATTCAAAAATGTACAGTATGACTATGTGATTGTGCCCAGCAAAGGACTGGTGTACTACATATACTTTTTGCCTTAAACGCAGCTCTGCTGTAATAATCACTGGCTCTCCATAGGTTAAATGTACCCCTCAGCTCATGCAGGAGTAAATGTATACCTACAACCTTTATTCAATTTTTTGACCTTTGATTGCAAGCTATACAGGTGCTTAACCTCTTACTCACCAGAATGCAGTTGCCAAGAAGTACAAAGAGGCTGCATGCTTACAAAAAAACATACTCACTGTCTATGGTGTGTGGAAGTGGGCAACAACAATTCAAAGAGAAGTGTGACAGCCCTAAGAGAAGAGAAGAGAAGAGAAGGGGTGTTTATAAAATACAAAAGGGATGCAAACAAGGAGACAGAGCTGATTTTAATAAACATAGTTGAGCAGCGTTTAGAAGAGAGTGCAGCAGTTTTCAGAAAATGATTGCTGGAAATAAAAATTCATGCCAGAAATGATGACAGTGTGTATGTTCTTTAATAATCATGCAGCCTCTTTGCACTTTTTGTCCACCGTACCAGAAGGCCAGAGCACTTGCTTGTGCACAGCAGTGGCGTAGCTAGAATTCGTGCTGCTTGGGGTTAAATAACCTATTTAAATAGAAAATTAAAATGATGTATAGAGAAAAACGAAGATAAATTTTGCATAGATTTATTTATTTAGAGAGAAACAGCAATAATTTTTCACATATAATTATTTATAAGCATCAACTAGACAAGAATATAGTATAGACGCACTGATAAGCTGTGTTCTAATTATTAGTTTAATATAATTATGTTGCGAAAACCAGAACTAGTGTAGTGTACAAGTGATTATTGGAGATGTTTTCTACGCAGGAACACATTCAGATTTATAACGAAGCAAAATTATAAATTGTAAATTAGTTGTTTATCTTTCTAGAAATTATTATTGGTGTAATGTTTATGTTTATTTTTGTTATTGCCTCATAAATTTTAACTGCTGTGTCTGATGCCATCACAGAAGGACAGTCTAAAAATTATTTTTGTAGCATTTGTGGATAAAAATAAGAGAAATTGGCTTATTTCATTCATGAATGATATTTTTCCGAACCTCTGAGGCTAGGGATCTACATTGGCAATCGGAAGGTTGCTGGTTTGAATCCCGTAAATGCCAAAAGGGACTCTGCTCTGTTGGGCCCTTGATCAAGCCCCTAAACCTGCAATTACTCCATCCTGGGTATGACGTTAATCTGCATCCATTCCTCCAACCTGCAGGGAACGACTTGGGGGTTGGTGGCAGAATTGGCACTCCAGCCACCATAAGAAAACCTCACACTGTTTCACTCCATCTAAACTAGTGTGGTGCTGAGGTGTCACCTGTGCATGGCTGCACTCGGGTCCTAATCTGGGATCTGGAGTTGGTTTGTTGTGTGGTGGGTGCGGCAATGCGCTGTATCAGCATGTGCTCCTAACGTCTCTCTCTCTCTTGCTGCTTACACATGAATTGTGCTTAGCCTTTTGGCCAATAATGCCACCCCCAAAAAAATGCCACCACCCCTCCACCCGCCCCTAGCTACACTAATGGTGCACAGTTTTACACAGGCAGCAGCAGGTAATGTCTTAAAAAGGCAATACTTCAGTGTAATAATGCACTATTTTATTACATTTTTTGAGTCGTGGGAAAAAGCTTCCACTGTAACACAGTAACGTATTTGTCTTTTTTTCAGATATGAAACCTCCAGCACTGATGCTTTATAATGATCCTGATCTGATTTATTCCTGAAAGTGACATAACATTTTGCCAACCCATTACAAATTTATATCAAAATATTCTCTGTAAATTCTAAGTGTTATTGCCATTGTTTTCTGAAAAACATCATCATCTTCTGAATGGAGTACTTTCAAAAGAGTCATCTGTTAATATTAGATTTTTATTATTAGAAGATGAAATGTAGTCATTTGCCAAGCTGAGTATGAAACTGTAAATCAATCCTATCTTTCACCAAAGCCAAATCACAAAACACAATCTTAGTGTGGAATTCAAAATTCTGAAATCAAAAACCAGAAATACTAATCAAAATAAAGAAATGCACTCATGGAGTTCATAGGGTTTATTGGTAATCTCGGATTACCAGGCAGTACATGGCAAGCAAAGTTATGTCAGTGTCCACAACAAAAACAAAGTGGTATCCTGAGAGACGTGAACATATTTTAACAGGTTTAAATGTCACTAACTATCCATATCAGAAATGGAACCACGTATTCAAAACCCCCCAAAGAGACAAAGAGAAGCTAAAAGTAGAAATAATAGTAAAAAATAAAAATAAAGCAGAATCACAACAATTTCTTGGACTTTGTTGGATCTTTTTTTTTTCTTAAGGATATTTTGTTAGACCAAATAAGTACTATTTTATTTATGTATTTATTTGTTTTGGTGATATTACGGCACATTTTACTTTATATTTATTCATGAACACTGCTATTCTTTGTGCTAGTTACATTGTCATTATCATGTTGTTAATAGTGTTACTAGTCATGTAGTTTGCAGCCTATGATATTATAACAGGGCCCCAGTAAAAATCTGGCATCTAAACTTTTTTTACTAAGGAAATGATTCTTATGAAAAGAATTTAATAAACTGAACTATGAACTATACATTTTTTGTATTTGAGTAGAACTTAAGAAGAGTTATATTCGAAATACAAATTTTGCTGAGTGCAGCAGAGTCTACTGAAAGTCTTTCTTGGGGAACGATAAAGAATATGCAAGAAGGTCGGCTACACAGGGGAAAAAAAAAGATCTTTTACAATAGCAAAACGCTAACCAGAAGTCTGTTGTGTCACAAACAGGTGGTGGAAACTACTTGGAGAATAGTTTTTATGATCAGGAAACTAAGAGGTCAGATAAAAAGAAGGCAGGAGGGTGGCCATGAAATGAGATTTGATACCAGGTGTCCACCCCTGGCTGGGGTTCAAATTCACGGTTTATGTATCTTTTGTTCATTTGTGATTCTTTGATTTATGTCGTTTATGTACATCAATCTTTAGATTTGATTTCATCTATGTATATAAACCATCTTTATTATGTTCCATATGTTTTTTGGGTGGTCCCCTAAGAGGTGGAGCCACCTGCCAATCACCACCAGGAACTGACCGCCACCCTATAAATCCAGAGGGTCACCCACAGTTTTCAATTGCGCTGAGCAGTAGTGAGCTCTTCTATTTTTGTGAGTTTAGTAGGATTTGTAATTGTTTGGATTTTTGACCTTTGCTCTTTTTTTGACTATTTTGTGAATTACTGTATTTGGACTTGTTTGCTATGGATTGCCTTATTCCCTTTTGTAATTCATTTAATTTTTGTGCTCCATGGAGCTTCATTGTGTTTGGAATACTTTTTGTGAAAAATAAACCTTTTATAGTATGGAGAGGGTGGCACGGTGGCGCAGTTGTAGCGCTGCTGTCTCGCAGTTAGGAGACCCGGGTTCGCTTCCTGGGTTCTCCCAAGTGGAGTTTGCATTTTCTCCCCATGTCTGTGTGGGTTTTCACCGGGCGCTCCGGTTTCCTCCCACAATCCAAAGACATGCAGGTTAGGTGCATTGGCGATTCTAAATTGGCCCTAGTGTGTGTTTGTGTGTGTCCTGCGGTGGGTTGGCACCCTGCCTGGGATTGGTTCCTGCCTTGTGGCCTGTGTTGGCTGGGATTGGCTCCAGCAGACCCCTGTGTTCGAATTCAGCGGGTTGGAAAATGGATGGATAGTATGGAGATTTAGTGCTTGCCCTTATTACTAGCCAGGCTTTGATGGTGATATCCCCCCTCTAGTGGGCAATTTTAGAAGTGTTTTGAGGTATGTGTTTTGGAACTCTTTAGTGCTGGAACTAAGAGGCCTCCAAACCTAATATTAAATCTTAAATGTTAAAGAAAATTGTAATCAAAAACGACATGCCATAGCTTAAAAATCCCTTTCTAAACTAGCCAGAAATCCCTAAAACAACGACTTTTGACTACCAAACTTTTTTATCAGAATGCCAATGCTACTCTAACATTTCTCAAGACACCATTTTAAATAATTACTGACTTCACATTGAAAACAAAATGATGGCAACCCTTGCAAAAACATAAACAAAAATGGCTGTGGTTGTGAGAAACAACATAAAATGTTGGAAGCCAGTAAAAAATTCATATCTAATCCATCCATCCATTATCCATCTTGCTATATCCTAAGTACAGGGTCACGGGGATCTGCTGGAGCCAATCCCAGCCAACACAGGGCGCAAGGCAGGAAACAAACCCTGGGCAGGGCGCCAGCCCACTGCAGAATTCATATCTAAGCAAAATAAAAAATAAAAACACATTAATCATGTCAGTGTATTTTTAATCATAGTGCTCTTTAAGAATTGGGCCTTAATGTTCTGATGCTGTTCAGTGCAAGCAGTTATCTTGTATATCTTGGCAGCCATGACATCATGGGTCACATGGCATGTGCATCGCATGCTTAGCAAGCATGCAGTGCCATAGCAAACAGCCACACAACATCCATAAAAAACACACAAAATGGTGTTTCAATGATGTCATTGACTTAGGATACAATTCTGAAATTTAAAGAATTAAAAATGAATAACTTTAAAAATGGAACAAAAAATTATACCAATGAAAACACTTTACTAATGCGATTTGAGTCCTTCTGGTTGTTGTTTTGGTTTCAGCATTTTAGGTATCTCTAATTCCTGACACAAGCCTAATTATTATAGGCAAAATCCTGAACTGGCAAAATTTTAGACAAAATCCTGCATTGAAAAAGGTGAAAAACTATTCATAACACACACTCTCGTTATTCCGGAATCAGATTATTTAATCTAATACTTACAAAATAACTTTGACTTTTTCAGTTGAAACAAGAAGTGGAGTTCAACAGTGATTGAATGTTGTCTGAGAAGAGTATAACGAAATGTAACAGTCCCATTACAGTTTTTATGTGGTGGCAGTTTTAGGTTTCAATATACTATTAGAATGTTTAACAACAGCCACTGCTTTGCAAGACAAAAAGCGGAAAGGCAAATGACTGAGTGGATCATTAACTTTAATAATGAGGAACTGAAAAGCCTCCCTTAAATCATTAAGCTGGCTATACAGTTTACCCAAATGAATGATGTATCCGGCAAGTGCACAAAGCATTCTTGCATTCCATCTATTTTGGCAGGACTAATGTTAGAAGACATTGATTTTTAAGACTGTGCACTTTTTCCAATAAAAATAAGTCTTTGCTGTGAATTTGGTTTTCTGCCGAAGTTACCTTGTGTCCTGTTGCATTTGGCCATCAATAAGTAAGCTCTAATCCTGGAGATCAAATAGTCTGGAGTGAATACATTGTACAGATGAAAAATATGGGAGGGACAATCAACTTTCCATTTTATTGTAAGTTAAAAAAGTGTCACCACAACATTAATTAAGCAAGGCAATTTCTCTCATACCTTCTGTTTCTCTCTTTTAACCTGGTCCATAGATGGGGATGTCATTTAGGTAAGGTCTTTAAAAATGTACTTGAGGACGTTGCTCTGAGGTCTCTGAAAAGACAAAGAAGTGACAGGATAGGCTTCTGGAATGAAACTCCACATATCCCTCTTCTATCATGGAGTAAAAAAGACAAATGTCAAAAATCAATGATGAAAACCATAAAAAACAAATCAGAATTTAACAAATGGTTAAACAAACTATTAATACTATTAAACTAAACAAAAACACTAGATTCTTATTCTCAGGTACTAACTATGCTATGCTTCTTTTTTTTTATTTTTTATTTTTATTTTATTAACTTTATTGGAATCCATACAAAGCAATCAAGTTTTTACAAAAAGAAAAACTGAGTTAAGAACAGATCGATCCCCACCCCTGAGAGAGAGAGCAAGCTAAACGGCGTAAAATTTAAAGCTTGTAAACATACCTAAATTAATAAATTCTCTGTGCTTTATGAACTTATTTTAAAATATTACTGATTAGATCCTGCCATGTTTTGAAAAAAGTCTGTACGGATCCTCTAACTGAGTATTTGATTTTTTCCAACTTCAAATAATATAACACATCGGTTTCCCACTGACTTAAAAGAGGAGAGTTTGGGTTCTTCCAGTTTATCAGAATAAGTCTGCGTGCCAACAGTGTAGTGAATGCAATCACAATTTGTTTGTCCTTCTCCACTTTAAGCCCCTCTGGAAGAACCCCAAACACAGCTGTTAATGGGTTAGGAGGGATTGTGAGTCCAAGGCTGTCTGAGAGGTAATTAAAAATTTTTGTCCAGAATAATGTTAATTTGGTGCAGGCCCAGAACATGTGACCCAGTGAGGCAGGTTGGATCATGCCCTGGAAACATTTTGGAGAGTTTTAGTCGAGACTATGCTATACTTCTATTTCCTCACTTCTATCACATGGCCAACACATCTTCAAAAGAAATTCCTTCATCAGTAACACCACCGTGTACGCTAAAAAACTAAAAAGGTAAAAACAGAAAGTAATAGAAGTATCCGTAAAACGGTAAATAATTATGACTTGGTGGCAAAACCTAGAGCATGGGTAATCACAAAAGGCTAGAGCAATAGGATTTACTAAATGTCCCTCTTTAAATTCCCTTTCTACTATGGGACTTCACTGTAATTACTATTGTTTAACAACTACTAAGCGTACTGGCTAAGTGAGTGGGTGAGGAAGATGCTCCAATAGAATTTAAATGGTGACACAATATAGAATAAGGTTGGAGTAAAAGAGAATTAGACATTACTCTTGGGTTCCAATTAAAAAAAATCCAAGGAAGGGCAGTTAAGGAAGATACTGCCCACAAAAAAGAGGGAGGCCAAGGAGAAGACTTAGTGTTGATTCTGACAAATATGAGACAGTGACAGTAGGACATGACAGAATAGAGGTCAGAAGCAAATACACTCTTACAATGAGTGGATTTATAATGACACTTGGGTTGTGTGGTTATTTGTAGACCATTTACTTGACAAAGAACCGTTACATTCTGGGAAGGGTTCTTAGCACATGAAGTTGATTTTTTGGGCTTTGAAAAGGTACCTAATAAGTGGACAAAACAGAAATATTTGATGCCCAATAGGCTACCCAGCAGCATAAGAACAGATCAAGAAAATTTGAACTTGGTTATTTGTTATGAATCAAAATAAATAAGGGTTGCTTCTGGAACCATCAAGTGCATGGTACTTTTGGAAATCAAAAACGGCCCCTATGGCTTTGCTCTGAATATCCACTCTGGCACCTTTGTTTTTAAGAATGTAGATGTATAATAAAAAGTAGAAATGCTTTTGTTAGACAAAGGGTAAATCACAAGCAGTTAGGTAGACAAAGTACAGGCTGGCAACATTGTGAATCAGATTCAAGAAAAAAAGCACAATTAAGGTCTAAAAGCCAAAACAGGGAAATCATCAACCTCAAAAATATCAACCAAGGAGGGCTTTTACAAAATCTATAAGTCATAAGGTGAGAGTGCAGATTAGAACGTACTGTATGTCCAAACTCCATCATATCATACTGCATAATTAATGTTGCTAAGATAGGTAGGGTTAGAGGTGGCATCATGTTGAAAAGGAAGTGTAAATGTGGTGGGATTCCAGAGATCCTAGCAGATCCTTACAATCACAAATTGTTGCATTGTTATTGGCACCTCTGATATTTGTCTATGACACACTCCATCCTTTGTTCTTTTCATCATTGCATTACAAATGACTTTATCTTTTTTAATGTTCTGAAATGAGGGTGGCACGGTGGCGCAGTGGTAGCGCTGCTGCCTCAAAGTAAGGTGACCTGGGTTCGCTTCACGGGTCCTCCCTGTGTGGAGTTTGCATGTTCTCCCGGTGTCTGCATGGGTTTGCTCCACCAGTCCAAAGACATGCAGGTTAGGGATTCTATATTGTCTCTAGTGTGTGTTCGGTGGGTTGGCACCATGCCCAGGGTTTGTTCCTGCATTTTGCCTTGTGCTGGCTGGGATTGGCTCCAGCAGACCCCTGTGACCCTGTGTTAGGATATAGCGGGTCGGACAATGGATGGATGTTCTAAAATGTAGATAATTTTAATCATTCCTGCTCCTGACATCACCACAAATGTGCCTCAAAGATTAATATTTGAACACGCTGAAACAAGTTTTCTCACGTGATAAATCTGGGTTGCAGTTTTGTAGTCAAGACAACCAGAAAACATTAAAGTAGATGTGAATCAATAGAAGAATTTATGAAGCCAATGATGTGTTTAAGAGAATTCTACTGAATAACATTTTTCCCCTTCAGTTTCCTCCCATTTGTATGATGGAATATAAAAATAGAGATATGTTTTTTGTGGTTTGGGATCTGCCACTTACAAGAATCGAACAGAGTCAGACATGATTCTGCAAGTTCTTTATTATTTCTCAGAAAGTCTCTTTAGGCCATGCACGCCCACACACACTGGTCTGCAACAAATACAACTGCTAATTTCTTCCATTTTTACCAGGGCTCCACAATGGGTTCTGTCAATTTTTGTTGTCCAGTGATACACATACAGAACACATTTTGATTAAAAAATCCACTAAAAGAAATGAAGAATGCATAATAACCCATGTGCATTCTCTTCAAAGGCTTCCACACATCTTCATGGGGTTCTCAAGTTTTGGTGTGTTTAATTTATACCACTGACAAAGACAATCTTACCTTTGTTAACCTTAAGTTTCAATTTAAAATAAGAATCAAGGAGTTTTGTAAAATGGCAGTGTTGTTCTTGTTGTAATAACTGAGGCAATTTCAAGAGAGAATGAAAAAGATGCTAAATTAGAAAGTTTGAGTACATCAAAGGGAACCATTATACAGTATATGCTAACTATACTAGGGTTTTCTTAGGGATTTAAGTTTTTCATGAATTACTTATGAGCTTATGTTATATTACATTCATGTTTATCATGGTACCAAAGTGTGGCGACATGTAACTGTTGGAAAAGACAGAGTTAATGTGAATTTAAGTTACTGTAAGAAGAGGAACTCCACAGGTTAAATCAAAGACTTGTGGGATTGTGTATGCTGCTAGGTGAGCATTAATTTGTGAGATATAAGCTAATTCCAATATCTTTTTATTCAAAGCTAGAAGCACAAAGCATGTAATAGTATTTTTCATATTCAAATGGAGATGTTTTATAGACATCTTTACACAGGAGTTTTAGAGCTGCAGAATTCATTAGTTTAACCCATTTTAAACAGTTGTGTTGCTAGGATGTAGCCAGAGGTGCATGAAGGTTTATTCTCTTTAATTTAGAGGAGCTACTGGGAAATTACTTCCACTGAAACATCCACATTCTTATAACATAATAATCTCTAACCCTCTTAATTCAGTTAACGTTCATGAGGGGCCACACTGTATTTCTTTCATTGGCTTAACATGCATCATGGGTAAATTAATGTACAATTACTAAGAAAAAGACTGAGTATCACATAGTGAACTGTCAACATGGGTTCAGACAGGGGAGGTCATATTTTATTGATATGCTGGAATTCTATGAGGAAGCAACAAAAGTATATGATCATCCGTCCATTTTCCAACCCACTATATCCTAACTACAGGGTCACGGGGGTCTGCTGGAGCCAATCCCTGCCAACACAGGGTGAAAGACAGGAAACGAATCCCGGGCAAAGCGCCAGGCCACCGCAGGACACACACACACCCACCCACACACCAAGCACACACTAGGGACAATTTAGGATTGCCAGTGCACCTAACCTGCATGTCTTTGGACTGTGGGAGGAAACCAGAGCACCTTGAGGAAACCCACTCAGACACGGGGAGAACATGCAAAATCCATGCAGGGAGGACCCAGGTCTCCTAACTGTGAGGCAGCAGCACTACCACTGCACCACTGAGCTGCCCAAGTATATGATCAGAGAGGTACATATGATATTATTTATCTTGATTTTCATACAACATTTGATAAGGTCCCACATGAGAGGTCAAACTAAAAGAAGTGGGAATTCACAGAGCAGTGTGTAATTGGGTGCAGAACTGGCTGAAACACAGGAAGCAGAGGGTAATGGTGTGACAAACTTTATCAGGATTGGGTGATGTTAGAAGTGGTGCCCTCAGATGTCAGTGCTGGGGCCATTGCTATTTATATATACTAGGGGTCTCTGCCCCATGCTTGCTTCGCTCGTCCATCCCCGGGTTTGGTTTACCTGATATACAATTTAAAGAGATTGTTATTTTCATGAGAATTGTTACATATGCATTATTTTCACTTTTACTTTAAAACTTTTTGTAAAAACAATACTGTACTTGCCCTTTATTTCCGGCCCCAGGTGTGGTTAAATCTCTTTCTCGCAGGATGAATAACGCTACTCGCGTTGTGAAGGGGGGGCGGCTGAACGCATGCCAAGGAGAAGCAGTCAGGTCATCTGCTGGCTTGCTGATGCTGCTTCTGCTGGCGGGCTGCGTATTCTGCTTGTCCTGCTGCACGTTGATCGTTTAAAAGCCTGTACAGCAGCTGTCCTTTTGCCACTTCGTGTCTCTGCTGCTCGCGTTGAGAAGGGGAGGCGGCTGAACGCATGCCAAGGAGAAGCAGTCGGGTCATCTGCTGGCTTGCTGCTGCTTGTGAGCTGCATGTTCTGCTTGTCGCTTGTCGTTGTTTTAAGAGCTGGAAGCACATGAAGCATGTCTGCCAAAAGCATTCCAAAAACTGGTAGGTTAGATGTCCGTGAACTTGTTTTAAATGTTGTCTCACTGCCTTGTCTCTTGTCAGATTAAATTTAATGCAAGTAATTGTTGGGTAATGCATTTAGGAAGTAGAAATGTTAGATTTGAATACATAGTATAGTGGGAGGTCTGAAAATTGAAAGGACCGCTTATGAGAAAAAGCTAGGGCTCATAGTGGACTTATGACTATTGTCACACATGTGCGATTAGGAGGCAGTCAAAGAGCCTAAAGGAGAGTGAAACATCGCGAGATAGAGGGTTGTCACGTGGTACTTACCTAAATCTCTTTTGCTCAACAGAAAACCTGAAGAAAAATAAATTCCTCAACTTCCGACTTCCAAAATGGCCGCAATGACATCACTTCCAGCCAACCATGATGACGTCACTTCCGGCTCCGTCAAACCACCTCACTTCCGTCTCATCATTATGATGTTAATTCCGGTTCCTGTTTTCATGCCAACCATTTCCTGTCCCATAATCCTTTTCCCTATAAATCCGCCATTTTGTTGAAACTAAACTGTTCACTGTTTTGATTAAGACTCTGAATCATTTATTCTTTATTGTCTGGACGACAATATATGGGGACGGTCCCCAAACCTTTGTTTGTGTGTTGTGAAAAATTATTTGGACCAGAACATTCATTACACTATCTACACCCAGATAGTATATAGAAGCTATCAAGAAGGCTATATGAATGTTAGGCTATACAGCATGATGCGTAGACTACAAATCAAAAGAGATTATGCTTAAGCTTCATAGTGAACTGTTGAAGCATCATCGGGAGTACTGCTTATAGTTTTGGTCAGATATCACAGAACAAACTCCAGAAAAGAGTGGCTAGGGTGATTGCAGGCCTGCAGGGTATGAGTTATGAGGAAACATTTGAAATTTTTCAGTTTAAGTAAACAGAAATTAAGAGGTGAATTATGGAAGGAATTAGTATAGTGGATTGAGACATTTACTTTAAAATGAATTCAACAAGAAATGGAAACACAGTTAGAAAGTTGTTAAGGGTACATTTTACATAAATGTTCGAAAGCTTTATTTCACACAAAGAGCTATAGACACATGAAATAAACTATCAAGTACTGTGGTAGAAAGTAGGACTTTAGGGACCTTCAAAACTCAACTTGATGCTATTTTGGAGAAATAAGGTGGGCTGAGGTTGGTCTGAATTTCCAATACTTGTCAAAATGTTCTAATGTATTCTGCACTGGGCACAGAAGACAGGAAAGTATGTCAGAAGTCACTCGCATACACACCCACATACACAGGGCCAATGTAGAGTCACTAATTAATCTAACTAAAACAGACACAGGGAGAAAGTGCAAACTGAGATGACAACCAGACGTGAACTGGAATTTGAACCCAGTCTGCTGGATCTGTGAGGTGCCACCCCTGGACCACCATGCTGCCAACTACATTCTAATTATAATTCTGAAGAAGGAAAGGAAAACAAAGTTTTTTTAATAATAAAAAAGATATTTATAATCAGACTGTTGCAATGTCACACTTTTGCATACACACAGTAAAAGATGGACTGTCACTTTTGCAAACCAAATGTTTGCATGTGTTTTCTCATGTCCCATGCTAGTCCAATTAAGATTGACTAGAATGGAAAAGTTAAGATATACAGGCAGTCCCCGGGTTACGTACGAGACAGGGACTGTAGGTTTGTACTTAAGTTGAATTTGCATATAAGTCGGAACAGGTACATTATTTTAATAAATGCTATTGTTGACCGACTGTAACTAAGTGCTCTGCCAATGAATGATGGAGTTTCACCTCTCTCTGACCTTTTTATTATTTCTACATTATTTTCAATGTGATGGTTTTTCTCTTCTTTACTGTATCACCAGCACTTGCTTCAGATTTTTGTTTCTGAGATATTCTTGAAGGGTGAAGACAAAAGGTTAAGATGAGCTCTTCTGCACAGCACTGTACACGCTATCACAGCAGGAAGGCACCAGCCGTCAACATGTCTGATGTATAGGGTGGTCCAAATCTAATCGTGCAATTTGATTACACTATAACTTATTCAGTTTATTGCATAGAAAATCACCTGAAAAATCACGGACCATTGAGAAGTGTGTGAACTGACGACATGAAAAATCGTCTTCGCGCCGAACTGGAATCGTCCCTGCATAAATCAAAGTTATCCAGAGGATCTGGATCTGCATAATTAGATCTGGACCACCTTGTACTGACAAGAGACAACTTCCTGCTATGTGCATAACAGAATGAATGGGGGCAGCGAGGGGCGGTTCATCACCAGCCCAACTCACATTCACCTCCACTGCAGTATGCTGCCTGCAGTGTCCGCCACACCACCGCCACGCAGCCATCCGAGGCACACTACAATGCTAACCCCCACCACCCCATTCACCCACAACCGGGTCATCGCTTGCAGCATTACCAGCCGGACACTGAGAATGAACGGTCAGCCGTGTATGGTGGGTGGGCAGTGAAACCGCTTGCCGCTGGGAGCCGCCCAAGGGACGCTACACTGTGCGAGCAGCGAAATTGCCCCCCTTCAGCCTATGTCCAGCCACCGCTTGAAGCAACCCAAGGCTGAAAATGATGGAGGAGCAGTTACTGAGGCGCATGCGTCACAGCCGCGGCCCCGTTCGTATGTCCGGTTGGATGTCCGTAACCTGGGGACTACCTGTACATAGTTCAAATTTGGGAGGAGAATTCCAGGATGGGAATATGATCAATTCTTATTTTTTAGGGGTTGATTGAATGAACGCATCAATAACATACCAGTAGTAGCTGGACATTATCAGGTCAGGCTAAATGATTATACATAATGACAAAAATGAAAAATCCTGAATCCAAACCAATATGTGCGAGTGCATATTTGACCTTGAATCCTAGATGTCCACAACTGTATGTGGCATACAAATCTCTATCAATTTTAGAAGATAATTCTAAAGTGGTAGCATTTCTAGTATAAGAAACTAGCCAGTTTTATTTCATTAAACTGTGTTTACCTTGGTAATTACAGGCTAGTTGCACCACAAGTAAATATATAACAGTTATAAAATACTATATTACGTTATAAATATGGAAAACCACATATCTTGTAAAGTCATGCTAATAAATAACTTGCATGGTTTAGGCAGAGCTGTCCTGAATAATTCATTATGGTTTCTGAAACTAAATGGAAATTGACATAGTTGACACACATTTTGGGATGCTCTAGAGGCACCCATAACTCCAGAATCAGCCAAACAGACCAGAGGAAAAAAACAGAGATGGTATTTCTCTGCAAACAGGGACATTCCAGCTACCAGAACACACAGTTTTTAAGCACTGTTTTGACTCTAGCTATCGGATTTGTTTTAATTTAGATGTTCTTTCGAAACAAAACAACAATAAGGAACAACAAGAAGTTTTTTTGATAACGTCCTTAGTTTCCTCCAGTGATCATAAGTGAGGTTGCTTAAACCTCAGTCATTTTTACACAGGTCTCCAAGCAGCTTATGTTCTAGAGAACTGAAAAGGGACTCATTTAAACTCTAGTAGCAAACACTTTGGCTTTATTTTACATTTTTCGTAAGTTTTCCTTTATTCTTTTTTTTTGAGATTTGCTTCTCCTTTGGGGTTTTCCATGTCACATAATTAAATTCTCTTAAGTTTTGCTTTCGCTTTGAGCTTATTTAATTTCATGTTTAATGGTGGCACCATTTTTTTAAACATTAGAACATCCAGATGATTTATATAAAAACAAGCCATTCAGCTCAACAACGCTTGCCAGTCCTATCCACTTCATTCCTTCAAAATAACATCAACTATAGTTTAGAAGATACGTAAAGTCTTTCTGTCTATCACACTACTTGGAAACTTATTTCATGTGTCTATGGTTCTCTGCTTGAAGAAAAATTTCCTAATGTTTATGCAAAATTTACCCTTAAGTTTCCAGCTGTTTCCCTGTGATCTTCTTGAACTCAATTTAAAGTAACAGTCTTGATCCACTGTACTAATTCTTTTCAGAATTTTGAACACTTCAGTCATTTCACCTCATAATCTCATTTTGCTTAAACTAAAATGGCTCTGGTCTTTTAATCATAACTCATCCCCTACAGTCCCGGAATCATTCTAGTTGCTATCCTCTGGAATTTTTCAAGCACTTCTATGTCTTCTTTGTAGCCTGATGACCAAAACTGCACATAGTACTCCTGACAAGGCCTCCTCAGTGCATTATAAACCTTGAGAATAACCTCCTTGGACCTAACATTCTGTTAGCCTTCTTAATGGCATCTGAACACTGTCAGGACGTTGACAGGTGACAAGTCCACTATGACTCCTAATTCCTGCTCATAAGGTATACTTAAAATTTTCAGACCTCTCATTGTGTATTCAAATATAACATTTTTACTTCTTACATGTAACACTTTACACTTACTTACATTAAATTTAATCTGTCAGGCTGTCCAAGTCTTTATGCTGTCCAAGTCCCTCTGTAATGATTCAACCTATTTTAAATCTACCAATCTACTGAGCTTGGCATCATCTGCAGACTTAACCAGATTGTTATTTTCCTATTCCTATCCAAATCATTTATATATAATAAAAATCGCAGCAGCCAGAGCACTGACCCCTGAGGGACACCGCTATCTAAAAAAACACTCATTTTTATGTAAAAAGTAATGACGACTCATTATAATTATGAAATACAATCCTCTTGTGCAAAATAAAACAGATCTACTATAAACTACTACTACTTTTTCTACTACCATTACTACTACTACATCTACTCTAAATCAACAGTACTGGGCTGTATAGTGAATATAAAGGTTAATTTTTATCTGACCCTCACTGACCCCCTGAAACCCATCCACTCCTCTTCTTATTTCTAAGGTGTTACAGTCCACATTTTTCCATTAATTGAGTGGATGGTCATTAAAATACATTTGGTAACAAAAAAGTTTTACCTGATCATCATATTTGCATGAAAATATTTATAATGGCCAGATATTCAAGTGATATAATTTGCTTGTCCATTGAGCTCATAATCTCCACTACTGGGCTACTAGTAAAACTTGCATAAAAGGGCAAACAGAAGACAGGTACAGTCCAGAGTGACCCTGGACTATTGCATTCCACTCCAAAGATGCCTCGGCTGTGAGTCCATCACTCATGCAAACAATTAAATGTATAAACAGTGTCACAGATGAGCGGGGACACTACCCGGCCGGGACGCCTGGATAGTCCTCGAGTTGGACGATACTTCTCCTCGGCCACGAGAGGGCAGCCACCCGGGTCTATTTGGGGGCCACAGGGACGGACCTGGGATGCTCATTATGAGAGGATGTTGCCACCGCCAGGGGGTGCCCGGACAATTAGGGAATCCTGGATGGCAGCACTTCTGCCACACCAGGAAGTGCTGCTGGAAGCAGTTCCAAGGACACCCGGAGTGCTTCCAGGTGCTTTCCTGACACTTCCGCCACACCAGGAAGTGACGTCAAAGGGAGCACCTGGGGCTCATCCGGGTCATGATAAAAGTGGCCGCCTCCCTCCAGTAGACGAGCCAGAGTTGTGAGGAAGGAGATGAAGCTTGTGAGGAGGGGAAAGGAGGTTGAGAAAGAAGAAAAGAACAAGAAAAGAGAAAGGAAGAGAGTTGGTGATTCAAGACATTGTGGTACTGTAAAAATAAAATAAGTGTGTTTTGGACATTCTGGTTTCAGTCTGTCTATGTGCAGGGGTATGCTTTCCACAACAGATTTTAAATTATTGGTCTTCATAAGACCAGATGGCCAGCCTAATGTATCATGGCACTCAATGGCTATAACATTAGAATTACCAAAGCCTACGAAAAAAATTCGTAAATCCTGCCTACCTTAAATCCCTTCACACCTCCATGTCAGTGTCTTGTCTTGTAAATGTGCCGATCAAGACAAGCAGCAAGCAGCCTACTATTCCATCCCCCCACCACCACAGAACGGGCACAAAGTTTTCCCAGTTCCAGCCTTGATTATCTGGGAGTCATGTACCTAGAGTTGTACAGGGAAATAATAGGTCATTATTTGGAACATATGCATTTCATGTGTGTTCCATTTCTTCAGTAATCTGTGTTAACACATCGTTAAAACAGAAACGTTTTTCATATTTTAGTGATAAATGACAAAATCTAGACATGAACTATATAATGTGTGAAGCCTGAAGTCCAAAGATCAAATAAACACTTCACAAAAGGTTCATGGAGGATACAATAGTTTCTGTGGTGCAGCGGTAAGAATTGCTGACTTGTAGTCAAGAGGACCCGGGTTCAATCCTGACTGCCTTGTATATTTAATGTCTTGAGTAGTGAGCTGGTCTTATAGATAATATTATACAATAAAAACATACATTTGGATTGCGTCTGTAACAGATAGTGTAAATTTATAGTACTTGAAAAAGTTTTTTTTTTCACTTTTATTCTCTCAGTCACGATTACGATACATACTACTGCCACCCAAGGGATCTGACGCTGTTAGATTTTATTTGAAACTGAGAATAACTGTAGATGTGAGTGGTGTTTTAAGACAATGGAACTGGAAATTCTCTGATCTGGATGGATAAAAGCTGATACACAAACACTGGTGAATCTGCCTTCTTCCTATCTCATTGACACTTGATTTTTTTAAATCAGTTTTATTGAGTGTTCCTGTTTATGCTGAATTAGTATGCACCTTATGGTCGATGATGTCAAAGCCGCACTTAAAAAAAAAAAACAGATGCATAGGTATATATGATATTTGGAATTATTCATTTTATGACCTATGTAGTACATTTTGGAAAACATTGTGGCATGGATGCAGCATTATTCATATTATTCATATTCATTCGCTATATGCAATCATCAGATTCAAATGTTAACAGTACCCACACACCCAAAGACCGTTCTTATACATTTATGATATGTGTACCTTTTGCAATGTACACACTTCTCTCTGTGCTGTGGTTCCTATTACACAGAAAGGGCACCTGACACTGACTCAGTTTGCTTTGCTGGGGAAGCGGCTGTCTTGAAACAGAAGCTTGTCGATGTTGCATCTTCCTTTTCTTTTTCCATCGCTTTTTCTTGTAAGAAGTGACATTGGAGTTCTTCTGCAAGGTGAGCCATGAACACTCTTCTTTTCTCAGTGGACCCGTACCTGCCTTGTACAGTACGTGTGCGTTGATCGCTGCCAGGTCAGGCTTGTTGTAGCACACAGCAATCGGCCACCTGTGTGCTCCTGTTTGCACTGAATAAGGTCATGCCTTCTGGTGCATGATGTCAATGCAGCACCGGGAAAAAAAGGAAGAGACAAATATATATGACATTGGGTGTAAATTTATGGTAGTTTTTCAGTTTTATTTTCTCAGTCACAACCTAACAATAACTAACAGCGCCAGCATAAATTTACACCCGATATGACACTGTTTGTTTTCAAATGATATTGCATTAGTACGATGATGTTTTCTGATTTGTACTAATCAGGTCATAAAATGATGTCTTCAAAATGTCCTATATATTGGATGCATACCCTGTATGGTGTGAAAAAGAAACTTAAAAACATCTTGGCCTGTGGTGCCAAAGAAGATCTTCAGCTTCTGACTGTGTGATTGTTTCTTCTTTAATTGGGCTCATTCTGCTTAAGCCCCACCACATCTGGAAGCAACATCCCTTACCACTCCATCATGTAATGCTGCTTTTCTAAAAATACTGTTCATGTTTAGACACTACTACTCAATGCTTATTTTGTAAACAAAAAGGTGGCGGTATGCATATGTTGCTTATGGACTAAGTTTGAGGTTCTGTGAAGTTATATGGAGGCTGAGAGTCCTAAAGCTACATGTTTTGTTTATTTGGTGAAACATAACGTTTAAAATTTGAAATTGAAAATCATCAAGTGCATCAAGAGAAGTGCGGAGACAGTGCTTGTCAGTACCAAGGCTCTCATTGGATTAACAATTAGATTAATTTGTGAAAACCCATGTTTGCACTGAGTTGTTGCAACTGGAATACAACTAAGAGCATACAATAGAGGCTACAGTTTTTTCAGACTGTTTTTCAATGAGGTACTATCTCTTTTGGATAACTGCAGTTTCTGTGTTTCTAATATGGATGAATATAGTACATACCAGAACCAGTTAACTTAAGTAAAACTATACAAATTTGGATAGCACACAATTGAATATAGAATCGTTTAATATGTAGTCAATGTCGTGACCAGTTGTAATGACCAAGGTGCTGGTACGCCATACCAGCATGTACTGTCACAAACAAAGCCCTACTACTACTACTACTACTTCTAAGTAGGATATTAGCTGCTGTACACTATGTATTCTTAGAAACATTAGAAAATATTTCCTCATGCAGAGAAATGTAGATATATTTAACAAACTACAATGCAGTAAAGATGAAAGTATTAGCTTGGGTGTCTTCACATCTCAACAAGATGTTTTTTGAACACCTTAGATAAATAGAAATTGGGAAGCTTTGACATTCTTTTGAAAATTCTCTCAAGTTTGTATGACCTTCACATAGCAGAAAGGCAAATAAAGGTGAAATATAAAACCAGAAATCAAGATAATGCAGAAAACAATAATAAGAAATACCTGAAAAACAGACTTAAAAGGTTCTAATCAAACCTTTGAATAAATAGAAATTCAGTTATAGATATAAGTAGTCAAATCGACACTTAAATCCAGCATCTCATTATGTGCTGATTGCTGATCTCATCATCAGACATATCAGTTTAAATGACTGAAAATCATTAGGCATGTGTAATTTACCAACTGCATGGTACCCTTCAGCTACTGTCTTGATCGCCCCTCTTTGGGACAGTGAATAGCGTGCTGGACTTAGTGTTATACAAAGGGTTAACAGCCATGGCAATTTCAGATACAATCTTTGCTGATTTTTCTTTTTTTACATTCTGTCATGGCACATAAAACATGAATCATCATGACAGACAAACTTCATTTCTGCTTGTGAGGCTCAAAACACTTGTGTTCCTTATTTCTCATAGCTATATTATAGGCATTGTACTTGCAGTTGAGAATTCATTTTGTTGTCAGGTCTTGTGCACACTACGACTAAAGACAAAATCAAAACTGTTTCATTTTATTGGAGCAAGTCGTGGTCTAGTTGGAGTGAGTTACTGAGCATGTCAAGTTAAGCAATTGCATTTATGGGTGTTAGCCACTAACTACCTCTGACACCTTAAGATTATATAAATGAAGTCTAGGACTGGAAAAGTCATGTAATGTGGCCTAATGTGTGACTGCTGTAAAGACCATCATTGAATGGCTAGAATTTCTGTTGACGAGAAGAGGATGTAGCCGAGGCAGATGTGTAGCTACAACACCCTAAATTGTTTTTCTTTCATTTAACCGCTTTCATTTTTTAAATTCTTTTACTTTCTTTGTTTATGGCTCTTGCTCCAACATATCTTAGCTCTTTCATATACTCACAACTGTATTATTCTGGCAAGAATATGAGCCAGTCATTTCTTGTGATCAATTTTAGTCATCCATTTAAATCATCAATTATCTGACCAGAGTTTTAATATTGTAATTATGTTTAAATAACCATTAGCAATAAACATAGAGTTACATATGCACACACATTAATTAATGAAATGTCTTACTACCTCATAACTGCATATGGAAGTGGGATGCACATATCTGAATGATTTGTATTGACTGTGGCTTGGCATTTAATGCCATCATTCAGCTTAAGCAAGTTGAGGGCTCCTTGAGCAGAACTCCAAACTGTATATCTGATCATAGACCTCCTGAATGGTAGACCTAAGATAGATAGATAGATAGATAGATAGATAGATAGATAGATAGATAGATAGATAGATAGATAGATAGATAGATAGGCCCCACCTGATTTATTGACTCGGACTTGCACTTTGCGAACCCTCCCATCTTTGCTTGGGTACACTTCAGTTATAATTCCTAAAGGCCAGTCATTCCTCTTAGTTTGAGAGTCCTACAAAAGGACCACACTTCCAAGCGTAAGATCTGGACGGTTAATTTGCCATTTTCTATGGAACTGAAGGGTGGATAAATACTGCTTGCGCCACTTATCCCAGAAGGTATTAGCAAGGCTCTGTACCCTACGCCATTGCTGCTTGTACAAGTCAGACTCTCCAAATTCCCCAACTGAAAGAGGAAAACAACCCATTTTCTGAGTAAGGATTGCAGCAGGTGTGAGAATGAATGGCTGCGAAGGATCAGCTGACACAGGCACCAGCAGTCTATTGTTCACAATAACAGTGACCTCAGCAAGAAAGGTGCTAAGTACCTCATGTGTTAATTTGGAAGACCTCATTTGGTCAAACATTGCATCTAAAATCCTCCGTGTGATACCAATCATTATTTCCCATATACCTCCCATATGAGATGAATGAGGGGTATTGAATGTCCAAGTGCAACCATGATCTGCAAGAAATTTCTGCACAGCCATTCCATCAGAATTGGAGAGAATTCCTAGTTCCTGGCAGGCACCAATGAAGTTGGTTCCTCTGTCCAAACGAATGTGCTTCACTGGACCTCGAATCGCCATAAACCTCCTCAAAGCAATAATGAAACTGGAAGAATCTAAGGATTCAATGATCTCGATATGAATGGCTCTGACACTTAGACAGGTAAAAAGAACAGCCCACCTTTTACTCTCAGCATGGCTGCCTCTTGTTTGTCGTGTTGATATAGTCCAAGGCCCAAACACATCTAATCCAACATGTGTAAAGGGAGGCTCCATGCTGAATCTATCTGGTGGGAGGTTTGCCATCTTCTGTACTTCAAAGGACCCTCTGAGTTTACAGCAGACAACACACTTAAAGATAAGACTAGAAACACATCGCTTGACACCTATTATCCAGTAGCCACCTGACCGGATTGCTCCTTCTGTAAAGTGACGTCCTTGGTGTTGTGTCTGCTCATGGAAGTAACACATTAATAGGGTTGCTACATGATGTCGTCCCGGCACAATAAGTGGCCTTTTTTCATTAAGCTCTAGACCTGCTTCTGTGACCCGACCTCCAACTCTCAACAGGCCATTTTGATCAATAAAGGGATCCAGAGTCCAAAAGTGGACTTTTCTTTGAGAGCCTTCTATGTGATTTGAGACACTCAATCTCATCAGCATAGGTTTCCTGTTGAACTGTACGAATAATGACTGCTGCACTTTGAGCTGGTATGTTCGATGTTAGCAGTGACTCACGATAATCCCATTTCCTACAGATCTCAGCAGGTTTAATTTGAGCTTGCTTGATGAACATATTGAATTAGATTACCCATAGCTCTGGTTAGATAAATCCAGCTAGAAAAATGGTTGAAGTGTTAAGACTCCAAACATGCAGATTCTGCCGTGCAACATACTGTAACTCTGTAACTAATGGCCGGACTTCTGAATCTTGAGCTGGATTGACAAGTTCAAATGTCTCTTGCACAGGAGGCATGATTTCAGGTCGTGATAAGAATTCCGGTCCAGTAAACCAAATTGTATCCTTTAAGCTGGCAGCAGATATAGGTCTTGTTGCAATTTCTGCAGGGTTATGCTCTGTATGCACATAATGCCACTGATGTGGAAGCGAACTTCTTCGGATTCTTTGGACTCGATTATTCATGTAAACATAAAAACTCTGCTTTTCACTATGAATATATCCCAACACCAGCTTGTTGTCAGTGTAGAAGGTAACTGCGTCAAACTTAATATCTATTTCCGCACAAAGCTCCAGTCGTGGTATAGTATGTTCAGGACGTGGGGCCAGTCTTGCTTTGCCAGAGATGAAACCCACATGACAGTTTCCACTGGTGTTTGTGGCCTTCACATATGCGACTGCACCAACTACCCCTTCAGAAGCATCCGAGAAGACACAGAGCTCTACAAACTTTGCTTCAGACGGTGAATATGGTCTTGGAATTTGAAGAGACTGCAATTCTTGTAGAGAATGTCTCCACGTCTCCCACAGCTTCTCCTTTACAGGGGCCAATGGTGCATCGCAATCAGATGACTCCTTAATAAATTCCCTTAGAAGAGCTTTGCCTTGGATTGTTACCGGAGCAACAAACGCAAGTGGATCATACAAACTATTTACAACAGAGAGAACTCCTCGTTGTGTGAATGGTTTACTTTCTTTATGAACTTGAAAGATGAAACAATCTGAACTCAAGTCCCAAAGTAGTCCAAGGCTACGTTGTATAGGTATGGTTCCTGTTGACAAATCTAGGTCCTTTACGGTGCTGGCATGGTCCTCAGGTGGAAAGGCTTCCATAACTTCTCTACTGTTGGACAACAACTTGTGAAGCCTGAGATTAGAGCAAGCTAACATTTCCTGAGTTTGTTTGAGCAGATCAATTGCTGCTGCTGCAGTAGGCAAGGACTTCAGTCCATCATCCATATAGAAATCCTGCTCTACAAACTTTCTGGCATCTTCAACAAACTCAAGTTGACCTTTCTGTGCTGCTCGTCTGAGGAAGTAAATAGCGACAGCTGGGGGTGGGCTATTTCCAAATACATGCACTTTCATGCAAAAATCAAGTACATTATTCTTAGGGTCATTATCTCTGAACCAAAGGAATCTCAAAAAGTTGCGATGCTCTGGGTGAATCATAAAGCAATGGAACATTTGCTGTATGTCCACAGTAAAGGCAATGAGATCCCTTTGAAACCGAAGGAGGACTCCAATGAGATTGTTGTTGAGATCTTTACCAGTTAGAAGGACCTGGTTTAATGATAGACCTTTGAATTGAGCACTTGAGTCAAAAACCACTCAGATCTAAGAAGGCTTCTTGGGATGGCAAACACCGAAACAAGGTAGGTACCAGCATTGCTCTCCAGGTTTTATCTGAGGGGCCACCTCTGCATGATCATTTTGAAACATCTTCTCCATGAAGGCAACAAAATGAGTTTTCATTTCAGGACTCTTTCTAACGGAGCGTTATAGTGACTTTAAAACTTGTGGTGTACTGCCGGATCCCATGCCCAGCCGGGACGTCTCTTCTACTTATGTTCCGGGGGAGCAGCTAGGGGCTCCTCAGTACCTCCCCTGGGATGCTTGGTGGCAGCCTCCCTGGTTCATGATGGTGCCTCAGCTTCCCGCAGGGTTTCATGGGAGTTGGAGTTCTCCCCAACCCTGTGGGGATCTGGGGTGGCCTCCGGGGGGGGGGCTGCAGGGATCCTGGAGCCAACCTGGACACCTCTATAGCCCTGCCCAGACGTGCAATCAGCTCCAGCTGAACCAACACCTGGAGCACTTTCGGGAGGGCTATAAAAAGGGACTGCCTCCCTCCAGAATCGGGAAGAAGAGGACAATGTTGCCTGGGAGGAGTGGTGGTGTAAGAGGAGGATTGGTTTTGTGGTAAAGTGCTTTGGGACTTTGTTGTGGCTAGAGGGATTATGGGGAAGACGTGCCCTCCAGCTGAAGAAAAATAAAAAAGTCTGTTGATTTGAAACGTGCCTCTGCGTCAGTCTGTGCCACATCGAGCGCCTTATTCACACACTGTACTGCCACAGACCTCTTATCAGTAAGACGTGGCCATGGAATCTTGAATGGCAATGGAGCTACCCAGCTATTTTCTTCGTTCTGAAAGACACTCTGATTCATAATCTTAAAAAACTGTGTATCTTCAATAGAATAAGCTACCTTGTCATCATTCCTTGTTCTTTGGAATAAGTCTTGATCTAAGATCATCTGCACTTCTTCAGCAGAGCAGACCTTACGATGGAGGATGTGCAACGGCAGCTTACAGTCACAGTATCTCTCTTTAACAATGCAGTAGTTTGGATAGGGCCTAAAAATTGAAGGTTGGCCATTCTCTAAGATGTTAGTGCAGTAGGCCCTTACTGCGTCTGGTTTGTGAACATCTCCAATACAGACATCACCCACAATCACCCAGCTAAGATCCAACTTCTGTACATATGGAGCATTATGTGGTCCATTTACTTGCTTATGTACTTTATGGAGCCTGATGACATCTCTACCTAATAGAAGCATAATAGTGGCTTGTGGGTGGAGCTCTGGTATCCACTTCACCAGGTGTCTCAAGTGTGGGTGGTTTAGCACTACTTCTGGGGTGGGAATTTCAGATCAATTATTTGGAATGTCATTGCACTCGATCATTGCTGGTAGTGAAAGAGTGATACTTCCATCTATTGACTCAATTTGGAAGCCGTGTGCCTGCCTACCTTGTGATTCAACAGTTCCAGCACATGTCTTCAAGGTGTATAAAGAAATGGATCCCGATATGATGAAGAGATCAAAGAACTCTGACCTCACAAGGGACCTGTTGCTCTGATCATCCAATACTGCATAGAGGAAAACAGCTTCCTGTGAGCAACCCTCCGGACACTTTTACAAGGCAGATCTTGGAACATAACATCTTGGTTGATTGTCTCTACAGACACTAGTACAAGTAGAAGTAATGTTGACTTCACTAGGACTATCATTTCTCTTCCCGCCATACTGTGGGGTGGGAGTTTGTGACATAGACAACCATGGAGCTGGTCCTGGATGCAGTGCTGAGATGTGAGCCTCACTTTCACACTCTGTGCACTTGGTGGCATCATTACAGTTCTTAGCCTCATGAACTGCAGACTTTCAGCATTTGTAACAAATCCATGACCAAGTCTCAGAATTTTCTCTGTCTGCGATTATCCTTATTCGAAACCTTTGGGAAACTCTCCAGCCTCTTGAATAAGAAACTCTCAATAACTTCTGGAGAACCATAGCATTCACGCAGTCTGTCCCATACAATTCTGAGCCCTTGTTGTGGATGATTTATATAAACAGCTCTTATCCGCTTGAAAAGTACTGCCGACTCACTGCCTAGCCACTTCACCAGCAAATCCATTTCCTCACTAGCTGAAAGGTTAAGGCTTCTGATGGCATTCAGGAAGGATGCCCTCCAAGCTCTATAATTCTCAGGTTGATCATTAAACTGAATAAGGCCAGTAGATATAAGTTCGCGTCGGGCAAGAAATCTGACATGCACCTGATGTGATCTTGTGTAGCTGTGAGCAGCAGCCTGGGGTTGAGTGTTGTTCTTATTTGCTAGCCCATGTGTCACACCGTTGTCGTAACCATTCAAAGGAGCTTGATCTGTAAAATGTGGCTTTTGCAGCATCTTGGGCACATAGAAATTACTGATACTGGTTTGTTGTGCAAAGTCTTCATTTGTGACTGGGACCCCAGTAGAACATGTTGAACTCTCCATAGGAAGAAAATATCGCTCAGAAAGGCTGCCACCTCTGTGAATTCATGCTCCTCTTTATTATTCTGATGTATAAAGTTGACAGTAGATTCATGTTGAGGTGCTGAATGGCTATTGTAAGGATCAAAGTACGGACCGCTAAGCACAGGCATAGGAAGGGCGTCTGTAAAGACGGCATGCTCTCCTATGTATTCATTTGTGCGCTGCACTCGACCTTCTGTTGGCAGCTCTATTTTGTTATAACTGCTTCAATCTACTTGCTCCATAACAGTTTCTAAAGCATCAGCTTTTGCCTCTGCAGCTGCTGCTCTCTTCTCTAATTGCAACAATTCTAGAGATGCTTTTAAATGTGCCTTATTTTAAGTTAAATCTCCTTTTTAGCGAATGCTGCTTCAGCCTTGGCTGCCTCAGCTGCTGCTTGAGCAAGAGCAATAGCCATACTGGCAGATGAACTGCGAGATTGAGTTGACATTGATGATGCCTTCGATTTTGTTTTCTTAGATCCACTTTTAGAGCGTACATCTGTCATTATAGCTTTGAAAGTGATTACTTGCGTTTAATTGCTGAATTTCTAGCTCCCCGCCGTAGCTCTAAAACATCCGTAAATTGTCTTGCTTGAAGGAGTCGTTTTACTGTCCTGCCCTCTGCCTCAAGCGCCCTGCCTGAGTCGAAAGTCAAATCAACTCCCTTCCAATGACCACAGAGACAAGAGTTTCCAGTTTGTTTTCTTTACTGAAGCCAGTTGCAATAGGGTAAAACTACAAATAAATCGTAAATACAATAATGTGAGAAATTCTTACGTACAAACTCACACAATAAACTTAATGGCAGAATTACTTATTCCTTACAAACATATAAAAAATAAATAAATAACATTCACTTGAATGACAAAAATTATCTGTGCACACTGGCAAAGCTGTTAAAGTCTGAAAAAGGTACGTTCCCAAGTACTTTTATAATGCAGTGAAAACTCTGATAACAGCAGTAAGTTGCTAGAACCTTTTACCTTTAAAATATTTCAATAAATAACTTTAAATATTTAACAGATTCACAAACAGGCATCAATACAGAGAATTAAACATCTATAAACATTTCTATGTACCGACAATGCCTTTTTAGCCAAATTGAACATTCAAAGCATAAGGAAGTGAGACAAACATGTGCTATCTAACCCTAACCCTAACCCTAATTCTGTTCTATTTTTTATCATTTGTCGATATTAAATTGCTTTTTTTAGTAATTTCTGTTTCAAGTCTGTAAAATGTAATGTATTGTTTATACACTAAGAAACATTTTACACTGTGGTACAAAGTAAAATGAAAATTAACTGAACTACTATGTAACTAATTCCTTTTGTTAATTGAACCCTGACTTGGGCTGGCAATGCTAATCTGGTAATGTGCTTGTGTGTGTATGTAAGTGGGCACTGTCCTGGATTGCCATTCTGTTTGGGCGTGATTGCTACATTGTACTTCTTGCTGCTGTTATTGGCTTCAAATCTCATTGACCTTGATTATGGGAAATGGTAGGTAGGAAAGGATGGTGTTCCTAACTCTAACCACAGAGAACCCGTGGGCATGAGACTTATGCTTCAATATATGGACCCCGGACTGGCTTCTCTATGACAGTTATAATATGGTTGTACTCATCACCTGCTCATTCATCCCACTTTGGCCTCAACCATCACTGTTCATATTTAGTTAGAAAAGAAGGAAGAAATGAACAGCCTACTAAAACAAAGTTATTATTTACTTACTGTATTTTGTGTAACGGAAACTATGAAGTGCTTCTTTTTTAATTTTAAAATGAAAACTTTTTTCAAAATACTTTCTTAGCAAAGGGATGGTTTTCCTTTAAAGGTTTATTTCTTCTTCTTTAAAGAAATATCTTATTTAAAATACTGTCTGTCAAACCGAGGAAAAAGAAATCAGAAGTATGCTCCTTTTATCAGAGTTGAGGGATTTTACTTTGACCAGTGTTTTCTTTTTATCGTTTAAGCTTAACCCTTCCCACACATGCACAAGTGTTAAGTGTAGGCAAGTTTATTAACTATATGTGGAAAACAGATTAAACAAAATCATTCAAGAAAATGTGCATCATGTTTCTAAAATTATTAGTGAACTGTGACTATTGATATGATGAGGCCCGCTGCCATTTTATCTCAGCTTTTTGGCGTATTTTTGTTCATATTTCAGAGGTCCATTTTTAAGTGGATGAGGCAAGTATTAGGTTTTGACCTGAATGGTTTTATAAGCCAAAAAAAGGACAAACATTTACATATAAGTAAAGAAAGGGCCATGTCATGGATGTACTGGCTCCCCACCATGCCTCCATCTTTGCTTTTTTGTTTATTTCCCCCATTAATGTCATAATTATGCCCTTTTTAGTTCATGTTTTCCCCATTTGAAATTAAAATTAAAGCTAAAGTGTGCTGACTCTTTTTCTCAGGTGCTGCCGCTAATTTATCACAGTCACCTGAGGACAAATATAAAAGAACACTCGAGCCTCAGTTCTTTGCTAACTTATTACTCCTTTTCAAGTGTCAAGCTTCTTTGAAGTTTTGCTCTTTGTTTTTCAGGTCTTGGTTTTTGATCTTATTTAACATGTTTACTTTTTGAATTATGCATTTGCTTCTTAGTCATCAGGTTCAGACTTTAGAGTCTTCTGCTTTTGTTCACTATATTTTGGATTGTTCCTTTTCTTTTCTCTATCATTTCTCTTAATGTTTACTTTCTTTCTATTTTATAATTTTGTAATTTTTACAATATTTTAGGTGTTAATTATAAATGTGTTTCTTTATTTTTTTATGGATTTATTGTTTACTTTTATTTACTATTTTCCTTTTTGTCTCCTGTGATGTACTTTGAATGAATACATCATTATTTTTTAACTACTGAGTTCAAGTGTGATTAATTCCAAGTTATAAGGTTTTTTAAGTGTACGTTTTCATAATTTTGTCTTTCCCCATGGTTTGTCCTCAAAAATAATTTGACAGGTAGGGTACAAGTGCCCTTTGAATCTTTAAAGGATTTACAGTTTTCTGCAGTTGTGATGGCAGATGCACTTCTTGCAGTGTATAAAGTAACAATTACTCCAATTAATTTAGAAAGTTATGCTTCAATAGAGTGTAATGACATGGAAGCCTTTATTATAAAAACTCATATTAAATCTCAACCACTAGGTGGAGAACTCTGAGAATAAATGGAAGGGCAGGGTTTGAGTGGACGGAGAAGAGAGTCAGAAGTGATTTGTGACAGGCGGGTACCTGCAAGGGAAGGTCTACAGGACAATAGTGAGGCCAGTTATGTTATATGGGTTGGAGATGGTGGCACTGACCAAAAAACAGGAGACAGAGCTGGAGGTGACAGAGTTAAAGATGTTAAGATTTGCATTGGGTGTGATGAGGATGGACATCATTAGGAATGAGTACATTAGAGGGTCAGCTCAGGTTGGACAGTTTAAAGACAAAGATAGCGAGGCAAGATTGCGTTGGTTTAGACATGTGCAGAGGAGCACTGCTGGGTATATTGGGAGGAAAGGAGGAAGGCCTAAGAGAAGGTTTATGAATGTGGCGAGAGAGGGCATGTAGGTGGTGGGTATGACAGAGGAAGATACAGAAATAAAGAATATATGGAGAAAGATGATCTGCTGTGGCAACCACTAATAGGAGCAGCCAAAAGAAGAAGAAAGAAAGATTCTTTGTTTTAGTGAGATTACCATTGATCTAAATACGGAAGTGTATTAGGGCCATGGTGAAAAAAAAAATACGGACACAGCGAAAAAAAAAAAGACTAAATGTCGAGATTAAAGTCGACATGCTGACTTTATTCTCGACATTTCCACTTTATTCTCGCCATTTACGTCGAGATTAAAGTCGACATGTTGACTTTATTCTCGACATTTCCACTTTATTCTCGCCATTTATGTCGAGATTAAAGTCCACATTTACACTTTATTCTATTGTTTATTTTGTCAGTAGAATGTTGCAAACTAAACATCTTAAAATGAATGTTCAATTTACTAGATTTTCTCAAACCCCTTCATTAATTAATGTAGCACATTAAATGCTTTATATTAAGTGTTCCCCGACCCAGTTTTTAATCTCTATGCGCTTCTTCAACTGACTTACTCTTGCACTGTGAGGCGCAGACAGCGATCGCCGCACATTGACTTCATGATGTTCCTGCTCTAAGAACATTCAGAATACTAAGAGAAATACTTGATATCTTCTTCACGATGAAATGAACTAAAGCATGTATTAAACATGGGTGGCGGGGGGCACGGTGGCGTGGCTATAGAGCTGCTCCCTTGCATTAAGGGGTCCCCAGTTGTATGTTCAGTGTAGTACAAAGTCCCAAAAACTGGATATATGAATGGGTATCGCACAGGTTTAACTTAATATTGTGTAAATATTGGGCTTGGTGGGTCGGAGACACGAACACAGGATTAAATGGATTTTCTTCTGAGCGGGCTTTCTTTGTGCATGCGTGCTGTCTCTGTCTGACGTACTAAACTTCCAGTTTCTATCCTTGCTTTTTCTTTCTGCACATAACCAATCACCACAAGATAAACGTCTTTGTGAAATTAAAACAAGTTATAAACTTAGACCTCGGAGTTTTCAGAACTTTAAATTATTAAAGCATGTGGGGGCACGGTGCTTGCTGGGATGGAGTTTTCAGAAATAGTCTAGGTTTATAACTTGTTTTAATTTCACAAAGACGTTTATCGTGTGGTGATTGGTTATGTGCAGAAAGAAAAAACAAGGATTGGAACTGGAAGTTTAGTACGCTAGATAGAGACAACGCGCATGTAATAAAGAAAGCCCGCTCAGAAGAACATCCATTGAATTCTGCATTCGTGTCTCCGACCACCACATCACGAACCAACATTTACACGATATTCCAGTTAAACCTGTGCGATACCCATTTATATATCCAGTTTTTTGGAGCCTCGTCACACTTGCCATAAAGTTCACTACACAGAAAATACAACTGGGAACCCCTTAATGCAAGGGAGCAGCTCTATAGCCACGCCACCGTGCCCCCCGCCACCCTTGTTTAATACATGCTTTAATGCATTTCATCGTGAAGAAGATATCAAGTATTTCTCTTAGTATTCTAAATGTTCTTAGAGCAGGAACATCATGAAGTCAATGTGCGGTGATCGCTGTCTGCGCCTCTCAGTGCAAGAGGAAGTCAGTTGAAGAAGCATAGAGATTAAAAACTGGGTGGGAACACTTAATATAAAGCATTTAATGTGCTACATTAATTAATGAAGGGGTTTGAGAAAATCTAGTAAATTGAACATTCATTTAAAGATGAAGTTTAGTTTGCGACATTCTACTGACAAAATAAACAATAGAATAAAGTGTAAATGTCGATTTTTAATCTCGACATAAATGGCAAGAATAAAGTGGAAATGTCGAGAATAAAGTCAGCATGTCGACTTTAATCTCGATGTAAATGTCGAGAATAAAGTCAGCACGTCGACTTTAATCTCGACGTAAATGTCGAGAATAAAGTCAGCATGTCGACTTTAATCTCGACATTTAGACTTTTTTTTTCTTCGCTGTGTCCGTATTTTTTTTTTTTCACCGTGGCCCTAATACGCTTCCGTATCTAAATAACCCAAAGCAGACATTTAAAAAAGAAAACTGTACATACACCAAGTTCCAAACACTTACCCTTTATAAATCCCAATCAGCATGAAATTTAACACACGTGCATGCAGCTATAGCCCAACCCCGACTCCTCACAGAATTTCACACATTTGCATATGCAAATCAATATAAATAGCCCCTTCCCACCTGTTCCACATATGATCCCTTTGCTACAGCCTAAATTTTGTGAGACTTTTCTTGACCCTCTACAAGTCAGTGTTGTCATTTTGTTTTTCTATAGCTTTGCAAAATGACATTTTTGAAGCAATTTCCCCACTACTAAAATCAATTGGCCTGAGTTCATGGTCACCAGTAAGCTTTGGATCTGGAATCTTTCTTGGATCTGGTTACTGAGCCAGGGGAAAGCGTGGTAGACGGTTTGCCCCTTACCCCACATGATCAGAATTTGGCACGGGGTAAAGCAGCTGGGAGCATATAGCTGCAGAAGACTTGTGTGGCATTGAGGAGTAGCTTTTGAAGGAGGTAGCAGGTCCGGCTACTGAAGAAAAATACAGTCCTTCTAAGAGCCAGTTACTTCTGGCTTTGTGCAGAATGCTAAGTCTATCCCTTAGTCTTTTGCACTCTAAGGTTGTTACAATGGTAGCAGCAGTGGGAGAAGAACTCAGTACCAACCTGGTTTAACACTTACACTGGTTGACCACTCGAACACAATCATGAGGGCTTGCTACAGACTGGGCAGACGACATTGCCTCGCACAGCATCTTAGATCTAGATGTAATCATGAAACATTTCTGAGGTGGCCAGTTATCATCAGAAGGTGGGTTGTGGTTGTGCTACCTGAATGAGATGGGCATAAAAGCATCTTCTGAGAATGTGGAAGTGGAAGTGTCGATAGAGCACCTGAAGGAGTACTTTGAACTTATCTCTCTGCTGCTAAAGTCCATTGGCCAGGGTGTGTGATTGCTGGTAAGCCTCAGAGGTAGACCCTGGCCTTGGGTTGGCTTACAGGGTCATGTAATGGAAAAGTGTGTTAGATGGGTTGCCTTTGATCTCGGGTGAGTGGAGTGAGGCGGGTCTGGTGGCAAGAATGTACATGAACAGGGGAAAAGCAGCCAGGAAAATATGGAGCCACAGAAGACCTGTGTGCTGTGGCGGAGTGGCAGATGATGGCACTAGCAGATTTGGCCACTGAAAAATATAGTAGTCCTTCCAAGGTGACTTACTAAATGTTTGTAACATATACACTAACCTAAAGGATTATTAGGAACACCATACTAATACGGTGTTTGACCCCCTTTCGCCTTCAGAACTGCCTTAATTCTACGTGGCATTCATTCTTTAGAAATGTTGGCCCATATTGATAGGATAGCATCTTGCAGTTGATGGAGATTTGTGGGATGCACATCCAGGGCACAAAGCTCCCGTTCCACCACATCCCAAAGATGCTCTATTGGGTTGAGATCTGGTGACTGTGGGGGCCATTTTAGTACAGTGAACTCATTGTCATGTTCAAGAAACCAATTTGAAATGATTCGAGCTTTGTGACATGGTGCATTATCCTGCTGGAAGTAGCCATCAGAGGATGGGTACATGGTGGTCATGAAGGGATGGACATGGTCAGAAACAATGCTCAGGTAGCCCGTGGCATTTAAACGAGGGGCCTAAAGTGTGCCAAGAAAACATCCCCCACACCATTACACCACCACCACCAGCCTGCACAGTGGTAACAAGGCATGATGGATCCATGTTCTCATTCTGTTTACGCCAAATTCTGACTCTACCATTTGAATGTCTCAACAGAAATCGAGACTCATCAGACCAGGCAACATTTTTCCAGTCTTCAAATGTCCAATTTTGGTGAGCTTGTGCAAATTGTAGCCCCTTTTTCCTATTCGTAGTGGAGATGAGTGGTACCCGGTGGGGTCTTCTGCTGTTGTAGCCCATCCGCCACAAGGTTGTGCGTGTTGTGGCTTCACAAATGCTTTGCTGCATACCTCGGTTGTAACGAGTGGTTATTTCAGTCAAAGTTGCTCTTCTATCAGCTTGAATCAGTTGGCCCATTCTCCTCTGACCTCTAGGATCAACAAGGCATTTTCGCCCACAGGACTGCCGCATACTGGATGTTTTTCCCTTTTCACACCATTCTTTGTAAACCCTAGAAATGGTTGTGCGTGAAAATCCCAGTAACTGAGCAGATTGTGAAATACTCAGACCGGCACCAACAACCATGCCACGCTCAAAATTGCTTAAATCACTTTTCTTTCCCATTCTGACATTCAGTTTGGAGTTCAGGAGATTGTCTTGACCAGGACCACACCCCTAAATGCATTGAAGCAACTGCCATGTGATTGGTTGATTAGATAATTGCATTAATGAGAAATTGAGCAGGTGTTCCTAATAATCCTTTATGTGAGTGTAGATTTGTGATGTATAACAAAAGATTCATTAAGAATGAAAAACAAAATGAGCGATGATAACCGAAAATAACCTAGAAATAAAGACTGGAAAGAACATTTAAGCCAGAGGTGAAAATAATCAATAATCTATATTAATTTTGTTGCTGTGGTCTGGGGGCTTGTTGCTTTATATTTCTTTGAAGTACATCACTGTTCATACAGTATACATATTTCTTTGCTACAAAGATAAGGTACCATAAATATACAATTCATAAAGTTACTGGAGACAAGGAAAGATTTTTTTTTCCAGCAAGACGAACATTTATGAGCTAACTGCAGTAAAATAGGATTTCAGCTTCACTTATTTGTGGACAGTTGGAATTATTAAGAAAACTTTAAATACCTTCTATACCATGTCTGCAAATTAAAGCTCATCTATGGACAGACCAGCCGTCTACCTACCTGTGCCTTAGGACAATATGTCCTGCTCTTCTGGAGTCCCCATTGTAACTTTTGCTATTTCAAGGGGGATCCCTTTTCTGTGTTTATTTGGGAGTATAAGCCAACAATAAAGCACCATGTACCTCTTTAAGTGATATTTATTCATTATTGCTACTTTAATTCCTCTATGACCAGGGAACATGTTTTGAACAATTTAACTGATATTTCCCTTATGGAGAGCTAATTGACAGTATTATGATGTAGTAATTTTTAATTTTTCCTGATTCCTTTTGATTTTTTGTTCTTGTCTATTTTTTTCTGCTGCCAAATTGCTTTGGACTTTAATTTAAAGTAGCTGAATTATTTTTGTACCTTCAACAACACAATGTTTTTTGGACATGTGCTCCGTCATTTTATGAACCTTTGCTATAAAATTGCTATGCTTTGGCGACCAGAGTATATGGCACATTGTTAGGATGGTATAAAGGTCAGTTCTGCATGCTTCATGGTTATCCAAGATTGTGGATAAGATATAGAAAACCCTTTGGAATGTGTTTCGTAGTTTAGTGTTCCTGGTTTCTGTTTCTAATTTTGAAATTTCAACAACACTTTACCAGTAGTTTAGTTTTTAAATCTTTCAGATACAGTCTTGCAAATGTTTTGACTATGCTTCATCTTTTGGCCCCTTATTTTTTAAAAAAATACTCTAGGCAGAATAGGCAGACGCTTGAAATATTGGCTGAGAATAACAAACATTAAACTGGCAAAAGTGAAACTATCAGGTAAGCTTTTTAATGAAAGTTTAAAACAAAATTCTTAAATCTTCACTTAGTTTGTTATAAAAATCATTAATGAAGACTGCATCAGAAACTTGTAATCCTTGTAACAGAAAAGTGTCCTTAGCAAGAAGAGTGACACTGATGGGGATGAAACCATCATTAATGTGAACGACAATAATCTAAAACATAAACAAAAGTTAATTTCAAGAAACAACTCCTTGACCTGTCACCTTATCGTGGTGGAGGGGTTTGCGTGTCCCACTGATCCTAGGAGTTATGTTGTCTGGGGCTTTATGTCCCTGGTAGGGCCACCCAAGGCAAACTGGTCCTAGGTGAGTGATGAGACAAAGAGCGGTTCAACAAACCTCCAATGACGAAAGAAAACTTTGGTGACGTTTTCCCTTGCTCTGGAGCCAGGCCTGGAGGTGGGGCTCGATGGCGCGCCTGGTGGCCGGGCCTGCACCCATGGGGCTCGGCGGGCACAGCCGAAGAGGTAACGTGGGTCCTCCTCCCCATGGGCTCACCACCTATGGGAGGGGCCAAGGAGGTTGGGTGCAGTGTGAGTTGGGTGGTGGCGAGGCGGGACCTTGGCAGTCTGATCCTCGGCTACAGAAACTGGCTCTTGGGATGTGGAATGTCACCTCTCTGAAGGGGAAGGAGCCTGAGCTAGTGCGCGAGGTCGAGAGGTTCTGGCTAGATATAGTCTTACTCACCTCAACGCACAGCTTGGACTCTGGAACCAATCTCCTTGAGAGGAGTTGGACTCTCTGCCGCTCTGGAGTTGCCCCCGGTGAGAGGTGCCGAGCAGGTGTGGGCATACTTATTGCCCCGACTTGGAGCCTGTGCGTTGGGGTTTACCCCGGTGGATGAGGGGGTGGCCTTCCTCCGCCTTCGGGTGGGGGGAAGGGTCCTGACTGTTGTTTGTGCATATGCGAACAGCAGTTTGGAGTATCCACCCTTTTGGAGTCTCTGGAGGGGGTGCTAGAGGGCATACCTTCTGGGGATTCCCTCGTTTTGCTGGGAGACTTCAATGCTCATGTGGGCAATGACAGTGAGACCTGGAAGGGCGTGATTGGGAGGAATGGCCCCCCCGATCTGAACCCGACCGGTGTTTTGTTATTGGACTTCTGTGCTCGTCACGGATTGTCCATAACGAACACCATGTTCAAGCATAAGGGTGTTCATATGTGCACTTGGCACCAGGACACCCTAGGCCTCAGGTCGATGATTGACTTTGTGGTGTGTCATGGACTTGCAGCCATATGTCTTGGACACTTTCGGGTGAAGAGAGGGGGAGCTGTCAACTGATCACCACCTGGTGGTGAGTTGGCTTCGATGGTGGGGAAGATGCGGTCAGACCTGGTAGGCCCAAACATGTTGTGAGGGTCTGCTGGGAACGGCTGGTAGAGTCCCCTGTCAAAAATAGCTTCAACTCCCACCTCCGGACAGAACTTCGACCACATCCCGAGGGAGGTGGGGACATTGAGTCTGAATGGGCCATGTTCCGTGCCTCTATTGTTGAGGCGGCTGACCAGAGCTGTGGCCGCAAGGTGGCTGGTGCCTGTCGTGGCGGCAATCCCGAACCCGTTGGTGGACACCGGTGGTGAGGGATGCCGTCAAGCTGAAGAACGAGTCCTATAGGACCTGTAGGTCTCTTGAGGCAGCTGATAGGTACTGGCAGGCCAAGCGGAGTGCGGTTTCGGTGGTTGCTGAGGCAAAAACTCAGGCATGGGAGGAGTTTGGGGAGGCCATGGAGAACGACTTTCAGACGGCTTTGAGGAGATTCTGGTCCACCGTCCGGCGTCTCAGGAGGGGGAAGCAGTGCAGTGTCAACACCGTATATGGTGGGGATGGTGCGCTGCTGACCTCGACTTCGGGCGTTAATGGGTCGGTGGGGAGTACCGAAGACCTCCTCAATCCCACTAACATGCCTTCCAATGAGGAAGCAGAGCCTGGGGACTCTGAGGTGGGCTCTCCCATCTCTGGGACTGAAGTTACCGAGGTGGTCAAAAACTCCTTGGTGGCAGGGCCCGGGGTGGATGAGATCGCGGAGTTCCTTAAGGCTCTGGATGTTGTAGGACTGTCTTGGTTGACACGTCTCTGCAACATCGCATGGACATCGGGGACAGTGCCTCTGGATTGGCAGACCGGGGTGGTGGTCCCCTCTTTTAAAAGGGGACCAGAGGGTGTGTTCAAACAACAGAGGGATCACACTCCTCAGCCTCCCTGGAAAAGTCTATTCGGGGGTTCTGGAAAGGAGGGTCCATTGGATAGTCGAACCTCGGATTCAAGATGAAGAGTGTGGTTTTCGTGCTTGTCGCGGAACAGTGGACCAGCTCTTCACCCTTAGCAGAGTCCTGGAGGGTGCATGGGAGTTTGCCCACCAGTCTACATGTGTTTTGTGGACTTGGAAAAGGCATTGACCGTGTCCCTCGGGGAACCATGTGGGGGTGCTCCGGGAGTATGGGGTTCCGGACCCCCTGATAAAAGCTGTTCAGTCCCTGTACAACTGGTGTCAGAGCTTGGTCTGCATTGCCGGCAGTAAGTCGAGCCCGTTTCCAGTGAGGGTTGGACTCCGGCAGGGCTGCCCTTTGTCACCGATTCTGTTCATAACTTTAATGGATAGAATTTCTAGGCGCAGCCAGGGTGTTGAAGGGGTCCGGTTTGGTGGACTCAGGATTGGGTCAGTGCTTTTTGCAGATGATGTTGTCCTGTTTGCTTCATCAGGCCGTGATCTTCAGCTCTCTCTGGAGCGGTTCTAGCTGAGTGTGAAGCGGCTGGGATGAGAATCAGCACCTCCAAATCCGAGACCATGGTCCTCAGCCGGAAAAGGGTGGAGTGCCCTCTCAGGGTTGGGGGAGAGATCCTGCCCCAAGTGGAGGAGTTCAAGTATCTCGGGGTCTTGTTCACGAGTAAGGGAAGAATGGACCGTGAGATCGACAGGCAGAATGGTGCGGTATCCGCAGTGATGCAGGCTCTGCATCGTCTGTCGTGGTGAAAAAAGAGCTGAGCCGTAAGGCAAAGCTCTCAATTTACTAGTCGATCTACATTCCTACCCTCACCTATGGTCATGAGCTATGGGTAGTGACCGAAAGAACAAGATCGTGAATTCAAGCGGCTGAAGTGAGTTTCCTCCGCAGGGTGTCTGGGCTTTCCCTTAAAGATAGGGTGAGAAGCTCAGTCATCCGGTAGGGGCTCAGAGTAGAGCTGCTGCTCCTCTGCATTGAGAGGAGTCAGATGAGGTGGCTCGGGCATCTGATCAGGATGGACACCTCCCTGGTGAGGTGTTCGGGGCACGTCTAACCGGGAGAAGACCCTAGGGAAGGCCCAGGACACGCTGGAGGGACTATGTCTCCCGGCTGGCCTGGGAATGCCTTGGGATTCTCCTGGAAGAGCTGGAAGAAGTGGCCGGGGAGAGGGAAGTCTGGGTCTCTCTGCTTAAGCTGCTGCCCCCGCATCCCGACCCCGGATAAGTGGAAGAGGATGGATGGATGGATAATTTCAAGGAAATGATAGTGATAAAATACCAGAAATACTCACAGACCAGTGTAGATAATGTCTCTGTTGTGGGCACTTGAGGTAAGGATCTAACAATTTCACTTGGACTGTAGTACCCAAAGAATACATTCCCAGGCAGAACGCCAACTGCTGGATACTTTCAAAGTTATTTGCAGCAGCTAATAAAATGTTAGGTTATAAGAAACAGTTGAATATAAATGAAGGCGCAGTATATACTCAAGTATTATAATGATCCTCTGGGACCCTGTGTGCCACGATGTTACAGAAAACACATAGCACCACTAGAAGCTGTAGCAGAAAATAAAAACTAACTGCATCTTGGAGTACAATGTGTGGTCTGCTATGACAGAGAAAGGAAAAATAATCTATTTAGTCTTGAACTAAGGTGGCTGCATGGGTAAATAAGTCAGTATTTTCAAAAGTGTTATTAATGGTCATCTTTCAGAATTATTCTATGCAGAGGTTTGCAGTTACTGTGGAAAACTTTAAATATGAATTAGAAGTTAAAACAACTCTTCTTTAAGGTACCGAAACAAGATGGAGAGATTAAATGCAATCTGGAATATTTCTTTAGTTATTCATATTTCATTATTATTAATCCACATACTGTACTTGCACACGTACGTTCCTGCTCCTTTAGGCAAATCTGATTCATTTTATTATCAGCTCTAGGCCTGTTTTTAGACGGCAACCTGTCAACATCAGAATAGTGAAGAAGTGGAGGATGGAGGTTGAAATGGCTCTGAATGACTGATTTCCAATTGACGGACTGGGAAAAGATGTGTGAGTTGCATGGGAACAATATTGAAGGACTTTGTCACTGCATTACAGACTATATTCATTTTTGTGTCGATACAGTGGTACCCACAAAGAGAGTGTACTGCTTTCTAAACATCCAGCCCTGTGCTACTAAAGAGCTAAAAGGTCTGCTAAATGAGAAAAAGAGAGCATTCAAAGTTAAAAAAAAGCTTGGTTAGAATAACATTAAGGTTATTCAGAATGGACTGAATATAATTACTGGACTCAAGCAATCCAGGGCTCATGTGATAGAAGGGGATTGGAGAAAGCCCAGAACCAGTTTTTAATTGATTTTCCCTCCCACTGTCACTTTATTCCAGTGTCCAGTCTGCCCACAAAATCCCTTCTACTTCTACTACCATGTCAACTGAAATGGCTCATGACATGTCCACTTCTGACCATCAGTGTGGAATGTCCATAACTGAAAACCAAGTAAGGAGACATCTGAGGAAGCTACACACAGGAAAAGCTGCAGAAGCAGATGGAGTTAGTCCTTTAGTTCTCAAGGCCTGTGCTGACCAATTTTGTGGTCCCCTCTGTTCAGTCTGTCCCTAAGGCTTCAGAAAGCATCACTGCTGTAGAAAACACCCTTCAATGTTCCTGCTTCAAAGAAAGCAGACACCTCTTCACCTAAAGATTACAAACCAGTGGCACTAACACCTCACATCATGAAGACCTCTGAGAGGCTGGTTCTGAATTAAATGAGTCCTCTTGTGGTAGGCTACCTGGTCCCACTGCAGTTTGCCTATCAGAAACACAGATTGGAGTGCTGGATACAATTTTCTATCTGCTTCATAAGGCTTATTTTCACCTGGACAAAGCTAGCATCACTGTAATAGTTATGAACATTGTGGCAGGTGGCCGGATCCCATGCCTGGCCGGGACGCCCTATCTACTTATGTTCCGGGGGAGCAGCCAGGGGCTCCTCAGTGCCTCACCCGGGATGCTTGGTGGCAGACTCCCTGGCTCATGATAGTGCCTCAGCTTCCCGCAGGGTTTCATGGGAGTAGGAGTTCTCCCCATCCCTGTAGGGATGTGGTGTGGCCGCCAGGGGGGGCTGCAGGTAACCCGGAACCAACTTGGACACCTCTACAGCCCTGCCCGGAGGTGCAATTAGCGCCAGCTGATTTAGCACCTGGAGCACTTCCGGGAGGACTATAAAAAGGGCCTACCTCCCTTCAAAGGGGGCCAGAATCTGGAGGAAGAGGACAAGATTGCCTGAGAGGAGTGGTGGTGCAAGGTGAAGACTTGTTGGTGTGGAATAAGTGCTTTTGTGACTATGTATTGCCTCTGGGGTTCACAGGGAAGACGTGCCCCACAGGGGGAGAATAATTAAAAGTCTTTGTGTGTTAACATGTGCCTCTGGGTCAGTCTGTGCCGGGTCGGGCGCAATAAAAGCCCAAATATCACAACATAAAAAACATGTTATGCAGTCCTTCAGTATGTTGTGTGACTGCCTGTTTCAGCCACCACTGTTTGACACCTGTGGCACATAGAGCCAATGGGCCTCTGAATCTATAGTTATGTGTTGAAATCTTGTGCAAGAAGAGGGGGCTGACAAAGTTGCCAGACAATGACAGATAGAGGTTTACATTTGTGCAGACATTAATCATGGATATAAAGGAGGTGCCCTATGGGAATACAGTCAGGAGAGAAAGCAGGCCAAGACAGCACTTGCACACCATCATTTATTCTTCTAAAGAGTTGGTACCACAACAAATGTGTATGGCTTAAAGTTTGTCCTGCTTTAGGGTCAGATGTCTAGAAGCAGTGAGCAAGGGGTCCTGGACAGGTTGCCTTGCTCTAAGACCAGCAGCACGCCCCTCATTGTCATGTCACTAATGAGGAGGTTGTGCCTGCTGGCAGTTTTAGCAATAGTACATGTCGGACCTACTATGGTGTGGTCCTTTGAATGTGATCAGATCTAGAATGGTCATCTGTCCTGTCAGCCTGACAATTCTTTCACTGCAGTTAGGACAAGCAGCTTACTTCATCGTGTCTGGCAACACTGGCACATGACTTGCCAGAATGTATTGCTGTCTTCCTTGCTTTTCCTGATTTTTGTGGTATTATGGAACACATAGAGAACTAAGTGACATGACTTTTTCATGTAATCTAAACTTTAAATTAAGACCTTTTTAAAAATTATCTGATCTATCATTGTTCCACTTGGACTTTGTTGAATAAAAATGCACATACATTTTTGTGTGTTTGGCAAGATACAACACCTCACTACACGAGCTTGATGGCCAGTCAGAAGGCTAAAAACAAATTCAATTGTTATGTTATCTTAATAAAACAAATAAACTTGTTGCAGTTCAATTAAAAGTAAAGAACATGTGGTTTATTAATCCTCATCTAGAGGGTGAGAGCAGATGCAAACCAACTAATTAGTCACAAAGATTAGCTGAAGGCAGGAGTTGGCCGTTGCTGAAGAAACTGGAAGGATGGGAAAACAGCAGTCACAGGGGTGCTTGGTGAAAGAAGGAACTGTGATTTAGACAATTATCTTGAAAATAGCCTTCTAATGAAATTATTCATAGTTGGTCTAAAAGTGGATTGAACGATGAAAGTTTAATATCCATGTCTATTTATTTATTTCTGCTATTATTATTATTATTATTATTATTATTATTATTATTATTAATATTATTAGTAGTAGAGGTCAAACATTTCTCCTGAGCTCAAAAGTTGTCAGGTACAAAATTGCTTTGAATAAGTGGTCAGTCATCATATCATGCCATAATGAGGATATCTGGGGGACATAAGTTGCCAACTACTAAAAATTAAATATAGGTGGATATTTCAATACTACAAAGTATATTTTTGAATTCCTTTTTAAGGAAACATTGGATATCATGTTAAGAATAGTAACATAATATTCAGCTGAAAATTAGCCAAGGACACTCCTTTTCCAAACACTGATCAGCTTATCAAGCAAAAGCAGAAAGGTTAAGAGAGGTGGCAACTGGACTAGCCATATTATTTTAACTTAGCATTGTAGTCTAAAATGCACTGCAGTACATCTGGCAGGATTTTTCTTTTAATCTCCATAAATTGAATAGCCTGTTGTTTGAGGAGGTGTGGACGGTGGTTGAACTTCATGCTAATTACCTGCTTCCTGAGGAGGAGGATGGGTGGGGGGTTAGGGGCAGTCGTATGAAGTACCATTTTGTGTTACTAAATTTACCTTAAAGCTAAGGGAAACCTGAGAACATAATAATCTTCATGTTAACAAAAAAAAAAACGATTCACACTCTATAAGCATAAAATTATCTTGAGGCTGCAGGCTTGTTGGTGGACTAGCATTGTAGCTCCCATACCTGAAGGACTAAGTACTGTACATATGAATTTTCTACTTGTGTTTAGAATGCTTCTGATGCACATAATGTTTTTAGATTTTATAGTTATGATCTTGTATACTGTATTGGAATAAGTTGGTTCAGAAAATGAACAGATGAAGTAATGAATTAGTTAGCTTAAAATGAATAATGCTTCCACCTAGGTATTTCCTAAGGCTGCTTAGTCGACTACAGGAGTATGGATGGCACACCAATCCATCACAGAGCACACTCACTCAGGGTTTTTCCACAAAGCTTCAGGTAATTAGAGAAAAGAGACAGTAACAACAACAACAGCATTTATTTATATAGCACATGTGCATACAAAAAATTAGCTCAAAGTGCTTTACATAATGAAGAAAAATAAAAGACAAAATAAGAAATTAAAATAAGACAACATTAGTTAACATAGAAAAAGAGTAAGGTCCGATGGCCATCGAGGACAGAAAAAACAAAAAAAACTCCAGACGGCTGGAGAAAAAAAATAAAATCTGCAGGGGTTCCTGGCCATGAGACCGCCCAGTCCCCTCTGGGCATTCTACCTAACATAAATGAAATAGTCCTCTTTGTATTTAGGGTTCTCACGGACGCTCTTGATGATGAGGGTCATACAGACTTCTGGCTTTTAATCCATCACTGTTGGAACATCATGGTGCTTTGAGTAGATGCCACCACCAAAAAGACACCGGAAAAAGAAACAGAAGAGAGAGTAGGGGTTAGTACAGATTTTAGAGCCACCATGAATAGTTATTATAATAAATTGGATATACAGAGTATCAGGATTAAATTACAGTGAGGTTATGAGAAGGCCATGTTAAAGTAATATGTTTTTAGCAGTTTTTTAAAGTGCTCTACTGTATTAACCTGGCAAATTCCTATTGGCAGGCTATTCCAGATTTTAGGTGCATAACAGCAGAAGGCCGCCTCATCACTTTTAAGTTTTGTTCTTGGAATTCTAAGAAGACACTCATATGAGGATCTGAGGTAACGATTTGGAATATAAGGTGTCAGACATTCTGATATATAAGATGGAGCGAGATTATTTAAGGCTTTATAAACCATAAGCAGAATTTTAAAGTCAATCCTGAATGACACAGGTAACCAGTGTAGTGACATCAAAACTGGAGAAATGTGCTTGGATTTTCTTTTCCTAGTTAGGACTAGTCCAAGTGTTTAGCTAATTCCTGTTTCTCAGTTAACACATGACACACAAAAACTGTCATTAAGTTTGCTGATGACACTAAGGTTGTGGGCCTTATTACCAAAATAAAAAGAGATCTATAGTAAAGCGAATAAACTTCTCTCTGAATGGTGCAATAACAACAATCTGTCCCTGAAAGAACTGATTATGGACCTTAGAAGATTTGGAGGAGGTTATGCCACTATTGACATTTGAGTAGTCTTACGATCTTAGGTCTCCACATCACTATGGATCTGTCATGGTCTCTCAATCACATCTACCTTTATAAGAAGACTCTACAGTACCTTTATCTTTTGAGAAGTCATTCTGTCACCCTAGATTTTCAGTAAATAAAGAAAAGATCATACTTGAGAAGCTGCATCACAGTAAGGTAGGGCAGGTGCAGTACAGCAGGCTGCAAGGTCTGCAAAGGCTACTTTAAAATGGCCCTGTCATCCCTGCCACCACAATTCTGTACACTCCAGACCAGTTTGGAGATACCAAATAATCTAATGGTTACATTTTAGATTGGAAAAACAGAGTGCCTGGAAGGATATGGTGAGAACATGCATATTCCACACAGTTAATAATGGCACAGAAAATCGACTGTGGCTCCTGGAGCTGTGAGGGTGCAATGCTTACTACTTCACATTAAACTAGCTGCACTTGTAACAAAAAATATATATATATTTTCACTAACAATGTGGCATTTTAGACAAAGGTGTGCCGTTCTAGTGAGTGAGTGTGGTAAACAAAATGAGGAATAAACATGAAGATGTTATGGTGAGCTGTATATATGTAACGATGATGTTACCACTGTCTCTGTATTCCATAAGATTTGCTCATCTAATAATCATGCTTATGATTATTATTCTTTCATGTACAACACATTTTATTTCTATTCACATTATTATAGTATTACATTGCTTGCGTTTCTTTTATTGTACATTGTTCCATTTTGTTTCATTATTGAGCTTTATCAGTTTTTCTTGGGCTCTGTCAAGTAAAACAAGTGCAAATGTTCTTTTCCCCATCATACAGGGCAAAGATAAGAACTAGTAAGGCACTGATTGTCTTGTTGAACTCTAACAATATTATCTTTAAAGTTATAAAACGTATTACAACACCCTGGCATTAAGATTCTGCAACTACTAAACCCATCGACCAAGGAACAGACAGTGCCACAAGAACCAGACCTAAGGCTACTTTTACCCAATCGTTAATGATTCAAGCAAAAATGAATTTGTTTGGCTTCATAAAACAAAATCATGAAACTGTGTCACTATTGTACCATTGACCCAAGAGGAATAGTGTTTAGTGTAAATACCCCTCATCTGCAAGCAGTGCAAAATATGAGACTATGATTCCCATCAGCCAGAAGACCTGTGCTACAGCTAATGGGAAGACACCTTGACCAGTAGTGATGTGCAGTGAACGAACAAAGTATTTCTTTTGTACTTGTCTTGGTCTCTGAACGAACGTACTGGTTCACCGACATTAAAGAACAACTCTTTCTGAGGCATGCACAGCGTGTGCTACATTTAATACTGCATTTTGCGACAGTATGGAGCTATCATCTTAATGTCACTTAAATGGCTGCTGTCTTTTGCAAATAGCCTATCAGTAAAGTGTTTTACTATAAAGGTCATGACGACAACTAGCCAATGATTGACTTGGTAGAAGACACCAAAGACCTCCCAATGATTGGTTCACTCTGACTGAGTGACTATGACCGGCTCAGTATATGGACTGATTGAATGAACGAGTATGCCCCCTACTGAACTGGAGAACCATAGCAAGTTAATTTATGAATGGCAGACAAGAGACTCTCAGTACAGTACACTGAACAGGTTCACAAAAAGAATCAGTTCACATATTGAACTGTAGACAAGAGACTCAGTACACTGAACTAGTTCACCTAAAGAGTCAGTTTGTGAACTGAACTGCAGATAAGAGACTCACAGTACTGAATCGCAGTTCAGTTCACTGATGATATTTGTGTGGCACATTGCATCAGAAAGAATGGGATATAAAGAAGGAAACTGCACGAGATTAATCCAAAACTGAAAATAATCATATTTCAGTGTTCTCACAGTTTTATTGTGATGTGTTCACTATTCTAAGGTTCAATTTGTACAATGTTTTTTTTCTATTTATTGTTGAAATTTTATTTATAGTCAAACTTCAATAGAGGATTATTATTATTATTATTATTATTATTATTATTATTATTATTATTATTATTATTATGTGTAAGTTATTTATTCTTATACTTGCTTTTTATATTTTTTATTGTTTGTATTGTTTGGTGGTTAAAGTTGTTACATAGTTATGATACTACTCTAGATTTTAAACTAGAATATAGCTTGTTGTTGTTTATGAAGTTAACGAATCAGTGATTCAAAGATTTGAATCATTTTGGTGAACTAAATGAAACTAATCAAATCACTAAAAATAATGTTTTGCACTTCACTATTGACCAGTGTGCCACACACAAAGTTTAAATAGGTAGACCACAGTAACAGCATTTCTTTTTTCTCAAGTCCTTTGGATAACAATTTTATACACCTCGCTGGATTATAAGAGTATGTGTTTTTCTGTATCATCATGGGTTGTGTTTAGTGGTGTTGTGTTTCCAAAAAAGACACTATTCCCCCATTTATTTTTGTCTGAATCCTTTTCCAAGAAATTTGCGAGTCCAAAAGAGGTGTACAGTGTTGTGTGAGAGTTGATTATTACTGTTACTAGGGGGCTTCGCCACCTGTTTGTTTCGCTCGCCAACCCACCGTCCTGCGCTACACGCCAGTCATTTTGCGTCTCTGCCACTCGTATATGTGGATTTCACTTTCACCAAACAACAAATCTTTTAATTCTCGCGGATACGCCTCTTCATTGGGAAGAAACACTACTTTTTCCTGATGGCAACACGACTTAGACGATCTACAAGTCTCCGACTTAAAGTTTAAATCCAAACAATATATTCAATCTCTTTTTCGCTGTTCCGTTATTTCACCGTGTAATAATTTCCATTTGTTTGCACTAATGCGATCTTTACTATCATTTTTTTGATACTTTCATTATCTGTAACCTGCTCTGCATGTGTACGCGCCAACATTCTTGAACCTCTTTACGATGTTTTACTTTGTCATCTACTCTTTGACAATTATTTCCGGCCCCGGGCATGCTTAAATCTCTTGGCACAAAGTCTCGTCTCACGGGACTTGAAAGTATCTCTCTGAACAAGTCGCGTCTCATCCCAGGATTTTTTTATATAATAGAGAGACATATGAATTTCACTTACTGATTATATATTGATTATATTAAATGATTTCTGCCCTTGTTAATTTCTAGCTTTTGCCTTTAAGATTCTTAGAAAGCATTTTATTTAAAGCCTCTTGATCTGTGACATTGTTCCCGCTGCTACATTAGCACAGGACAACTATTGATAAGAAAGTCAGTACAATCTAGTGTCGCAGAATCCTGACTCCTAGGGTCTTGTTATCAGTTTATCAGTAGCTGGCATGGTCATGAGATGTGAAACTAATCATGTACTTCTGTAATTGACAAATGTATTTAAGAGTGACTACACTTACGCGTCAATAAAGTTATTCTTCTTATCCTGGACTAGGTTCATGGTCTGACTTTGACAGCTGAAAAAAACATTAAAGAACAATCTTTCATTCCACTCCACACAAAAAGCCTTTAAAACTCTTCTGAGTGAGTTTCATTGTTGAGAAAAAGTACTTAAAGCAAATGTTAGTGTCAGTTTGGCAAAACTGTACTTATCACCACTGTTCTGTTTTGTCATGTTATAATAACCAACAATTTGAGATTCAGGCTGCTCGATGATGGTGGGTGGTGCTTGTTGGTCAATTTTAGTGTATTGTGTGCACATGACAATAAATATGAATTCAACCAAATTTACAAACGTTTTTGTAAAAGCCAGTGCTATTGAACCTCTGCATATCATTACTAAGTTGGCAGTTATAATGAACACTCAGTGTTACATGTTTTATACAGTAAAAACTGAGAAAATGAGAAAACAACCCACAAATCATGTGATAGAGCTAACCAATGATGAAAAAAACAAAGCACGATTTTCATTATAGCACCTGCTGAGTCAGTATTGTTTAGAAAATGACAGAAAGAGAATGAATGATGGCGTTTTCAGTGAGTAAAAGTAATTAGTAATTTTTACCAGTTCTTCTTGGTAGCTTAAAATGAAATAAAAGACTGTAAATGAGGGTTGGGATCGTAATAGGAAGCACTGATTAATTTTAATGTCTTGAGGGGTAAAAAAGAAAACACAGTCATGCTGACAATGGGATCAGTATTTCACTGTGATGTTTATATAAAGAAATAAAAATGCTACAGAGACTCAGAGCTTCATTTTCCTACAAAGGTGGTCCTTGAGAAAATGCCACCTCTTGATGTAATTCTTGATTATTTATTGTCTGGAGAAGAGGGGCCGTGGTTTCTGCCAGAGGGAAAATGATGCCCATGACCCTTCGTTTTTTTTTCCTCCAACTCCATTTCAAGGAAGTTAATGGAAAGATGGAAAAAAAGTTAGCAGTGGTCACATACTTATTTCCTTCCCTATATTTGTCCAGCACAGATCTGTAAAATGTTCCCTTTGCCCATGTGTCTGACAGAAGACATTTTTTAAAGTTCATTTTGTGATGTGGCAGTTCTAAGTTTAGGTTTCATTGCCAAGGAAGAGTCATGAATTACAGAAATTTTCAATCAGTTTTAAATGAATCAACCCTTCATAAAAGAACATCCTACTCGAACCCCCAGGCTACACCTGGCTCCCTCCTAGTGCAAACACTTTCTGCAGTCCATGGCTGACATGTTGGAGTATCACATCTGCTAACTTGCTGAATCCTGGCACGTCTGAACTGCAGCCGTCCATTACCTTTGTCACCCATGTGCAAGTCAAAAGGGGAGCTGTTTCTAACAGTCTTGTCTCCTTCTTCTCTCGCAGCCTCAAGAAATCACCTTTTCAAAAAAGTCCAGCTCTTTTAGATGCTGAGCAGGCTTCTGCACTACCCTGAGCCAGAGCTATATCCTATCAGACGTCCGATTAAAAGGACTATTTCTTAGCAAGATAACGCAAATGGAAATGGTTGTATTTTGTTACTTTACTTGCCTTTTTTTGTTGAAATTAATCTGATTTTTTTATCCAGCTGGCATCCCAACCAACCTGCTTAGTCCCGCAGCATCATTTCACCCTGCTTCACCTTCCACACATCAAACTTCTGCAGAATCCAACAGCATGTAGAGAAGATAACAGCCAAAGCACTGAAAGTACCTCAGCTAACTTCTGCATTTTAACTCTATCATGTGTTATTGGCGGTCTTGCTGCACAACCTGATTTTGGACTTGTATGATGAAAGATTTCTTAATACAAAGTAAGTATAAAATTATTATTTAATCCAATATCCATTTTTGAGCCAGCCCCAAGTCTGGATAAATGGGGAGGGTTTATGTCAGTTTGTGACTAGTACTTGAGAAATCTACTTGTGAAGTCTGGTCAAATATAGTGACTCCAAAAAAAATGGGAATAGCGTAGGAAGAAGAATAGTATAGAATTATTATTTGTGTCATGATTGTTTTATTATTTTTGCTATTTTGACGCCATCGTGGCTTTAAGGTAATGCTGTAAGTGGAATTACCCTAACACAATGCTTTTCCCAGAACTGACACTCCTGCTTAACACAGTGGCAAAATCGGGGGATCTGATGCCTGAAACAGTAGCTCAAGGAATCTGGAACTCTGGATGAAATTTGCATGGCCTCCCTGTGTGTGACTGGTTTTTCTATTATTCTTTCTGCATCCCTAACAACTCCATTTTAAGCTAACTGCAACATATGTATGATTGAAGACATACATGTAAATATGTCCTTCGTTAGACTGGCACCAAATGCTACGAAGACAGACTCTAGATGTGTTACCAAAACAGTCTGATTAAAATGATTTGGAAGTAAAGTACATGAAAAAGAAAGATGGTTGGCATTTTTAAAGTGAGATACTGAAAATAAATTATTATTATTATGATGATGATGGTATTATTACTATTAGTTTTAAACTGTTCATTTTGTGTAATGTTTTTCTAGGGTATTTATGAGTTGTCCACTTTGCTCAGTAGCCAGACTCCATTAGTGCATATCTATTTTACTTTTGCAGTTCTTCTTTGCAGAATCAGATATCAAAAAGTTCCAAATGTGGCTTGGATGAAGCACGATGCTTAAGTGTGTGCTTGCCAGAGGCTGAACGTTAGCTGGCTTCCAATGTTGTGGCTTTGCACAGGCACTGCACTGAAAAGGAAGACCACTCAGTGCCTTCTTGTTTTTTTTTTTAAACTTATCCAGATGTAATTCTTTTTTGTCAAAAAAAAAGCAAAGCCAGACAGGTCACTGCTAATCACATTTCTATCCTTTGTCCTAGTACAATTTTTTTTTTCAGTTTCATTCTTTAAGCCGGCGTTAACTCCAGCTTTATTACTTTTTCATTACTGGGGATTGACTTATGTCGGGATTCAAGTCATTGAGAATGTGTACAATATATGAAAGGAGTAAAGGCACAATTTGAAATATCTACTCCATTCAAGGTCAGTAGTCGGTTTGGTTTCCTTGGTTGTAATTTGAAGACTGTGTTCTATATTAAAGAAAAAAAAATCTACTTGTGTGTGGTCTCATTTGTACAGTGGTAAGCTCCAAATCCTGGGTTTGATTTGTAACCTGGTCACTGTGTGAAGTTTGCATGTTCATCCTGTGTTCACAACCCTAGTCCCTTGTGAGTCCACTGCAGTTACTTTGATTTTGGTGTGTGAGTGCTCAATGACAGACTGACATCTGTCCAGAGTTGGAAACACTGGTTTTAGCATTGCAAATGTATAGTGCAGCAATGTCTTTGTAAATCTCATAGTTTTTTTTTTTTCAAATGCAACAAAACAGTGATTTCAAGGATTGAAAACTCTATATGTTTAAACTCTATGCATTTAATAATTCATTTAGCTTTGTGGTTCTTTCTAGCAAGTACTCAAAACAGTGGTTTCCCTTTCAGAACAGTTAGACAGAGCTAAAATGCTTTGGTTAATGCCTTGTGCTTCATTTTGTTAATGACTGTCTCCCCACCCCACGATCCTCTAATGGATGGAGAGATGAATGTATCTGAGTTAGTGTTTCCTGCAATGAGCTGGCACACAGAGCTTGTTCCTGCTTTACACCCCTTTTCAGAAAAATAAATTGAGCAACATTATATTCTGCTTCTGAAATGAAAGATTGTAGGTACTGGCAGAAAACACTTCTGCACTTTCTCAAAGCTAAAACTGATGATGACATAGAACAGTCTTGATGTACTGGCTTCTTTTTTTCATACAGTGGGAACTGGTGCAGGAATTTGAAGCAGAAGACATATTTAAGATCTTCACAGCCATGAAGTTACGAGAGCTTAAATGATGTAATAATATTTATTAATGTAATAGAGCTTTTTTGGAGCTCAGATTTGCTCACACATTTCCATGTAGATTTCCCATTTGCGTTTGTTGCATTGAGGAAGATAAACAGTGTAATACCAAGAAATCTGCATTACAGCAGGAAATGTGTATCAAACTGAAATTACAGCTTCATAAATCTTGCCGGGTTTGAGGTGGTCTATCACGTGTGTCATACAGCACACATAAAGTGTCTTTAAAGTGGGTATTTATTTACTCTTGGTGTGTATGGGCACATTCTGGATTACGTACTGATTTTATGTGTTTTTACCTATTCGATGTGATGTTGCTAATTCAAAGTGGGGACGGCATAACTGTATTTTGCCCGGACACAAATGACATGATAAAATTATATTGTCTTTTTAAACTAAATTAAGATTTCAAAATTAGAGTTACTAAGTATAGCAAAAATGAAATTATATGGTTGTTGTTATGATATGGCTTATAAAAGCATTTTCACACTCATAGTCCATTTGCTTTATTCCGAATCAGAGGGCGTTTTATTACTCTGTTTCAATTTCCTGTTATTTCGATTGCGTTTCATACTGTAAACTTTCAAGCAAACAAAACATATCAATAAACATCCCGTAAGAATGGCATGGACTTCTTTCATTGCACAGAAGCATTATTTCCCCTGGAAAAAATATTATGGCATGTATTTGCATACTACTGAACTTTCTTTAATTATTTACTGGAAGACTACTTGAAAATTATGAGTTACTACATTTACGCACTAAGGGACTCATTTCAAACAGCCTGACAAGTTCTGTTGATGGCATACACTGATGTGCTTCAGTTTCATGACAGTAGACTTATCACGTAATTTTCGTTAAACTGTGTGATGTTGCGCATTTACTCTCCAGTAGCCACAATATAAATATAACCTCAATGTAGTTTATGTTCCGTTAATCCTCAACTAATTATGCTATGAATGAGATTCCTTAATTTCCTATAGCAGATGCTCAGTGTGACTACCACAACACAAAATGTTGTGAATTACACACAGTATTTCATACACAGAGTTAAATGGGTCCTGTGATGAATCACATTCAGACCTCATGAGAACAACTCCAGTGTTTGCTTCCTACCACCCTTTCTAAACAGTCTTGGTACGGTAATTTTGGTCCTTCCAGAGTGTGGTTCACATCTTCCTAAACAAACTGGACTTTCAGGGAAATCACACCAGAGTCTGAAATAATGTTTGGTGTGAAAACGCCTTGTTACATTTTTTTCAGCTGTTCCTTGGCCTCTAAAACATATTTGAGTACAATTTATGGGGTTTCTGAGGCCAAGAAATCCAGTAGGTATCTTCATTTTTACTTCACTATATTTTTGAAATTGTTAAAATAATTCACATTCTCCCATAGTGCTGTTTTCCTTATGGATGATGTCATGTTGGTTGCTGAGATGAGATGAGGCGACATTGGTGGGAATCAGTTTCTAGTGATCATCATAAAAAAAGCCAGTGCCATTAATTTCTTATCATCGAAGCCTTAGATTTGTGGAAGAAAAACCTTTGTGTCAATATTAGTTTTTGAATTTACTGGTTATGACTTTATTTTTGTCCTCTGATTATGATTTACTCCTCATGTTTCTTTGCTCTGGTTATTTTTTTTTTTGGCTTTCTGCACTCTGTTCTCTAACCATGGCTCTCCCTTTGTGAAAGCTGACTCCTTCGTGCCATCTCCCGATTTCATTTCATCTCAAAACTGCTGTCATATTATGCAAGCAGAACAATTGTTTTTATTAATGGTGCAGCTGTGTATGTCGAAGGTTTCCAAGTAGTTCAAAACAGTTCCAAACACAGCTACCAGAAAGAATTCAGTAATTAGTATGACTCACGTTCAAAAAAGGCCCCACAGTCCAAGTGTCTTCATTTTAAATGTTTTATTGAAATTCAAAGCAAACAGTTCATAGATAAAGTAAAGAAGAAAGATGATAGACAACACAAAAATGAAAAAAAAAAACTTATCTATGATGTTTCATTTAAGGCTTAAGTGTTTTCATTACATTTCTAGTCTCATATGCTAGGACCATCTGCACGTAACGTTAACAAAACAGTCAGAAAACTATATGCCTGTATGCCTGTATAACAATGTGTGTTTCTTTCTAGCTGTCTAACTTCAATCTGAGAGCATTTTACTGTCTAAATGCAGAAATATAGCAGAGCAATAAGGTCATTCCATTAATTTGTTAGCTTATCGGGGGTAAAGCAGAATCTTCCATTACCAATGTGAAGGCTACATTCTATTTAAATTAAATTTAAATTTACCACTAACTTAAAAATGTTTGTCTCTTACATTTCAGCCCTTAATTGTTTATGCAGAAACAGCTATTACACTTTACTTAATAAATTATTCATACACTCTAATTACAGATACAGATTCAATCATAAAAATACACAATCAAATATTTAAGAATTTCCCCTTTCAAGTCTTTGCTGTTTCTTTCAGCAGATACAGTTTTTTCGCAGGTGTATCCAGTGTGCTGGATCTGTTCTGCACACAAACTCTTCTGACTGCTTCTTTAGTGTCTGGAATTGTCTTGATAACTCATCCAATTCTCCAAGAGTTGCAAGGTGCAACATGGCCTACTGTCAAAACAGTGACTCCTGGTTCAACGTTTTTTTCTTGAATTATTGACAAATACTCTTTAAACCATCTCTTCCAAAACAAATCAGCCATGTCCTGAACTGGCTTCCAGCACCTTTGTGTACTGTATATTGGTCATTTTTTGAAAAAGGTCCAGGAGGCATACTGGGGTGAGTCTTGAGTTAAGTGATTGAGTTTCAGTACTTCTAAATCATTTGAGTCATTTGATGACTTTCTAAGGGGTCTGTTGTTGATGATTGATTCAACTTCACACATTACAGTTTGGAGACTTACTTCATTGACTGTTTGTTGGTTAAGTATTGAGTTCACAATTTTTCTTCTAATTTGTCTTTCCCACACTCCTCTTTGATGAGATGCTGTGGAGGGTTGAACGTCTATTTGATTTCTTTCTTTTTCATAGAATTACTGACTTTTTCTTGGTCAAGGTTTTTAACTGCTTCACATAGCTGTCTTTCAGCTCCAGTAAAGTTTGTCCTATTATCTGAGCATATAATATTAATTTGCCCTTTTCTGCAAATAAATTAACATATAGCATTGGTACATAAATCAGTGTTCAATCTAAATGTGTACAGATCTGATTGTTAGACAAGTGAATATGACTCAATACTTCTTGACCAAACATCAGCACCAACTTTGGGTGTTTGGTGAGGTAGCAAACGATCTTCAGGCAAATCTGCCGTTTTCTGCCCTACTGCTTTAGCATTGTATCTTCTAAATATTATGCTCTTTGAAATGATTTTCCTGATAATTGAGATAGCTTGAGGTGTCCCATATTTTTGACACAACTGCACAAGCGTATAATTGAACCCACAATGTCCAGTTTTCTTGTGTATGTACTGCAATATATGAGAAGCAATATGGGAACGTTTGTAGAGAATTGCTTCTTCTGGAATAGCAGCTTTGTCTAGTGTCTCACTGACTCTCTGCATCTCATTTTACAAGGATGGGCTCAATTTAAAGATGTAGCTGCTCTTTTTCACCTCATTTCCACAGCAAATTCTTGTAATTGTTTGAATTGGATAAGCTGTGGTTTAGCTATAGCCAGATCTTCTGAAGAAATTAGATTTAGTTTTCATGTCAGTTTGTGCTTTTTTATATGTTCTGTAATAAGTATTTTCTCTTAATCTGGATGACTCTCAGATGGATTGACTTGGCTGAAATGTCTTTCTTTCATCTTTTAAGTGCATTAGTATTTCTTTAGATGTGATAAATTATGCCATCAGTTTTCTTTAAGCCCGACCGTTGTGGGTAGTTGGTTATAAGTTTATTTACAGGATCAGTAATTTCAACTGCACTTGTCAAGTTAACTTCTCAGATTTTAATCACTGGATCGTCATCAGTGAGAGAATAATTAAGTTGATCCAGCATTTTTGGTCTCTCATGTTCTGGCTTCAATAAGAAACTCAGGTCTTGTGTCCATGTTAGCCTTTTGATGAGACTTCCAATGCTTAGTCCTTTGGATGCTTGATCTGTTGAATTTAAGAAAGGTTGTGAATAGATAGATAGATAGATAGATAGATAGATAGATAGATAGATAGATAGATAGATAGATAGATAGATAGATAGATAGATACTTTATTAATCCCAAGGGGAAATTTACATACTCCAGCAGCAGCATACTGATAAAAACAATATTAAAGATTGATAATAATGAAAGTATAACAGACAGACAATAATTTTGTATAATATTAACGTTTATCCCCACCCCGGGTGGAATTGAAGAGTCGCATAGTGTGGGGGAGGAACATTCACCTCAGTCTGTCAGTGGAGGAGGACAGTGACAGCAGTCTGTCGCTGAAGCTGCTCCTCTGTCTGGAGATGATCCTGTTCAGTGGATGCAGTGGATTTTCCATTATTGACAGGAGCTTGCTCAGCACCTGTCGCTCTGCTACGGATGTCAAACTGTCCAGCTCTGTGCTTACAATAGAGCCTGCCTTCCTCACCAGTTTGTCCAGGGGTGAGGCATTTCTCTTCGTTATGCTGCCTCCCCAGCACACCACCACATAGAAGAGGGTGCTCGCCACAACCGCCTGATAGAACATCTGCGGCATCTTATTGCAGATGTTGAAAGACACCAGCCTTCTAAGGAAGTATAGTCGGCTCTGTCCTTTCTTACACAGACCATCAGTATTGGCAGTCCAGTCCAATTTATCATCCAGATGCACTCCCAGGTATTTATAGGTCTGCACCCTCTGCACACAGTCACCTCTGATGATCACAGAGTCGATGAGGGGCCTGGTCCTCTTAAAATCCACCACCAGCTCCTTGGTTTTGCTGGTGTTTAGTTGTAGGTGGTTTGAGTCGCACCATTTAACAAAGTCTTTGATTAGTTTCCTGTACTCCTCCTCCTGCCCACTCCTGATGCAGTCATCTGCAAACTTTTGCACGTGGCAGGACTCCGAGTTGTATTGGAAGTCCAATGTATATAGGCTGAACAGGACCAGAGAAAGTACAGTCCCCTGCGGCGCTCCTGTGTTGCTGACCACAGTGTCAGACCTGCAGTTCCCGAGATGCACATACTGAGGTCTGTCTTTAAGATAGTCCACAATCCATGCTACCAGGTATGAATCTACTCCCATCTCTGTCAGCTTGTCCCTGAGGAGCAGAGGTTGGATGGTGCTAAAGGCGGTAGAGAAGTCCAGAAAAATAATTCTTACAGTACCACTGCCTCTGTCCAAGTGGGAGAGAGATCGGTGTAGCATGTAGATGATGGCATCCTTCACTCCCACCTTCTCCTGGTATGCGAACTGCAGAGGGTTAAGGGCGTGGCGGACCTGTGGCCTTAGGTGGTGAAGCAGCAGCCGCTCCATGGTCTTCATCACACAGAGCGACAGGCCGGAAATCGTTCAGCTCACTAGGATGTGATACCTTTCGGACTGGGGCGATGCGAGATGTTTTTCAAAGCCTCAGGACTCTCCTCTGTTCCAGGCTCAGGTTGAAGATGCTCTGTAGAGGTCGCCCCAGCTCCAACGCACAGGCCTTCACCAGTTGTGGTGATACTCCATCTGGACCCGCTGCTTTGCTGGCACAAAGTCTCCTCAGCTTTTTGCTTACCTGGGCTGCTGTAATTGTGGGTTGGGGGAAACTCTCTCCTATGCTGGTATCAGCAGAAGAATGGGTGGAGGGTGCAGTACTCCAAGGTGAGAGTGGGTTAGGGTGGTCAAACCTGTTGAAGAAGTTGTTCATCTGGTTTGCTCTCTCCACATCTCTCTCAGTGGTGGCAGCCCACTTCAAGCTGCAGCCAGTGATGATCTTCATCCTGTCCCACACTTCCTTCATGCTGTTATTCTGCAACTTGTGCTCCAGCTTTCTCCTATACTGCTCCTTCGCTGCCCTGAGCTGGACTCGGAGTTCCTTCTGCACGCGCTTGAGCTCATGCTTATCACCGCCTTTAAAAACTCTTTTCTTCTGGTTCAAAAGACCCTTAATGTCACTTGTAATCCATGGCTTGTTGTTAGCATAGCAGTGTACAGTTCTTACTGAAACTACAATGTCCATACAGAAGTTGATGTAATCAGAATGATCTCCTATTACTGTGATTCTGTTGACAAACAAAGGTTTTGAAAAAATGCTTTTATTTGAAATGTATTTTAGGACTATGGTATTGTAAATCCAAAATACAGATGCTTGTAGGGGTATTTTATGTTCACTTTTTAGGATTTTATCACTTTTGATTGCTAAAACAGGTGCTGTTACCTCTAGTTTTGGAATTGTGACATGCTTCAATGATGCTACCCTTGATTTCCCATTAAGAGTGAACAATATCTCTCACCTTTTCAAGAGAAGATACAGTATGTAAAAGACCTTATCCATGTTCACTGGCATCTGCAAAATGGTGCATTTGGGCTGACTTCATGTGACCAAACCCTGTGGTTTGATGCACTTACATTACAGTCTATCAGCAGGTTCAAATTGTTGCTGTGCTGTATGAAAGAATATATGCTCAATTTTTAAAGTATTTATATCTATATATGTCTCTATTTAGGGTTTGTATTCTACTCAGTTAACTTTAAATACTATTACTAGCTAAATATATTTTGTTGTTTAAAAATAAATAATGAACTGGGTTTCATGTGTGTTAAATAGATTCGTACTAGTTATTTTCTTTAAGTTTTAACCAAATCTGTAACTTTATGGATACTTATTAAGCATATCATACCCACAAAATATGTCCGTAGGTAGTCATTAGTATTATGTGAAAGTGATGTGACTTATATCCTATTTCTGTTAAAGGAATATCTTGGAGTTTAAACATAGGTTGTTAAAGATAAGACAATTAATAATCTCTGCAAGCAATGAAGCAGATAATATGCCTGCTAACTAAGGGTCACCAAAAAGTTAGCAGGCATAACCTAACTCTTGTTTGGTATAAACACGGCTAAGAGAAGGGGTTGATTTTCAAGCTATATAGAGGGCACACAGTGTTAATTGGCCAGTCAGAAGTTTAAAGTTAAAGTTCTGGATCAGTATTATTGCTAATAAAGACCACCTTTTGTTAAATTAAATATTGAGGCTTATTAGGAAATTATTATTGGTGTTAGCAGTGGGATCAGACTGCTCTGATTTTCTCCAGAAGCATGAGATCTGGGACTGCATTGTGAGAAGGATCATCCGGCACTCAATTAGGTAGGCATGACTTTTAAAAAATTATCCTTTCTCTCATGCGTGACTCAGGTCTGTCTGTAGGACATTATCAGAGAGCTCTGAAACCAGACTGGCAGGAGGTCTGGGAGATTTTCTGTTTTCGTACATACAGGTGTATATTTGCCTCAAGGTGGGTCCTTTCGGTGTTAAGAGCAGTGTGATTGTTAGAAGCTCCATATATAACCATATTAAGTAATTAAGTAATTAATAAAATCAGAAATTTTCAAATTTAGAAGCAGTTCTCCTAAATAAACTGGTATTAATTTAGTGGCAGTGAGTCAAGAGCGTAAGTGTGGGTATACTTAGTCCTCCTGCACATATGGCTAATAAATATGGGCCAGATGTTAAAAAATATACTACAAAATAGGTCAAAAAGACGGCAGGATTAGCACAGTGGCCGGCGGAAGGTAGCTTTAACTGTGGTAGATGGACTAATTTATAAGAACAATTGTCCAAAAATAAAAAGAGCTGACAGGATCAATAAAGGTATATGTTCCTAAGTACCTTTTGATCTTCTAGGATTTTATCTTAAAATGTAGTGTATATTCTTCATTGGCCCAAGTAAACATGCAAATTATCTTCTCAGTTTCCTCATTAGTGGATGTATTTAGCTTTAGTGGATTTAGCTCCATCCTCTTTGTTGATATGCCGAATGTCTGGGTGCTGCAAAGAACATTTCTGACAGATAACTTTCTCTGTACATTTTTTACTAAGCACAAGCCTTTAGATTTCAAAAAGTCAGTTTTACCTTTGTTTGGTAATTCTTTGATTTTAATGCATTCAGCAAGAGTGTGCTTGTCACTTCAGTGTACATAGGGTTTTTTAAATGTGCAAATGGTTGTCACAGTCTTTTTTCCTGTAGTGTCTTGAACCTCTTTTTCAGCAGAAATGATTGTGGCAAATGCTATGTTTCTGAGGAGATTTGTTCTTTTTCCATCTTTTCATTTCTCCTTGTGGTCTAGTCTCCATACAAAGGATGTAAACAGAACTTAAATCTGTTTCTCTAAAAAGGCAATTAGGTCAACAAATGTTGCCAATCGGCTGTCAGTTTTCTTCAATATCATAGGCTATTTTTCTCCAATCTCTTTGTATTATGTAGGGCAGCTTTGAAGAAAAATGTATATATTTGTACTACTATTAAATCCCTTTTATAACTTGTGCCTAATACAGCATGGGCACATCTGTCAAAGAAAAGCATATAGGTCCCTTCATACTTTGTTATCACCTGATTTATTTTATGGCCACTTCAGGGTTTTTGACATGTAAGCGTTAACAAGCTGAACTTTGTTTCCATAGAATGTATAAAGATTTTTCCTTGCTTCTTAATAGACTTTGTCTGGAGGGGAATGTCTGCAGGCTTTGACACAGTCTTGTGGCACCACTTGTGACGGGCGTTTGGTGTTCTTACCCAGCCAGGACTCCCCTGCACACTATATTCAGGGGGAGCAGCTATGGACACTGCAATACCTCCCCCTGGACACTAGATGGCCGCCTCCCTGGGGTGGAGTAGTGCCTCGGGTTCCCTCAGAACATCCTGGGAATTGGACTTGGGTGCAGCCCTGTTGGGTCCCGCAGGCACCGTCAGGGGGAGCTGTGTTTGGGACTCCTGAGCCTGAATGGGCAACAAATTCATCACACCCAGAAGTTCAGCTGGAAATCAGGGATCAAGCACCTGGAGCACTTCTGGGTGAACTATAAATGGAGCCAGCGACCACCACTCAGTGGCCAGAGTCGAGTGGGAGGAGGACAAAGCTTGGTGAGGAGTGGTGGAGGAGGAAGAAGAGAATGTGCTGTTTATATTGTGTTTGTGGGACTGTGTTGTGGCTGGGGAGTTCACAGGGAAGACGTGCCCTCCAGCTGAAGAAAAATAAAAGTTTGTTTAATTTTACATGTGCCTCCTGTGTCCAATCTGTGTTGGGTCGGGTGCTATATAGCGCTATTCTTACACACTCTTGTAAATTGCTCAAGAAAATGGGATTTTTTTCTATCAGTGCAAAAACGATTGTCCACAAGGTCTTCAGATGTGCTAATAAAACTTGAAAAGTTAATTTTGTTGCAACTTAACACTTGCACATCTATACATGGAAGATAAGGCTTGCGCTGTTCTTTGTATACCATGTCAGTGTGTTGAGATTTACTCCCTTGACTTTACATTTACATTACCATCTTCTTCTGCAGCTTTCTTTGCATGTAACTTGGGTGCAGGTACAGTTAGTTCCCTGTTATTGTGGTTCTCATACATTTTTAATCTTGCTCTAGATTCTGCAATTTTTTTCTGAAACAGCTATCAGTTCCCTTTTTTCCTTAACTTGCAGTACATCTGACTCTCTTTGGGCTTTTAGCTGTGTGTCCTCACATTCTAAAACTTCCCTCTTTTAATTGCTTCTACTTGTGCACAAATTTTGCGTTCTCAGCTTTCATTTACTTGGATGCTGCAATGTCTCTCTTTATGTTGAAGCAGACGATCGTGAGAGCTAACTCTAGAAATAAAGTCTTCAGGATTGACATCACCTCCTACTCCTAATTTGAAAGTGCCAAATTCTTTTCTAAGCAGTTCAACTATCCACTTATCTAGCGTGACAGATTGGGTCCGCTATCACTCCCTTGAACCCTTGTCAAGACATCCAACACGATTTAAAAGTCCAATAGTTGACTTTATTTAAACCACACAGTGCACAAAGCACCCTCTTCTCCACAATACTCATATAATTACACAATACTCAATACAATAACAATCCTCCACTCTCAGATGTGTTGCCACCCTTCCACCCAGCTCAGCTCACCATCTGGGAGTTCCCAGAGTCCTTTTATTATCCCTGACCAAGAAGTGTTCCAATCCCCAGTCCATGTGATCTCCTATCACTTCCGGGTCAGATCAAAAGTCTTTTTCTTCACCTCGGAAGCACGTCATTCCCCTTGTCCATGTGACTCGGATGTACTTCCGGGGCGTAAGGCAAATACTCGTTGTTCCTCCCTGCAGCTTCTCCTAGCGGCCCCCATGGTTCCAGCAGGGCTGTGCATAAAGGCTCCAATGTCCATGATGCCCTGCTGGTCTTCAGGACAGCTCCATACTGCAGGGAGGGCTCCAGCAGGCGGCGTGGGGGTATTGGCCGGGATAAACGGCCGGCCATACATCACACTAGTCATTTTAGAGACTGCATGCCCATATCATCAATCCAGCTCTGTAGATCTCCTAAGAACTTGTTAACCTTTTTATATTAGATACATTATTATTACATTATTATTACGGTGCTTTTTTCTGTCCTCATCAGAACTCAGTAAGGACATTAGACTACCATTGAGGCTTTCGTGCACTCATCGTATATTAGATTTTTATTTTTTACTCTATTGCGTTTTTCTTCATTTGCTTTAAGGCTTTCACTGACCCTTATACAGTATAGCTTAAAAGCAGTTCAGAATTCCTCTCTACAACATCTTTAAGCTGTTCAAACTCTAGATTGCTTTTGTCAACCTTCCTCATGTTGCACTGGACGTTACATTAGTAATGATCTGATTACTTTCTTTCAGAGTGTGGACTTACTGGTTCCATCATTTCAACCAATGCACATTAGAAAATTCCAGCAACAACTCATTCGCAAAATACAAGGTTATTTAAGAATATGAGTGATAATCACAGCTTCTACCGCTCTTCTATCCGATCTCGATCAGCCAATCATTATTTAAACAAGCAGACATGTGAATAAGTAAGGCACAGTAACTTATTTACCACAGTTTTTTTTAACTCAGGTCCTTCAGTCCTTTCAGTTTCATTTCAATAATATAAGCCAATTTCATCAGGCAGTTTTTCTGTCATTCTGACACAAAGTGTAGCTGCATTTGTCAAGGGTTTCCAGGTAATTCAAAACAGTTTAAAATACAGCTACAGAAAAGGGTTCAGAAATTAGTATGATTCATGTTCAAAAAAAGATTCTTCAGTCCAAATGTCTTTGTTTTAAAATTTTTGTGAAACTTAAAGCAAGCAGTTCACACAAAAAATAAAGAAGAAAGTTGATAGAAGAGAATTAAAGAAAACTGTTCATGTCTATGATGTGTCTTGGAGACATTTCTTTGAAGTTTTTATCACATACACTAGGACCTACATTTGACCTAAGTACTTAATGGTCAGAGGCTCCCAGGATGCAACCTGGTAGCGTGGAGCTGACCCTCACTGTCACATGCCCTTATGCCTTTCTGTCTAACAGTTCATCTTTCTTTCTATCTGCCTAACTCTAATCTGAGAGCATTTTCTTGTCTAAATACATAAATATAGCAGAGAATTAAGGTAATTCCTTTAACCTATTAGCTTATAAGGGGAAATTTAGAATCTTCCATTACCTATGAGATACCTACATTCTCTTCAAAGTACAGCATGTATAATGTTACCATTAACTTAAAAGTTTGACTCTTACAAATGGCATTCTTGCACAATAAGGACAGGTCTTCATATGACTTACCTTATATACTTGTGTATTAGTCGATCTCGCAGATAAGTCGAGTGTATTTTTAAGCCGAAAATTACGAAATTTGTTATGACCCGCGTATAAGTCGAGGGTACAGCTTGGGTTTTTTCATGGCCCGTTGTCTTAATAAGTACGGTCTTCTTGTACTTCAGTTTGATTCCCCGGCATCTCAAATGTCATTGGCGTTTCATTCATGTTACCAATGTTACTGGGATCAAAGTCATGCCTTTGTCTTTGCTTGATAATAAATTTATAAAAGGAACTGACCTTTTCTTCTAGATCTTTTGGCAGCTTCTGCGCGATTTTTGTTCGCTGACAAAAGCACAGCCCATATCTGTTCATAGACTGCGTACACCAGCCAGCCGATGCTTAAAATTCCAACAAAGGTTTATGTGGTGTTATGGGTCCACAGCTCTCTTAGCAAAGGCCATTTTAGTTTTTAAATAAATAATCACTGTGCTCACGACTTAGTGGGTGATCAGGGTGATTTGCAGTGTGGGCGTTTCTCACCTAGTGCACAGGTGAGGGAGGGCACACATCCGTGATTGTTCCTGTGGCTAATGTGCTGCAGCTGCTATGTCCTCTCTGCATATAAAGAGAAGCGCGAGTCAGTAAGAGAGGAAGGAAAAATGGAGTAAAAAAAAAACAAGGAAGAGAAAGAAAGACGGAGGTGGCTGGAGAAAGCAGGAGAGAGAGAGATGGTGCGAGCTGTGTGGAAGCCTGGGTGTTAGGCCGACACCCGGGAGTCAAAGTAGAAGTCTCTCCCGCTGAGCGATCATGTAGCGGGAGTGACCAAAGAAGAAAAGACTGTCCGCGTAAGGCCAGGCAGGTGAGACGCTAGTTTAAAAGAGGCACCAGGCTTATTGATTTTAAAGACTGCTTCCAGCAACGTTTTAACCTCGGGGTTTTAAAGGATTGTTTTTCTATTTTATTGATTTTTAAACCTTCATGTTTGCTTTATGGATTATTTATTTAATGAAGAGTTCTTTTGAGTCACTGCACTGTTTACTTTGAACACTTATTTTGATTAACTGTTTTAAATAAAAGCACTGTGCACTGTGCCATTACCCAAATTCTATGGAAAATTGTGTTGCCCCGTGGATAAGTCGACCCTGTTTTTTTGAATGAATTTTAAGGCATAAATTTTTCGACTTATACGCGAGTATCTACGGTACATTCCAGTTCAATTTCCAGTTAATCATCTAAGCAATGGGCCAAAGCAATTAAAAAGGCAAATAAATTGTTAGGTTATATAATAAAAACTGTTGAATTTAAATAGAGGGACTATATGCTTCAAGTATATAATGCATTAGTGAGACCACATCTGGAGTACTGTGTGCAGTTCTGGTCGCCACACAACAAAAAAGACATAGCAGCACTTGAAGCTGTGCAGAGGAGAGCAACCAAGTGCATCCCAGGACTTAAGGACATGTCCTACTCTGACAGAATTAAATCTGTTTAGTCTTAAGCAGAGGAGACTGTGCAGTGATCTATTCCAGATCTTTAAAATACTAAAAGTCATTGATAAAGTAGATCCAGCAGAATTCTTTCAATTTGATGGTGAATCACATGCTTGAGGACACCGGTGGAAATTAAGGGGAAGTGAATTTAGGACATGAAGCCCGGATACTATATTTTATGCAAAGATTTGCATCAATCTGGAACAAATCACTGAGACGTGTAGTTGAAACAGACACTCTTGACAACCTTTAAGAAGTACTTGGATTAGATATTGGAACAGTTTAGCTTCTGTATTACTTTAAGCTTGATGAACTGAATGATTTCTTCTTGTTTGTCAGATTTCTTATGTTCTAAATTGGTTGCCTTCTTCATGAAAGTATTATGTTTTATTTTTTCGACGTCATTTTACTCTGGGTATTCTTGCCACAGTTCAAAGCAATGTATGCAGTTCACAGAAAACTACAAATTGCTGTGTTCGTGAGTGTGGCTTGTGATAGACTTGTATCTTGGCCAGAACTGGTTTCAGCTTTAAGTTCAGCTTCTCTGTGTCGTAAATATTGATGGCAATAAATTACAAAAAAAAAAAAAAAATGGATGAACAGTTCTATTCACTTTTTTAAATGACGTTTTCCAAACAATAAGCAAAAATCATTCTTTTGACTTCTCAGGTAACTAATTTGTATCACAAATATGCCAATTAAAATCACTTTTACAAGAAATAATATGGTGCATTGAAAAGAATTAAAGATTTGAGAAATATGGCTGAAAGCACATTTGTTGTGATTAATGAATTTAAGAGTCAAAAATGCCATTTTATAATTTCCTCTAGATAATACAATAATACAAGTACAATTTAGGGGCTTCATTTGCAAAAACGAATACAGACATGAGTGTAAATATGTGCATATACTTTGGTGACACACATTCTCATAGTTATGTGCAATAGTTTATGTGCAACCAACAAAAAACATGCTTAGCTAAGAACTCATTTTACTTAAGACAAACATTCAAACTGCACCTTCCAAATAAATGCTTTCCAAAGGAAGATAAAAGAGAGAAAAGGGAAATAATCAGCAGTACTTGAAATGGATTTGACATTATTGATGATTAGGTAAAAACAGTGATGTTTAGTTGAAATGAAACGCAAGTTATCACCAATACACTAATAACCCAATTGTGCTTCACTCACTCAGAATATGGAACCAATGTAGAAAGCATTTTAAGACGGAGAAGCTTTTATCTGTGGCACCTCTGCAAGAGAACCACCTTTTTCAAACCTCACAAACATATGCAGTTTTTAATATCTGGAAAAGATTTGGGATTAAATTGCTTAGAGATCTTTATATAGACAACATCTTTGCATCCTATGAATTATGAATTACATTCCAAATTTAACTTTCCAGCAAAACATTTCTGTCACTATCTTCAAATCGGAAACTTTGTCAAACAGAACCTGCCCCATTTCCCTCATCTTGCACCTTCCTCTATGCTGGAAAAAAATATTGCTCAATTATGAGGACTTAGACAGCATTTCTGCAATATATAAAATTATTTTACAGTTCCTCCCTTTCAAAGATCCAAGAGGACAGTCGGGAAAAGATCTATTAATCAGTATATCAGAAAAGGAGTGGAAGGTAGCAATGCAGAGAATTCACTTGAGCTCCATATGCGCAAAGCATACAATTATTCAACTCAAAATTATATATCGAGCACATCTCGCTTAAAACTCTCCAAGATGTTTTCAGGGCAAAATCCAACCTGCGAATGCTGCAATCAAGTCCCAGCCTCACTGGGTCACATGTTTTGGGCCAGCAGCAAATTAACATCATTCTGGACAAAAAAAGTTTAGGTGCCTTTCAGACAGCTTTGGTGTCACAATCCCTCCTAACCTCCTCCTGCCAGCTGTGTTTGGTGTCCTTCCAGATGGGCTTAAAGTGGAGAAGGACAAACAAACTGTGATTGTCTTCACTACACTATTGGCACGAAGACTTATTTTGCTAAACTGGAAGAATTCTAACTCTCCTCTTTTAAGTCAGTGGGTAACTGATCTTTTATACTATTTGAAATTGGGGGAAAAAATTTAATTCTCAGTTAGAAGTTCTGTGCAGAACTTTTTCAAAACCTGGCAGGATCTAATCAATAATATCTTACAATAAGCTCTTAAAGTACTGAAGAAGTAATTCTCTTTGCCTTTTCTTTTTCTTCTCCATTTATCGTTAACTGCCTATTAAACTGAATAATTTATGTATTTTTACAAGCTTTAAGTTTTACTCCATTGGCCATGCTCTCTTTCTCAGGAGTGGAGGTTGATTTGTTTTCAATCCAATTTTTTTTTGTAAAAATTGATCGATTTGTATGAAATGATTACAATAAAATCAATAAACTTTTAAAAAAAGAAAATAAATAAAAGCTGTTACAATGTTTGGAATCAAGTTTCACGTATAGACATTAAAGGAAAGGTCTGTGCCATCTGCTGATAGGATTTAAATTGTATCAAATAAAAGTTTGACTTTTGTGATGGATGGCGGCTGGTACCATTACCCAGCCGGGATGCCTCCGAGGTGGAAGGACAGTTGGAGAGGACTTCTGGGGGACGCTGTATGGGGGTGTGGTGTTATGGGTCCACAGCTCGCTGAGCAAAGGCCTTTTTTTTTAAATAAATAATCACCGCGCTCGCGGCTTAGTGAGTTGTTGTTGGGCCATAGCAAGCCTCGGGGCGATCTGCGGTGTGAGCGTTTCTCACCGAGTGCACAGGTGAGGAACTGCCCACATCCGTGATTGTTCCCGTGGCTCACTGTATAAAAGAAGCGCAAGTCGGTTCAGGAGGAGGAAAAAAAAGAATGAGAGAAAGGAAAAGAGAGGACGGAGGCTACAGGGTTACACCCAGGCGTTAGAGTTGATGTTGCTCCCGCTGAGCGACCAGGTAGCGGGAGTGACCGGGGGAGGGCGACAGGCCACAGAAACACGGAAAGGCAGCGGGAGTCGGGAGGCTTGGTCGGAAAATGTCCATTGTGAGCGTCCTGGGCATTGGATTGAACCAAGTCTCGAGGCTGGGATGAGTGCCAGACCGAAGCCAGGGATCGGGAGGTCTCCAATCTCATGTGTGAGTTGAAGAGGGCAGCTGCAGGGAGCATCTCACCTGTTGCATGGGCCCGTATGGGAGAAGCAGGTGAGATGCCAGCATAGGAGAAGCACTGAGCTTGTTGTTTTTAAAGACTGCTTCCACATGGAACGTTTTAACCTCGATTTTAAAAGATTGCTTTTTTGTGTATTTTTAACCTCCACGTGTTTTAATGGATTATTTATTCAACGAACTTGGAATCACTGCACTTTATTTATTGAACACTTTGTTTTTGATTGTCTTTTTTATAAAAGCACTTTGCACATTTATACCATCCCCTTGCTCAATTGTTTATTGCCTCAACTGTCTAGCTCATCGGTGACATTGCTAACGGTGTTGGGTTCAAAGGCTTCCAAACAGTGATGGGAGCGTGGAGCCGAACCCGCATCGTCACAGGGGGATGTATGGGAATTACTATTTGTCAGCACAGCCCTGTTGGGATGCTGCAAGGGAGAGCTGTGGGAACTGAAGGAGCTGTAGAGCCCTACTTTGGGCTTCAGCCGCACTTGGGAGCAATTCCAGACCTCCTAAATGAACCACCTGGAGTGCCCCTGGGTGTGGCTTAAAACGGAGCCAGCCGCCTACCAAATGGAGCCAGAGTTAGAGGATAAGGCTGGTGAGGCTCGTACCCGGAAGAGAAAAGAGGCAAGGCTCTAGAGAAAAGCAACGCAGTTTTACTCTGCTTTGGATTTTTGATATCAGTCCTTCAGGACTACTCTGGATCCAAGTGCCTTCCCACGAAATGAAGGTTAGACTGAGCTGCTGCCATTGTCTATTTGTGTCGGGATGGGGCAGCAGGCGCACCCCAGGTCTTCACACTTTTTATTCCCTTTCATAACTTGCAAGTGACAGACAGGTTCATTTTTTTGATCATCATATTCATTTTATTAATTTTAGGACTAATGTCTAGTTTGTAGTCATAATAGTCAAAATGGACCAGGAAACCACAGAATTCAGACATTAGCAACTATGTGACAGATGTTTATTTACATAGAAAGTAAATATATACATATAATTACAAAATAAATGTCTCCGAAACATATAAGTGCAACTGTAAGAAAGATCTTTATAGTCAACTTTATAATGCTTCAGACTTTCCCAGATGATTTTGCTATACTCAGATAGCAGCTCAACCTCAAATCGCCCTCGGACCCCTTCCTGTGGTACTGATAGATTAAATAATATAACTTACATAATATCAACAAAATGACCATGAGAAACAGACAAGGAAAAAATAATTGTCTTAAATCAATCTTATAAAAAACTATACAAAATAAATAGTAGCAACTAAATTCGTGAACGCACCTCCTTCCCACACACCACAACAAATACAGTATGCGAATAACTTAAAAGAAAGAAAACCCTTCGACACAGACAAACCCCAAGTCCAGGTAGTTTTCGGACACTTATGATAATATTAGTCCATTTTCCTTGTTCTCTTTTCCACAGAGTCTCCTAATGCGCTACCCCAGATAAGCAAGGATCGCTCTTAGCTCACCCATGTTGATTTCTCCTAACTGTCATCTGTTTTCTACTTCAGAGTGGGTCGCCTAGCAAAGTCTTCGAGGTGGCCATATTCGTAAACAGGTAAGGCAATCCTTTTTTCTGGCCATAGATAGTCTACGTTTGCTGTTTTGGTTCCATTTTAGCAGTTGGTGTTGAAAACCTTTGTTTTGATCTTTTTCTTTTTGCCTTTCATAGCATTTTTGAACTGTATCTGGGCATCCTTTCTCCATGACAACCCTCAGAAACTACAGCAACAGACCACAAAAAAGATCTTCATTACGCCCAATGTGCCTGATTTTTTTCCCTCCCCACCATCATATAATAAAGGTGCTTTGGCAGCAACCATGTGTACATTGAGAACAGCGAAGAGAGAAAAGCAAATCAGATAGAGTGTATGTGGCAGTGCCACAACTTGTCACTGCTCACATCCAAAAGGCTAATAGCATACCAGGTTCTATAGCATGTGTAGAGAACAAGTCAAGTATGCTTAAGTAGTGCAATATACTTGTGAGACAACATTTGTAATGGGGATTAAAAATTTTAGGTTTCTTCATATAATAAATGGGATTTCTAACCTCTTTTAGTCAAGACTAGGGTCACAGGAAGCTGTAGTCTGTCCCAGGTAGTACTGAGCACAAGAAAGGAACAGACCCTGGACAGGGCACCAGTCCATTGTAGGGCAAACACACACATACACACATACACATAAACCAACCACAAACTAGGACCAATTTAGTTTTTTCAATTTACCTAACCTGCATGTTTTTGGATGGTGGGAGGAATGCAGAGCACCCATTGGAAAACCACAGGGACACAGAGTGAACATGCAAACTCTATGCATTGATGACCAGAGACATGAACTCTAGTCTCTTTACTGCGAAGCAGCAGTGTTACCAGTGCACAACCTTTTTAATATTTAGTTTGAGTGTTTTATTCAGATAAGATGTATCTTTTAAGTGAATAAATTGTGCGACAATGACTATAACCATATTATAAAGCTCATAAGGGAAAACTAGCATTAATTTAATTACATGTATTTTAAAAGGAATTTTGGCAAAAGGTTTGGAGAAATTAAATGCTGGTACAGGACATGATGTTCTGACAAGCAGGCAATTAGCTCAAGAATTACATCACACTGTTAAGGACAGTAACAGAGCATATGCTGAGGCTGAACTTTGAATAAAAGTAAGTATTTGAAGAGCTAGTGAGAAATGTAAAAGTTTTGTGGTACAAGTATGAGACCACTGTGGAAAAGGAGTTTTTCAGATTTACTCACATTGAAGCATCACCTAAACAAATTGTGGGATATACAGGCATTATGGGAAAGTTATGCAAATGTAAAGCAAGTGGTAGGAATGAAACATTATAATCTATGCTAAAGCTAAAGTTAAACTAACCAGTGAGTATATGATTGTAAGAAGATGTGAAATGGGGGCTTTTAGGTACTTTGTTATTTTACTTGTATCACAAAATTAGTTTAAAAAAACTTTAGTTTGACAGGTAGGAAGACTTAGAATAAATTCTCAGTCATCTGATATTTACTAATGTCAATTGCTAAAAACAAACATAAGGCCACGGTAATACAAGAGCTTTTAAGAGAGGCAAACGTAAGGCAGGTGAAATGGAGCAATGACACACATTTTTAATATGAGAATGCAGTGTTGTTATTAGTAAGAGAGGGCACTAGGCAGTTCTGAAGCCCCACCAAAGCAACATGTTGTGTGAGAGCAAAAGCACAGAGCCACAAATAAAATAAAAATGTCGCCATAATGAAGGAGAGGACAACAAAGAAAATATCAAGGAGGTGCTCAATTCTAAAGAATGGCTCAGCTGGATTAAGAAGAATGGATTATTTAATTTACATGGACATCTCTCTCCTGGATAAACTAAAGCCAAGCCTTATTTTATTGATTTGAATTGCTCAGGTTGCATGTTTTCTTCTTCATTCGACTTTTTGTATTTAATACCTACTTTCTCTGCAAATAAACATATTCGTGGAAAAAATAAAGTTTTAAAATTTCCTCACCAAACCTTGCCCCATTTATGAATATCATCTGCTCCAATTTGCTTGTATGAATGACTTGACATTTTTTTAACTCCTTCAAAGGTACAAATCTGGCCTTTTTGAAGCATGTCTTGCATATCTGTTCATGTTCGAGTTGTGCTTATTTTGTCAGAAATGTGCAGCTCTTTCAGTGGTTACAATGAGGTAGCCGTCCTCCGGCCCCTACTGAGATTTTGAATTTGAGGTCATGAGCCTAGGCCATTATGTTCTGTTGGATTTCTTTAGCCCTATTGGGGTAATGATGGCACTTGTTACGGTATTAAAGCTGAAGTCACTACCCTTGGCTATATTGCTGCGTTTGATGTATGCATCCCTTTCAAATGTAGTTCATCTGGTTAGTCCCAGCAGGAGCACAGCTCTTGAAAAGACTATAGACCTTGGCTAAATATTCTGAAGCTTAGCCTTTTCAGAGAAGTGATTGTGGCGCAGAAATAGACCCTTGGCTCTGTAGCTACTTTAATAATATCTTTCTTTGTAAATGTTATGGTATACAGGGCATAACAGTTATGTACAGTTTTAATCTCCATACTGCAAAACATATCAGTGCAACAGAAAGTCATGAGAAGAGCTACTAAATTGATTCTGGACTGGGAGTAATGTTTATATGAAGAAAGAGTCAATGAAATGGAGTTTAAGACATGACATAATATGACATTATAAGAATCTTGAAAGGAATCAGTAGGGTGGATGCTAACTATTACTTTAAAATATGCTGTTAAACAAGAGTATGGGGATACAGATGAAACTTTATTATTGGTAAATTTGCAATAATGTCAGTTCTAATACAGTGTATTAATTGGAAACCATGAAATCTCAGCTCGATTTTATTATGAAAAAATTAAGTACCATGTACTGTATACTCACGTTTATGTTCTCCCGTGGATAAGTCGGGGCTTGATTTTACTATTAATAATTTTTTTTTTTAGAATGTCCGTGGTATAAGTCAAATGTGGAAAACGCACGCTATTGGTCCAAGAGATTATGATATGCTAACGCCCACCAGACAGTAACCACAAAGCACACTGCCTTTTTTTTCAACGTATTGTGCCTACGTGATCACACAGTAATACCCGAACTATTCTGAAGCGATTTTTGCACTGTTTTGTGTTTTTATGTATCTCACACCCTCATACACCTTTATCGTAAGATCATCTCTTATCTACAATGGAGTGTTTGATCAGAAGAAAATATGAAGCTGGTTTTAAATTAAAAGTTGTTGAAGTGGTGAAAGAAATTGTTAACTGTACTGCTGCAACAAAATGCGATGTGTCTGAGAAACTGGTGCGAGATTGGAAGAAGCAAAATTTAAGTGTCGTATTTTTGAACGGCCGTATAAGTCGGTGTCTGATTTTATGATTGATTTTTCAGGTTTCAAGACCCAACTTATATGCAAGTATATATGGTAAATAAAAATTGACAAGCAAGAGCTTATTGAGCTGAATGGCCTGTTCTCATCTCGTAATGTCTTGCCAATTGTGAATCCCCTCTTAAAGCCATATAATTACAATTAGAAATATGTTTATATCACACTAGCAGCAGCACCCGGCATTATCCAGGTAAGAAATATTTGCAGATAATTACTTCTATATATTGTGTTTTGTAAAAGTTTACCCTTGGAATTGTGTAACGGAACTAACATAATGTAACAAACCTATTCTGAAATTTGCAAAGAATACAAATTAACTTGCTTATTGATAACCAATCCACAAAGTAGAAAATTAGTAAAGTTAAAGTAATAAAGTATGCTTAACAAAGAAGCATTGTAGAGCATCAATCAGTCATTGAGTATGGAAGAACCCATCTATAAACAAAAAAGTACATAATTCCACTAGTAATGCAGTAAATATACCTAGAAACTAGATGCAAAATGAATATAACAAATGAAAAACAGTGTGGGACGACTAAATGTACCGACCAGTCCTCATTTTTGATTACTTGGTAGAAGGTTGGATCAACTACAGTATAATAAGCACATCAATCAATTCTCTTACTTTGTTGTATGAGTTATATACTGTATTCTATTTTGCTTGTTTAGTCTGATTTGTTATTCTTTGTAAGTTTTAAATTGGTATGCTGTGCCCTGAAAAAGTGTTCCTTCCTTGAATTGTGTCGGCCAACATGCTGTGTCACATGGATGGGTCAAGAATCCAGTGAAACAGCTGCCAGTAATTGCTCAATGCTACATGCTCCTCTACGACTAATTAATTCATTTTGTCGGCTCACACTATTTTTTTATTTGTTATATTTACTGTATGTTGTATCTAATTTTGGACACTTTGTTTGATCTTTCATTTCTCCCCTTTTTATAAAAATGTTTTGAAGGTTATTATTCTATATCCTTTGGTATGTGTATAGGCAATTGTAATCTTTTTAATCTTTTTCATTTTCAGCTTTTATAATCTTTGTTGTAAATTCACATGGGGATTTTTATAGAGGTTTTCATTTTATTAATTTATTGGAACCTTTTATACTGTAAATATATGCTAATTGTGGATGGATTTAACTATTACATGTTTCTCATTGCAACTTTAATATGCTTTTTCTTAAGTGAAATGGGTTTATCTTTAACAATAAATTATATATATATAAATCAATTGTGTTGGGCTCATATGTTGTGTGAAATTTTGCATATAAGTTGATAAATATTTTGCATGTATTTATTTGTAAGTCAGAAAAAGCAAATGTAATATTAGTGTTTTATTTCATCGATATGCTTTCATGTCTAATCCAAGAGACTTTAGGACTAACTCAGGAAGTGAGTTTTTTGACAGGGTTGGGGGAAGTGCCTAAAACCAGTTTGGCAAGTGATTCTCTGCAGGACTCTCTCAGTCAACCGCCACAGGAAAGCCAAACTACTGACCTGGGAAGCTTCAGCTCAACACATGGTTTTAGGGGGCAGGTGTGAAAATAACTGGGGGATATGTTGCACCAGAATTCTATTTGTCTAATGTTGGCTGTTTGGTTTTGAATCAGAAGCCATTCTGTACCACAACATGCTGTTGGCCATAGGATTTGAAAAGAGAATGCATACATTTGATTGCTTTACCCCTCCCTCTCTCTCTCACTTAATTACCTTGAAAAGGACAACACAATGAAGAGCTCAGATCAGCAGCCATATTGAGACAGGCGTATGGCCTGTCCTGAAGAAAGCTAAAAAAATGATGATTTAACTAGAGACATTTAAAGTAACTAAAAGTCTGTGTGCCACCAAAAACTACACATCAGCATTTATCAGTTTGTATGGTTGCCAATATTCACTTGTACTTTGATTATTGTTATTGTTTTATTGAATATTATCAACCAGTAATGGCAGACTGCACGATAACGTGCAGTGAATACACTTGAATTAAGAGATTTCATTCTTTTTCTCTTTAAGTTTAGCATTCGTTTGCTCAGAGACTGATGCACTTGCTGCTTCATGAACAGCTCTTCTTTTCTAGACCCTAGTGGCCCGCTTTTTCTCTTCTTCCGTCGGCATCTTTTCGCGTTAAAACTGATTAAGTCAGTTTTTGTGTTGCAATTGCTTAGTATGTTTTTCTTAATTTTTCACTTAAGCTGGCACTTAAGTCTTCAATCTGCCTCAAGAATGATTTAGCCATACGCATGCGCCACACAGCAGCCCTGCTGAAAAGAGTTGATTCTTCAATAAAATAAAATAAAAATAAAAACAGTAATAAAAATCATTACCCCGAAAGTGGACAGTAGAGGTCACGTAGTATATGTGTACCAAATTTCAGGTTAATAGGTCAAACAGTTTGAGAGCTAGAAGTGATTTAAAATCCTGGACAGACAAACGGACAGCCATGGTAGCATATTATATTAGAAGATAATACATTATTTAAAGTTGTAACATAACTCCTTTTTGTATTTTACTCTATGTAATTCCCTGAGGTTATAGATGTAGAAGGGAAGGTGGGAAGAAATTCTAAAGTACAATACCTTATAAGCAGTGGTAAGTCTATGAGATTTAAGGCATTCTGACAAAAGCTACACATTAAAGAGTACAAAAGGGGAAAGTTGAGTAATATAGAACTCCACCAAGACAAAACATCATGGAGTTCGTAGGCCAGTCACCACTTTGGCTTTCCCATGGTTCTCCAGAGCAGAGCTTGTGACCAGCTTTCACAAATAAGTAATGTGATGAGGTTCTTAGAGCTAGAATGACGTGACCATGTGCAGTCGCCATCTCGTCCTGAGATGGTAAATGGTGCTGTATTGGGATCTGGATATCCACTCTCTATGAGGTAAGAACAGGGTACACAGTTAAAGCAGTTCCAGGACATGTTTAGTCCAGTCTCTGTAGTTTAAATGTGGTTTTGGTACATACCTCTGTCTTGCAGTCGTCACCCTGTGCATTTTCCTCCTGGTAGCATCCCCTTCTCATAGTGAGAGGTCTTGGTTGACCTTTTCATGCCCCAAATTGGCTCAGTTGCTTACAGAAATGCCTGATATCTGGGACCTCGTGGTTTTCCCAGTCTTCTTCACACTCTTTCTCCCCATCATGGAAGGTATACTTTTCCAAACCTTTTCCTTACATAAGTGGTGCTTTTGTGAGTTTTATGGTTGCAAGAATATATATAAAAATAGGTTCATGCCAACCAGATGGTCTGGAAATCCTGCCGACTACACCACTTGTGACCGCCAGAAGGCATTGCAGCACACCAAACTCCAGACATAATTGCATGGACAAAATGAAATGAAAAGTTTAATCTTATAAATACCTTATACAAAGGTTTCAAAAGAGGACACAGCCCAAACAAGCAACTACAGCTCTCCTATCTCTTTTCATTCTCTCCTCTGCTCCTGCAGGCAAACTTCCACCTGACTTTGGCTCCCTGTACTGAAGTGGGGGTAGAACCTTTTGTACAGATCCTGGGTGTATGAGACTGTCTATTGGAAGCAGCTCTGGGTAAGGTCTGAAGCCACACAAACTAGGGACCATTAATCCCCTCACTGATCCATGGAACCCAACAGGACTGTTCCACGAAATTATAGTTCCCAACCTGCCTTGTGGATATACATAAAGGTACCATAACCCAGGGACACTGCTTGGGGAAGAAAATAACCCACATGAATTGTTTTCCCCTGTCTTTCCATTATGCTGACATCCCAGCCAAGTAAAAATCCCTGTTCAGTTACTGCCAGGATGCCAGTCCCTGCATGCCATCCATTACAACATATATATATATATCTATATATATATCTATCTATATATATATATATATATATATATATATATATAGTGGTGTGAAAAACTATTTGACCCCTTCCTGATTTCTTATTCTTTTGCATGTTTGTCACACAAAATGTTTCTGATCATCAAACACATTTAACCATTAGTCAAATATAACACAAGTAAACACAAAATGCAGTTTTTAAATGATGGTTTTATTATTTAGGGAGAAAAAATCCAAACCTACATGGCCCTGTGTGACAAAGTAATTGCCCCTTGTTAAAAATAACCTAACTGTGGTGTATCACACCTGAGTTCAATTTCCGTAGCCACCCCCAGGCCTGATTACTGCCACACCTGTTTTAATCAAGAAATCACTTAAATAGGAGCTGCCTGACACAGAGAAGTAGACCAAAAGCGCCTCAAAAGCTAGACATCATGCCAAGATCCAAAGAAATTCAGGAACAAATGAGAACAGAAGTAATTGAGATCTATCAGTCTGGTAAAGGTTATAAAGCCATTTCTAAAGCTTTGGGACTCCAGCGAACCACAGTGAGAGCCATTATCCACAAATGGCAAAAACATGGAACAGTGGTGAACCTTCCCAGGAGTGGCCGGCCGACCAAAATTACCCCAAGAGCGCAGAGACGACTCATCCGAGAGGTCACAAAAGACCCCAGGACAACATCTAAAGAACTGCAGGCCTCACTTGCCTCAATTAAGGTTAGTGTTCACGACTCTACCTTAAGAAAGAGACTGGGCAAAAACGGTGTGCATGGCAGATTTCCAAGACGCAAACCACTGTTAAGCAAAAAGAACATTAGGGCTCGTCTCAATTTTGCTAAGAAACATCTCAATGATTGCCAAGACTTTTGGGAAAATACCTTGTGGACTGATGAGACAAAAGTTGAACTTTTGGAAGGCAAATGTCCCGTTACATCTGGCGTAAAAGGAACACAGCATTTCAGAAAAAGAACATCATAACAGTAAAATATGGTGGTGGTAGTGTGATGGTCTGGGGTTGTTTTGCTGCTTCAGGATCTGGAAGGCTTGCTGTGATAGATGGAACCATGAATTCTAATGTCTACCAAAAAATCCTGAAGGAGAATGTCCGGCCATCTGTTCATCAACTCAAGCTGAAGCGATCTTGGGTGCTGCAACAGGACAATGACCCAAAACACACCAGCAAATCCACCTCTGAATGGCTGAAGAAAAACAAAATGAAGACTTTGGAGTGGCCTAGTCAAAGTCCTGACCTGAATCCAATTGAGATGCTATGGCATGACCTTAAAAAGGCGGTTCATGCTAGAAAACCCTCAAATAAAGCTGAATTACAGCAATTCTGCAAAGATGAGTGGGCCAAAATTCCTCCAGAGCGCTGTAAAAGACTCATTGCAAGTTATCGCAAACGCTTGATTGCAGTTATTGCTGCTAAGGGTGGCCCAACCAGTTATTTGGTTCAGGGGGCAATTACTTTTCACACAGGGCCATGTAGGTTTGGATTTTTTCTCCCTAAATAATAAAACCATCATTTAAAAACTGCATTTTGTGTTTACTTGTGTTATATTTGACTAATGTTTAAATGTGTTTGATGATCAGAAACATTTTGTGTGACAAACATGCAAAAGAATAAGAAATCAGGAAGGGGGCAAATAGTTTTTCACACCACTGTATATATATATATGTATATATATATTTGTTGTATATATCCTGTATATATATATATATATATATATATATATATATATATATATATATATATATATCTCCTCCAATCCTCTGATCGTGACTGTCTATAATTGTTTAGTTCAAAGCCCAAAGCCAAGGCTAGTTTTCCTGCCACAGGCTTTATTTTTATTCATTTTGTTTTACGACTAAACAGGACGACCCGGTCATTATTCCTTCTGTCATTCCCTCACATGGCCACAATATATATGTTTCTAGGTATATTTACTGCATGAATAGTGGAATTGTATATTTTTCTTTTTATAGATTGGTTCTTCTGTACTCAATGATTGATTAATGTTCTACAGTTTTTATTTGTTAAATATACTTAATTGTGTTAACTTTCCTGCTTATTCTACTTTGTGTAAAGGATAAACACAAAGACACACACACCCACATTGAGCTTTACACTGTATGTTAGATTTCTGAGTGATGAGATGTACCTGGATCTTGCTTTTTGACTCATATCCTCCCAATCTGCTTTAATGTACTTTTATGAAATGCAGATGTATGTTAATTTAACTGGCATATCTAGGAAAAAATGCTTTTAAGCAAAAGATTCACATTTTATTATAACAAAATATGTATATAGAAATGCACAGGGAAAAACTAAGTTACTCACCCACATCAATATGCATCAACGAATACACAATTAGTCAAATTACAATTAACAAATAAAACTAGGCCCAAGAATTTTAATTCTTATACACACTTTAACGCAATCATATAATATTAACTCCTAATATTTTTCAAATGAAACAAACAGAATTTATATGAAAAACCAAAATTTAATCTGCTGTTTTTGAATTGAGCACCAACACTAGGATCACTTTCTACCAAGGTGCAGAGAATTTTTCTCTAGAGGTGCATTTCTACATTTTCCATATTTGTGATCTGTTTTTCTTTATGACAAGAACACTGTGCCTTTAAACTAGAGTTTAAGAGGCTAGTGTGGGTGGGACATGGCGTAAAACTTAACTGCGAACATATTGTAATTTATAGTGCTTCATGAGCAATGAGCTACTGGTTTATAATCACATTTTCAACAGGTACTTTCGCAGTACATAAAGCAATACATAAAAGCATATTTTCAAATATTTATTGTCTCTGACTGGTACTTTTAATGCCAATTTCTACTTTGTGCCCAGTAATTGAGTTTTTAGTGTGTTACCAAGGACATAATCTCCATTTTGGAGTAAGCTCATATCGATCAAACCATTAATGCCATTTCTTGCTGTATTTTGCAAAGGACAAATGCTCCCTGAAAATTAGGTTCTTTTAAATCATGGCCCAAAAATACACAGAGCGACCCAGGAACAGACAACAGAGGATAGTAACTTGATAAAGTAACTTAGCTAGGCTTTTTTATGTTGACTTAAATTCTTCAAGAGCAGATCAATACAATCAAATTATACAACTGGAACATGGACAAGTTTCTTCTCTGACACTCAGGATCTGTCTCTCCTCTGTTGTCCAGGTGGCTTGGTTCAAAGAAGGCTGAATGGCGTGATAACTTCCAACAAGAAGCAATCAGATTTAAAAAAATGGAAGCTACAATAAATAGCAGCAACAGGGTGTAGCACCATCTCTCCCTTCTTTATGATCTTGCTGAACTGTTATTTACATTTACTCAACATAGAATACATAGTGTATCCTCTCTTTCCATCATAATCAGTTATTCTGGCAAGTTCTTGGCCTGCACATGGCATAGTTTCTACATGTTAGAAACAATCCTTTGACATTCTGGTCCATGTTGACATGATTGTATCACACAATTTCTGCACATTTGTCACCTACACATTCATACATCAAATCTTCCATTCCATCACATCCCAAAGGTAATTGGATTCTGATCCAGTGCCTGTGAAGGCTACAAAAAAAAACAATAGTCACTGTCATGTTCATGAAACTAGTTTGAGACAAATTATGCTTAGTGGCATGGTGCATTATCATTTTGACCATGAAGAGATGCACATAAAATACTCACATTGGCCATGGCATTTCTTCTTATATGTAGCCCAGGTAGAAATGTGTTTAAATCACTAATTAATGTAAAAACGTAAATGTTTGTGTTTTAAACTGTTCATTTTAGTATAGTAGTTCGTTCACGTGGTTATGCAGACTTTTATTTTGATAACCGGATATGGTAGAGAAAACGGAAGGGGGTGGAGGAACCGGCGGTGGAGGAGAACAGAGAGCAAATAGGAAAAGAGAGAGCGTGACACCCAAGTGGTGTAGCAGAAAGTCTGAGAGATAAATTATCAACCAGATAATTTACCGGCATACGAACTGCTGAGATAGACGAAGAAGTTCGATTAGACATTCGGAAGGGTCTATCTGGTGAGGAACGACTTGTTAATTCAACGAGGGGAGAAATGGAGCGAACCACTAGAGGCAGGAGTTAACTCAGCTCAACACACTAATGGTGGATGTTTGCTTATTTGGATGACGGAGACATTTTTGGATTCACTAAATAGCAGCTACCTGCTTATAGACAGAGGCAGAGAGGTCAGAAGGATTTGTTGGACGGATAACCACATTGCCAAATAAGGTACCTTTTTTATTTTATTTTGTTGCTCCTGATGGAGTGAAAGGACCGATAAGTTTTTGGTCGCAACGCTCCCAAGCCACGAATCAGGCCTGAAACGTTTTGCTTCAAATAGAGTGACAAGACTGAATGTGTTTTATTTTAGTATTAATAGTGTAATAGAGTTCCTGATTATTTTCAGTTTATTAATTTTGTTTGTTGACTTATAATTAAACGGGGAGTTCATTATTGTTTCATAACCCAGTTTCCTGGTGTTTATTATGAATTTGTGTAATATAAACTATTGGGTTAGGAACGAATGTTAACAGGTAATTTCTTTTACCATTATTTGTTATTATCTAACCAGTGTATTGATAGAATTAATTAATAATTTTTTGTTCAATGTAACCCAAGACGTAAAATATTAAAGTAAGTAAAACCCTAACAAATTAGACATTAGAGTAAAGAACTCAGGGCCCCTTTCTACACATGCTTGGAGTAGACGGGCTACATATATAATACACTACCATGGCTGTCCATTTGTCTGTCCAGGAATTTAAATCACCTGTAGCTCGCAAACTCTTTGACCTATTGACCTGAAATTTGGTACACATATACTACGTGATGTCTATCATCCGCTTTAGGGGAGATGATTGACCTCCAAGGTTATTCCTCTTTTTATTTTTATTTTATTGTAGAATCAACTCTCAGCGGCGGCCAGCAGGGACGCCATGCGGCGCATGAATACGGGTGCCGTTCTCATCCCCTACCTTTTCATATCTTAAATTATTCCTGAGGCAGATTATAGATTTAAATTCCACCTTAAGTGAAAAATTACGGAAAACTTACTAAGTAATTGCAACATAAACACTGTCTTAGTCAGTTTTAATGTGAAAAGATGTCGACGAAAGAAGAGAAAAAGCAGGCCGCTAGGGTGAAGAAAAGAAGAGCTGCTCAGGAAGCAGCAAGCACATCAACCTCTGAGCAAACGAATGCTAAACGTACAGAGAAAGAATATGAAAACTATGAATGCTCAAGTCAAGTGTATTCACTGTATGTTATCATGGAGTGTGCCATTACTGGTAAGTGATAATTGATTGGTATTAATGGGCCCCACACCTATATACCACCAGTCTGGACTGTTGATACAAGGCAAGTTAGGAGCAGGGATTTATGCTGTTGGTGTTTTATTTATTTACTGCAGCTGTCCAGTTTTGGTGAACATGTGCCCACTGTAGCCTCAACTTTATGTTTCTGCTGTCAGGAAAAGAACCCGACAGGGTCTTCTGCTGGTGTAGCCCATCTGCCTCAAGATTCTACATGTTGTGCTTTTCTGCTCACCACATTTGTACAGAGTGGTTATCTAAGTTACAATAACCTTTCTCTCAACTCAGACCAGCTTGGCCATTCTCTTTTGACCTGTTTCATCAAGAAGGTGTTTCCATCCATAGAACTGCCACTCACTGGATGTGTTTCTGAGTAAACTCTTGAGACTGTTGTGCTTGAAAATCTCAGGAGGTCAGCAGTTACAGAAATACTCAAACCATCCCATTTGCTACCAGCAATCTTTCCAGAGTCGAAATCTCCAAGTTGAATTTTTTTCCCCATTCTGGTGTTTGATATGGAGATTAACTGATGCTCCTGACCTTTATCTGCATGTTTTTATGTATTAGATAATTGCATGTGTAAACAGATGTATAGGTGTTCCTAATAATTGGTGAGTGTTTGTATTAATGTATGCAGTTATGTGTCCCGTCCCCTTTATGTAGAGGCTCAAGAGGTGAGGCCACCATTGCATAGCATTTGGATGACCAACCTCTGCCTGTATTTTCCAGGCAATGGTTCAGGTCCTACAGAACAGGATTGAGATTTTTTTTTCTTTTTTTGGAAATGTGTTTTCTTTTGGTTGTGGATTTCCTGGTTTTGACCCTCTTCTCTCAAATTAACTCACTGTTTCTGGTTTCTGATTTTTGGATCTTTTGCTCCTTTTCTGCTCCTGTCTTGCTTTTTATGCAGATCCCTTTCTACCTTTGTATATTTGTGACTTAAAGGCTTTGCATCAAGTCTGTCAGTTAAGTTTGGAGATTGGCTTCTTTTGGTGGTGTTGCCTGATCTTTTGGTTCAGAGCTGTGTTCTAGTACAGGTCTGTTTTTTTTTAGAGATTTTCAACCATTTTTTAAATATTTTTGCGTGACAGAACCACAACAAAGATTAATTGATTGCTAAACAAAAAGTTCCACAAATCCAAAACTGATAGTCCTAATAGCAAGGATTAAAACAATAAAATTAAAAGATACAAAAGTCTGATGGTTGTTCTGTCATCAGGAAATAAAATGAGCAAACAGGTTAACACTGTAATTACCAGAGCCTATGAAAAAACTCGTAGATCCATCCCACCTTAAAATGCTTCGCACCTCTCCGTCAGCGTATTTTGTCTTCTAAATGTGTGGATAAGCAGCAAACAGCAAGCAGCCTACTATCACATCCCCCCACCCCACACTGTTGTCTCAGCTCAAGTCTGTTTACCTGCGTGTCAGTTGCTTAGAGTTGTATAGAGTGAGAATTCAAGCAAAATGACACCTTTTATAAATACTATATCATTATTTGGAACGACTTGCATTTCATGTGTGTTTCATGTCTACAACATATCACAAAAGTCAGCAGCTAATACCATTTTGCCACCGAAGCTGTACAATTGCATGTCAATGTCGCAGGTAAACGCGGGTTGTTTTTCTGCAGTTATATTTTTGAATAAAAGTGCACTTGTTCTGTTATATTTGTACCTTTTGTGAAAGTGTTTCTTTGATATTTGGAATTCAGGCTTCACACATTATATATTTCATGTCTACATTTTGTCAATTATTACCAAAACATGAAAAACATTTCTGTTTTAACGATGTGTTTATATAGAATGTTGTAGATATGGAACACACATGAAATGCAAGTGTTCCAAATAACAATATAGTATTTATAAAAGGTGTCATTTTGTTTGATTTCTAACTCTACACAACTCTAAGTAATTGACACGCAGGTAAACAGACTTGAGCTGAGATAACTGTGCGCGGTTGGGGGATGTGATAGTAGGTTGCTTGCTGTTTGCTGCTTATCCACACATTTAGAAGACAAAAGACGCTGATGGAGAGGTGCAAAGCGTTTTAAGTTGGGACGGATCTACAAGTTTATTCGTAGGCTCTGGTAATTCTAGTGTTAAAGAGCTAACCAGGAAAAGAATTCAATAGGCAGGTAAGAATTGAAGAGATCTGGTGACTAAATTCAAGGGAAAGGCAAACTCATAATTCAAAAAACAAAAACAGAGCAGTGTCCAAATCAGAAAATAAATTCAAGAGTTTTTTAAAACGTGTTCACCTAGCCAAATAGCTAATATTTCATCAAGATGCAATTGTTATTATTTATTTACTTAGAAGACACCTTTATCCAAGGTGACTTGCAGAACAAGTTAAAATGAATTAAGTTGCTAGCATAAAAACAACAGAACAATGTATAAAAAGTGAGTAATAGAATTACTGTATAACTGTATTTACAACAAGACTAAGACAAAAATCAGTATCCTATTCTCTTTTTCAGTACAACAGCAGCTATCCTGTGGAAAGGAAGCTGATCCAAAATATTCAATGACAGGGTGCATTTTCAAAAGACAGATAAACAGTACAAATAGGTAAAAGAAGATAATTCTACAAGCTTTGCAGCAAGAATGGATAAACATTGTCTAGTCTTGGTACATTTGGCAAGAAGAGGGATGGTCAGTAGACAAGCAGAGGTAGAATAGAGACTTCTTGAAGGGACATATGGAGAGACCAGTGATTGGGGAAGTTGATGAGCAGACTCAACCAAAAAACTGTATGCCAAGACCAGAGTTTTGAACAGGATTCTTGCAGCAACAGAAACCCAGTGGAGAGATTGAAGCAGAGGAACAGTAGAGGAACAGTAGGAGTGAAGCAAGTTATTGAGGACAACAGTTGAACAGCTGTTGAGCTGAAGAGGTTAAGCTGAAAGTTGCAATAGTCCAGCAGAGACAAAACCAATGCCTGAACAAGGAGTTGCGTGGCATAATAAAATAACAGCAAGGCTAGGTCATTGAAGATACATGTTAGATGAATGAAAGCAATGAGTCTAGAGTCAGCAAGATTCCTGTCCATGAATGATGGTCAAAGTGTATTATCTTCAAGGGCAACGCTTAGAGACAAACCTGAGGAAGGAGAACTAGAGGGTATCATATCTAATTTTGAAAGGTTAATATTAAGATGATGATCGTTCACCCAAGATGAGATGGCAGGGGGACAGCTGGAGATGTGGGCTGAAACCTGTGGGTTGTAAGAGAAAAATAAGAGGAAGATCTGTGAGTCATCAGGATAGAGGTAATAGGAGAAGCTGTGAGAAAAAATGACATTGCCTAAAGAACAAATTTAGAGACAAAAAGAGAAGTGGACCCAACACTGATTGATGAGGCAAACATGTAGAAAGTTTCTTTGGAGAAGACAAGGGGCTAGACCAGGAGACACAAAAGATTAATCCAAGAGGTAGGACCAATCTAAAGCATAAATGCTAATTCCAAGTTTGTGAAGGAAAGAGATAAGCAGAGAGAGGTTAACAGTATCAAAAGCTGATGAAAGGTCGAGAAGGATAAAGACAGATGAAAGAGCAACAGCATGAGCAGGTCTAAGAGCATTAATGACAGATTGCAGTACAGTCTCAGCATAGTGACAATTGCAAAATCAAGATTGAGGTGGAGTTTGTGGACTATGCGTTCTAGAGTCTTGGACAAGAATAGCAGAATAGAGACAGGATGGTAATTCTCAATGACAGATTGGTTGAAAGAAGGTTTCTTGAGAATAGGGATTACATAAGACTTCTAAAAATCAGTAGAGAAGATACCAGAGGTCAGAGAGCCATTGAAAAGTGAGGAGATGTAGGGAATTAAAGAAGGAGCAATGGACTGAAGAAGATGTGAAAGAATGGGGTTCAGCGTGCAGGTGGTAGGTGGTTACAGAGCAGGTCAGAAATGTAAGAGTCATTTACAAAAAATATGAAGGAAAGAGGAGAATGATACAGATGATGGTCAAAAGATATTTTTGGTTCTTGGTGAGTTTGGAAAAGAAGAAGGAAGCAAAATTGTTAGCAGAGAAGGATAATGGTTTTGGAGCAACAGGAGGGCTTAAAAGAGATAGGGAAAAGGAGACGGGCATTTCTTTCAAAGGATTCAATTAAGTTATCGTTGCACATAGAAGAGATGCAGAAAAAGAAGATAGCTATTTATACCATTGTAGAATTGACAGGGGGTATGACCCTGGTAAACGCCTAGCAACAGGTATCAAAACAGCGATGTCCAAAAAAAGTGTGGCATTTTAAATACCAGCACATAGGTAATTAATAACTTTCACAAGGCACCAAGGCTTCTTGGTAATAAATAACATTATTACAGGGTAAATCCTTTTGCAGGTGGTGCACTGGTAGCACTGCAGCTTTGCATTAAGGAGATTCGCTTCCTTGGTCCTTCTTGCGTGAAGAGTGCTTTGAGTAGTGAGAAAAGTGCTATATAAATGTAAAGAAATATTATTATGACAATAAGAAGACTGCACAAATCACAAAGGGAAGCACAAAAGCAAACTAAATACACAGTTGCAAACCACAGCAAAAGCAACAGCTGCCTTTAAACAGACTCGGGTAATGTAACTGTGGCCCAAAGGACGGCAGCACTCGAGAGCTTTATTCCAATCAGAAGTCCCATTTCAGCAGACGGGGACACTGCAAAAGCTAAGGGATTGGTGGAAAAACAAATAATATAATATAAAACATAAACAAAACTAAGTCAAGAGAAATATAAAAAATGTAAATGAGAATGAGGAATAGCCAAAACTGTATCAATTATATTTGCTGCAAACCACAACTGCACTGAGGCAATGATGTATTTAAATTCTTAAAGCAAACTGTCAGGAAACAAAAGGCGATATCACTTTCTCAGTGCTTGAAACCTAGGAACGGATATGAGATTTGACAGCATTATGTGATCATAATCATGGAAAAAAATGGTGGAAATGAGTGTGAGATAATTTTACAATGAAACTTGTAATTATGATAACATAACACTCACCACCCTACACAAAATTCATTTTTAAATTATACACTTTTATAGCAGTAACATTTGTGAGCATGGCAGACTCTGCTATGCATGATATTCTCCAGCCATCTTAATAAAAAATAAAATAGTTGGAACAGAAAAGATATGCTAGCACTGTCAGACACTGATCTATAGAGTTCCACATGTTCAGAGCAATAAATATCCTTGGACTTACACAATTATTTATTTTATAAGAAGGCAAAAACAATGTAGAACCCGCAAGTGTCAGGATTTGATAGACCTAATAGCAGCACTTATAATAATTCACATTAATTATTTTATTAATTAATCTCTGTTTACATTTTTACTTATATTTAATACTAGCTGTCCCAAATGGCTCTGCCCATGTAGTAGAAAAACAGGACAAACTTTAAAAATCAATAAACAAACAGGTATTGCTAGCTAAGTGGAGGCAAGTTATGCTTCAGCGCGTCACGAGAGACAGATTGACTCGAACTGAGGCAGGCATGTGAATGAGGAGGGCCCCGGCCGGCTCCCCACTCCTGACGTCATGCTTCCCCCTCCCCTCGGCCCACAGCCTCTGGCTCTGATTAGCATGAATAAATCACACCTGCAAGTGAACTATGATACTGCAATGAAAGAAGTCGCAAAATCAACCGGAATGCCCAAGCAAATTATAGAAAAAAACCCCATCTAAATCTGTTAAGCAGCCCTCTTGTGAAAAGTGGACAGACAGACACACAGATGTTGGTTTTTATATATATATAAAGTATATACAGTTTGTGTGTATATATATGTGTGTATATATGTTGCATTCTTTATATACTTTTTATTCAATTTTTTAATTTTATTTTTTAACTGTTCAGAGGAGACTTGCAACTAAGAATTTCATTGTACAGAGTACACAACAATAAACCTGACTCGAGTAGATGAGATGTCATTGAAGTCATTGGGAAACACAAACATATAAGGCAATGTTTGTCAAACTTATGCTGTTGGGCCATGGCTACATTGCAAGTGGGCTGCAGTCGACCCCAGACGAAACCCCACCACCCCAATAGCTCTGATGATGGTGGCACCACTGCAGACAGATCATTCCTGGACGACCTCACCAGCTCCAACTCTGATGATCATGCTTGATTCACCAAGGCAGGAAAAGCATTGATGATCGAGATTGATTAAATTGAAGTGTGGGGCCCTCCTTCCCCACTCAGGTAATTTTGCTAAACTTACGGAGGGGGAACAGGTGGGTCACGACAACCCATTAGGTCTCAATCACATTAAACTTATAGAGGGGGTCAACCACCAGTGTGCATTGTCAACACACTTGCATTAGAAAAACTGTCTTGTGACACCACACATGTTGGGAACCACTGACTTAAACTTTTACCCTAAGCTGTCCTTTTGAAATTTCTCTTTTACAGATCCTGTCCAGGAGTAAGAAGTAAGAACTTGGTCAGCTTGGGGAAAGGGCTCATAAGCACCCTCTTGAGGTCATCTTCACTAAGCCTAACAGCTGTATAGCACTGCTACTTCCATAATCTTGGCCTGACATATTCACTCTGATAACATTTGATCTAAGTCTGCTAACACCTAAGCAAATGGTGACCCAAAGGTTTCTGGTGGTTTCTAGAGATGGGTCACATTCTGAACAATAGTCAGGTTGTGATTACTGTGTGAAGGGGAGCATAATAAAATGATTTTAAAAACTCTTAATCCAGCTGAGTGTCGGGTGTTGTGGAGCAATTTAAGGAAAGTTTAAGTGAAAAGGATATGGGCAAACTTCAGATCTCTGACTGAAAATCTTAGTCAGTGAAGTCAGTGGACTATATGGGGTCAAAACTAACAGAAGAATCATTTGGAACTTAATAATAAAACTAGCAGTGCTAAACCAAATCTTAAACAAAATAAACTTAGCAGAAAGTCCTCACTCAATGTAACAAGTTTAATAATGAATTCAAGGCTTGGATGACTGAAGATGCCACAGCCATTCTAAATAAGTTAGAGATGGCGACACCTCCATGTCAGCCTTCCGGAAACTAGCATAGCATCATTAAATAATATTGTCCTGAAAGAATGCACAAAAATTGTCTATGACCAGATAAAACTCAAGAAACAAAATAGTGCTTTAGGAAAAACAATAAAAAATTCTAAACACCAAAGAGACATATTCAAAAATGTAAAAAAAATATTTTAAGTCAAAATCAGATACATGACGAAATGGGGTTGAGGTCTTCAGACATAACCATAAGCAGGCCAGCACCTTAACTGGCCTGCTCAGAAGAGATTAGCCCCACACCAGCTTGCCCTAGAAAACTATCTGCAGGTTTCTACTTGGTTAGGCCCAAAGTGGGGAAAATGGGCTTAACAGGTCAAAACGCAGCAAAAAACCCACCAAAGAGGGTTTGGCTTGTACAAAGGGTAAACAAAGAATTATATTAATTAACTAACAAAAAAATAAATAAATAAATAAAGGAAAAATGTTCAACAGGGCAAAAAAGGCAAAAGGATTTGCCTAAAAGGACAATCCAAGACAAACAAGTTCCAATATGTGATCTATTAACAGTAAACCCAAAGCAGAAACAGAAAAAGAAGTCAAAAGCCATAAATCCTCAAAGCAATTCAATCTATCAGATCTATCTGGAATAGCAACTCTATCTAATAGATCTATCACTATTTTTTCTGGATAAATGCAGAAGCAGGACCCTGAAGTGGTGACACCTGGGACCCCACCCACAAAAAACATGAAAAGGGTGCAACTTTAAAAAGACCATACATAATGTGTTAAAAGACAGATATATATAAATAGATGAAAAATAATAATACAGAAAAAAGAATAAAACACATACACTGCAGTTGATACATAACATACCTCCCTCCAATGAGTCAGCTTCCAGACAACCCTACAAAACACTCTGAACAAAATCCCAACAACAAACATCAAGAGTTAATAATAACAAAACAATCATATTTTGGTAGAAGTGACCATGTAGTAAGATTTTGGCCCAGCAAAGCTGATAAGGTGAGAAGACTTTTTCTCAACAGCAACAGCTCAGGAGCACACAGGCTAAGCAGCAAGTATAGGCCCAGAGGAATCAAGGAGCAGACACAACTTGAACAGAAATGGCAAACAACTCGGGTGAAGGTGGAACAAAAAATTAGAGACAAAAATAGGTGATGGAGGGTGAAAGATGTCTGTAAAACCAGGCACCAAGTTTAGAAGAAAAAGCAATTGATACTGGAAATGAAGATTCCTTAATTAAATCAGCAAAGACGGGAGAGTGTTGATTGAAGGAGGTGTCAGAAAGAACATTGCTCAAAGCATCAGAATTTAATAGGTTTGAAAAAACGAAGGCGACCATAGAGTATGTTGCATGGCTTTAACATTCTGAATTAGAGATCCTAGATGCTGCTTAATTTGAGATAATAGCCTTAAAATGTTAAATTTCATAAAGTTCAAACATTTTAACAAAGTAATATCATTTAGTCCCAATTCCTTAATCATTTACAAAATATCTGCAGATGATTTAATTGCATTTAAACTCTCAATAATCTGAAAAACGTATACGTAAAGCCATTCCATTTTTAGCAGTGATATCTAAATTAGGTTTAATAGCTTATTAACAGTTTACATTTTTTGAGTAATTCATTATGCTAGAAGATGAAGTCAGATGCATGTAAAAATGGGGCCAGAATGGACATTCCAGACCAGATTACCACAGAAAACTACCCACAGGCTTCAACTTGGTTATGGCCAAAGTGGGAAAGACAGATGTAATATTTCCAAATATAGCTAAAAGCCCCACAAGAGGGAGGCTCACCATAAATACTCATTTTCGGTGCCAGTCTAAGCCCATTTGAAACTCTAGGCACAGTGAACAGATATCTCCACTATTTGTCCATAGTGGGGAGGTCAATATTAGACTTCAATGCCGGATGGGGGGGACAGGTGTTTGGTGTTCGGTGTGGTGTGAACTTCAGAACAAAAATTGCGTCCCTCTGTGGATATTCCACAGACTTTAAGAAGTGAGTGCCCCTTCGAACATGGAGTGTGCAGACTTTTACTTTCATAAACAGCACCCAGTCAATAACAATGCCCACTCAGTATCATCAGAGTTCAACAACTGGAGTGCGCCACCCTTAACGTTTATAAATGGTGCCCCTTAGATGACGTTGCCCTAGGTGCCCGCCTGTGTTGCCTAATGGATTGACCTGCTCTGGCAGCCATGTACATAAAAGGATAAATGAAGCATATTTTATAATTAAAGAAAGTGCAATAAAACCTCAATTATCCATCAGGGGTCGGTTCGAGGCTGTGACGGATAACAGAGCAGCTACTTTAAAAATGATAAACAGTAGATTAAGTTTAGCGAATAGTCATATTTATTTACAAAACAAAATTATATTAATGAAATATAATATAGTTTTAACAAAATTAATTAATTCACATAATATTGTAATGAACAACGTAATAAGCAAATACAACTCAGAGGTATTGGAGTTTTCTACGTTTTACTTAGAATCTTCGTTCCGTAACAAATAGTTCCCTGTCTTATACTCTGTTATCTGAGTTATGAAGCACACCTCCAAAACAAGAAAAGAAAGCTCTCCCTATCAATCAGTTTATCTACTGCTACTTACGTTGTTTTTTTCTCTATACCACAAACACTCCTGCATATTGTTTCCTGGCTCCCTACTCAAAACTTCCTTCTGCCTCACCTTCCTTTTTCTCCTAACTTCTCCTGTCACTCATCTCCTAAGAGGCGTGTCTGCCCCTCACAGAACAGAAACCCTTCACCCAGTCTCATCACTTACAGCATTCATTCCACTCTTTCTGCTCCCGTTCAGCGCATCACAAGCTGTCTGCACACCACAATATATTAACAAAACGTAATATAACAGAATTTAAAAACAAAATTACAATACAGAACATTAACATTAATATAGAATAACATTACCTTCAGTGGTTTCCATTTTTGACACGTTTTTCAATTTTGTTGGCATCACGCTTTATATCATTCAGTGTTGTTCTTTCTACTCTGTACATTGAAGCAATACTTGAAGCACATGTGCTGTTTCATAAATGTCTAATAATTTCAATTTTTTGTGACAATTCCAACACCATATGCTTATGTTTATCGGCCATAACAATATGTAGTAGATTAATATATTAAAAGAGAAAAAACACTACGAAACACTGTTAAAAGCATAGGTTAAGTCACTGACACATGATACACGGTGGTGGGGAAGAGCACTTAGCGCTAGCACAAGGTAGGCACTGGCATGTACAATTTTTTTTTGGCCCTGGCGGTTAATGGAGACTAACGAATAATCGAGTGACAGATAGTTGAGTTTTTATTGTACATAATTACAAAAGTAATAGAAAATATATAAAAACTAGGCTGACCCGCCTTTTAAGGCGACCAACTTTTAAGTTGACCACTTCTTAAGGCAATTCAATATGTAGATCAATTTGATATTTTATACAAACTCATTAATTTGGTTATATTGCATTTGAGCGGTATTACTTTAATACTCTGTGGAGGATGGCCGGCCGTTTATCCCGGCCAATACCCCCAAGCCGCCAGGTGGAGCCCTCCTTGCAGCATGGAGGTCCCCAGAAGACCAGCAGGGCATCATGGACAATGTGGTTTTTATGCACAGCCCTGCTGGATGCCATGGGGGCCACAAGAGGGACCTGCAGGGAGGACCGAGGACTTCTTCGTGCTCTATGACCCGGAAGTTCATCATAGGAAGAGTGACGGGCTTCCGGGTTGAAGAGAAGAGTTTTTACTTGACCCGCAAGTGATTGAGAATCACATGGACTGGGGATTGGGAACACTTCCGGGTCAGGAGATATAAAAGGACTGTGGGAGCTCCCAGACGGCGAGCTGAGCTGGGTGGAAGGGTGGCAACGCGTCTGGGAGCTGGAGGATTGTTTATTGTTATTGAGTATTTATGATTTATGAGTATAGTGGTGGAGAGTGTGCTTTGTGCACTGTGGAGATTTAATAAAGTCAGAATTTGGACTTTTACCTGGTGTCTGGAGTCGTGGACAGGGGTTCAAGGGAGCAAGAGCGCCCCCTATCTACCACAGCTCGTACTTTCTGTTATTTTTGTGATGAAATGTAAACTTTTTTTCTATATTGAAGTCACCCTTTTGAACCCCCCTGATATTTACTACGCGGTGAGTCATTTGTACTCCATCAACATTAATTATTTCCAGAGACATAATTTTGTCTATTTTTCCAGTGCATCGCACACAAAAGCAAGGGAACAATGGGAGCACCAGAACTCTGCTCACATCATGTCGCTTCGTACCACAAGCTGCAAGTAGTAAGTCTGTGATAAGCGGAATACCGCTATGCTTTATACTCACGGGATGGAAGGACAATCCCGACCACTTTAATATAGTAAGAAAGAAGAAGAAGATATTGCACAGTCTGGAGTAGAAAATCATCTTTTACCTGGAAAAACGAAACTACAAATCCCATCGTGCATTGCAAAATGGACGGGGCGTGTGTGAAACTCCACGCCTGCGTAGTACTCATGGGACGGAAGGACACCCGAACGCTTTTATATAGAAGGATATGAAAAGTAACAAATCAAGAATAGCAATAAAAAATAAACTACAGTTGATACATAACAAAAATGAAGCAAACAAAAGTTCAACAAGCTAAAACGCAGATTTTATTACACCTTGTGGCTTGAGCCTGCTCTAGTAGTTATGGGTGTAAGGCAGGAATCCACATGGAATGGAGCACCAGTAGGCCTCACTCATGCACATGCCCACATGGGACTAATTTGGAATCTCCAGTCAAACTTCCAAGCACATCCTTGGGATGCAGGATGCAAACTGGAGCACCCAAAAGAAATGTAATGCAGGCATACTGTAGGTATAATGAGATAGACGTGGAATTTAAACCTAGGACACTGGGTCAGTGGAGCAGCAAGGAAAACCATTGTATAGCCAAAGATAAAATGAATTGAAATAGAACAATATGAGGGGCATTATGTTTCAGCAAATATATTCCAGGCAAGTTCTATCTTTTTCTCATTATTTATGATGGATGTAACAAATTCTTGGTGATTTTACAATGAAGGCCTCCTCCTTATAATAGCGAGCCTGTCAATCATGTCAGTCTTGAAAAACAGTTCTGTTATATCAACTCCTTTGCAGACAACAGTCCCGACTGTTTTAAGATGCAAACTGAAAAAAAGTGTGAAACCTTTTATTTAAATACAAAATAACTGTTCCAGGATATAATACTTTTGAAAACAATAAGATTAATTTGTCCCTTATTAGCTACTGGCAAACAACAATATTTGCTTTTACACAGTCCTATTTATATTTCACATTAAACTGTGTAGTAAATCAGCTTGCGGTTAATGGACACTAATGAATAGTTGTGCCAAGTATGTGGAGCCAAATATAATAAGTCTATAAAAGTACATAAAATGACTTCATTCTGGTAATGTTCCCTACTTATAACTTTAATTGTAGCTTAAGTATTTGTTTGGTTTATTTTCATCAGTAGGAAAATCACCACATAGTGCATAAACAGACAGAGCTCCTTTTTGTATGAACATCCTTGCTTCTGTAGTGAAAAAAGTCACTGTTCCTCTGTGACTCATTTACCCAAGGTAAACTAATCCACATTATGGTAGCCCTTCAGCAAAGGCCTACCTCAGTGGTCCCCATTCCTGATCCTGGAGAGCCACAGTGATTGCAGGCTTTTGCTTTAATAAATTCTTAATGTAACATCCATTCTTCTTGTTTGCTAAACATCACGATTTGACAGGAATCTTGCTTCACCTCTCCATTGTTAGCTTCATAAATGAATAATGAAGCAACTTGTCTTTGGACGACTTTACCTTGGCATTAATATAAATTTTGGTGACACAATCACAATAACATACCACTTGATCACATTATAAAGCAGGTTTAAATTCACTTTTCATTGGATCACTCTAAACACACAATTGTTAATTAAATGCATTTTATATTCATATACCACCATTTAAGGAAAAGGTGAATTGAATTTTGCTTGAAGAAGTTGACATCTGATCTCTACCTGGACACAATATGGACACTGGAGATACATTTTAATGAAAGGTGAAAATATGATCAGGCTACATTATATCTAGATGTAAAAATGCATGTTAATGCCAGGGGCCAAAGGAGCTATTAAAATTCATAAAGATGCTGCCATGACTTTTTTTGCATGTACCAATTTTGGAATATCACAGTTGTTTGTGTTGCTGCCTCACAGAGCCAGAATCCATTAGTAATCACTAGAGTATATATTAATAGAGACAGCATATACTGCACATATCCACATGGGTTTATTTTTCAGGTGCTCTGAATTGTGGGTATAGTTACGAGTATGCCCTAAAATGGACAGGCAGAACAAGACCTGGTCCGAGGTGACGCTATATTGGATTAAGTCAGAATTGATCTGCCCCATTAGAGTCCACATGATTTAATTTGCACCACCAGCACACTTTCAACCAATTCACTACCTGTTAATACTTTAGTTAACCATACAATGTATGATTAAGTTGAAATACAATTAAAAAAAACGTGTGGGTTAAATTACTTAGTGACTCTAAATTGTCACCCTATTCCAGTCTGGTTCCTACTTTGTGCCCAGTGTGTTATGGTTCAGCCTGGGTTCATTCCCTGGCTGTAGTGTGCATTCCATTTATTTAGTCTTTTTGTTGTCTTGAGAATATTATTTTGTAAATATTATTGATTCTGTTTGAAAGATTCATGATTTAATGAATATTATTTTGTTTATTGATGATATTGACTTTATAAATAATTTTTGCTTTTTAGTGCCTTATTCTTTAAATTAGGATGTATGGTATGTCTTTGGGGGCTGGGTCACCTAATGCTGCAGCTAGGAAACCACCTTCATTTTTATTTAAGAGATTGCAGCATATAGCTTGACAGTTTTGGCTCTGATGCTGTTAGCCAGTCTTGTCGATTTTGCTTTGTATGATTTTTGGATTTCCTGATTTTGATCCCTGCTTTCATTGAAGCTCCTGTTAATGATTTTGTGTTTTTGGACTTGCTCACTTTTAGGCAAGCCTATTTTGGCTCTAAATATGCTGTTTATTATTGATCCTGATTTTATTTTTGTTATTTCTGCTGTAATAGATATTAAATATCACAGAAATTTTGTTTTTGTTCTTTGACCAGATTTTTATTGTTTTTCCTCTCGCTGTTTTTGTGGACATTAAACATTTAGCTATTTAAAAGCCTGAGCCCAATTTTTGGGCCTGTGTAGGTGTTAGTCCTGCTTTTTGAGTTTGGGGCCTGGCTTTGGGAAACCAGGCCAAGGTGAAGTGCTAGACTGACTTGTGGCTTTTTAAGGCCTGCACCCATTTTTTAATATTTTTGTCTGACATGGATTGTAAAACATTTCTACTGTTATACCAAAATAAAATGGTAGACCACAAAAAGCATGTGCAGAACATGAGAGAAAAAAAGTTCAAAATTAGATGACAGAAATCAAAATATCCAATAGTCCAATATGCAAACCTAAAATCATTGTTGAAAACACACAAGAATTCCAACTCCCTAAAGAGATTTTGAACAATTAAGCATGTGAAAGTGTTTGGTGAAAAATCTAGAAACTTCTAGATCGTGGAACAGAGGTCACTGTCATGTCTTATGCTTTTGATCTAATGACATCACAAAACTCAACTTCTGGTGATCACATGACAGCAATGAGAAATAGTTTCCAAAAACAAAGAATCAGAAAACAGTGACAACTACAGGCAGAAATGAATACCAAAATGGCAGTAATGAATACCAAAATGGCAGAAAATATGTAAAGAAACATGGTTAAAATTAATAACAATTCAAAATTTACAGTAAAAACATATTTTAAAAGGCACAAAAATCCACATTTATAGCAGCTGTTTAGTTAGGATTTGAATTCCCATAGATAGATAGATAGATAGATAGATAGATAGATAGATAGATAGATAGATAGATAGATAGATAGATAGATAAAACTTTATTTGTTCCCAGGGGGAATTAGTACAGCGCGTTGCCACACCCACCACACAATGAAACGGCTTGGGATCCTAGTTGGTAAACCCCCAGGCAGACACGCAGTCCAGTCCCACCCTCTGAAAATGACCCTCTATCAGTTTTACAGAAGCTCATTAAATAAATTAATACATAAATAGTTAAATTAATATATGTACACACATATTATGATCTGAATAACAAAAAACAAAAAAAAAAACGTGATTTGGCAGTCACAGTCAGGCATTAGGCAGACATATTGTTGTTGTTATAAAGGAGCCCCATTAGTGTTTTTGACACACTTCTGCTGAATAATTCATTGGCTGGATGTCCTCAGTGTCAATGTGAGGATGTGCAGCTTTGTTCATAATAGCACTCAGTTTTGTTTCAATTCTCTTCTTTGCTACAACCTCCAGGGGGTCCACAGTGCATCCTATAACTGACCTTGCCCTTTTAATTAGCTTGTTAATTCAGTGGCCCTCTTTTTAAGTGATGTTACTAGCTCAGCACATCACAGTATAGACAATCAAACTGGCCACCACAGAATTGTAGCAGTACCCATATTAAAGGAACACAATTTCCTAAGAAAAAACAGCCTGCTCTGCCCTTTCTTATAGAGTTCTTCTGTGTTATGAGACCAGTCCAAACTAGTATTAGTGTGAACCCCCAAGTGCTTGCAGCAGTGCACCACCTCTGTCCAATCCCTGAATACTGACTGGGTGTAGTGGGTACTTTGTGTACTCAGTGTTTGTACTCAATGTTCTTTGTGAGATTCTCTGGTTTTTATTGTTTCTTCGCTAGGCCAACATTCAGTCATTTAGCAATGTGGCACAAGAATTAAAATTGTCGACAGTTAGCTTGACCCCGGCAGTATCTCAGTGCGGATTCATCATTAAATAACCTGTCTGAAAAAGTATTCACACAAATTTAGAAGAAAAATTGGGGGATTTGATTGTTGTAATTCTTTTTCACCATAAAATATTAAGTGGAGCAAGAAGAAAAAGAATAGCTAATTAAATGAAGAGAATTAAAGAAATTTGCGAGAGAGCATCTAGAGCCCTGCAGAACTTGGCCTGGTTTACTTGATCCTCACTGTCACATCACACTGTAAAAAGTCAATACCAGTTATGAGGATGTAACCAATTGATTAGTCAGCAGAAAACCTAATAGGTTTTAATAGGATGTCGAACTCAGATTCTGGATGTTTTAATTTCTGCTAACCAATAGCTGCTGATAATGGAACAGACTTCATTTTCCTTTGTTGTAATGTGGTTGGAATGAAAACCTGCAGATATGAAGGTTCCCCAGGATTTCAGTTTGACACCATTGGTGTGCTTACCCAGTGACAAGCATTCATTATGGTGATGCTGACATCAAAAATCATGATGAATATTTTGCTATACCTTTAAGTAATGTGCACATTTTGTCTAATATTATGAACAGTACAAAGTTCTGCCTATTTGAGAACTTTGTGACTAATTTGGTTTGAAGAAGAATGAAATGTCCTGAAATTCAAATGCTTATGTCATGTCGTTCATAATGTCTACAGCAGATGGCAATGTAGTCATCTGATGCGTTTTATTAACGAGTAGAAAATAAACTGCATTCAGATCTTCACAAATCAGTATGCAAACAATAGTAATCTTAGTGCTGAAGCCTAAGCAGAATTACCAGTACCCTAAGCAACATGGCGGGGACTCAGAGTTTTCATTTTTTTATTCCATATGGAACTCAAAAAATGATTAGTAGTCTGATCAGGTGATTAACAATAAAGCATCAATCCAGATTCTGAGCCTTCCTTCCTAGTAGGTCCTGGGTAGCATGCCAGTTCATTACAAAGCATATGCAGGAAAACTGGGTTATTTTATTCCTGCCAGTTGACAAAACATGCAACCCTTTGGGTTAAATGAGGAAATCAGGGTCCCTGGTTGCTCCATTTCCTGGGGAAGCACAGAGGAGAAGTTTGATACTTCAGGCTATGTTCTCCTTTTTCCCCCCCAGTGTAGGACTGGAATGTAACCACCAAAGGTAACACACCCAGGAGGGCCAGACACATACAGGGGCAGAAGGCACACCCAGTGAGGGAAATACTCAATAGAACAGCCCAATCCTCATCCAGTCATGCGGGAGGATAAAATGATAATATGGAAGAAGACTGGTCGGTTCAATTCTGTGGAAGACTTAAAGAGAAACTCCACCCTATGAGCTCTAACCTGAAGGTAAATAAAAGGAAGGAAATGACTATAATACTTCATGAATGGCTCTGTGCAGGCTGAAACTCTGCTTGTAAATTAACAAATGTTCTTAGGGAGGGACTATAAAATGACAGAATGACTTGGAACTGTTTCTAATGTACAAGGAGAGAATAAATTCAACACTTTTATGGAGTGTCTTCCTGAAGTTTTCAGTTTTTAGTGCTAATCTTAATGTCAGCGTGCTGTAAAATTAAAATTGTGAATCAACCAATAAATATTCACACAGACATGAGAAATATGTGCAAAATCTATGTAGGTGTTGACCTGCCAAAGAATGAAGTTCCCTTAGCTGTGAGTCAACAGTGCTAACCACTCACCCATCATATCACATCTACTAGAATTAAAGAATAGGTAAATAAATCTGAACAAGGCAGATTAAGACAATTACTTAAAGCACAGCTCCTCCATTTGTGGACCAAATATTTCTGACTTGTAAGTCATTAATACTGCACTTTACTGTTATATGGTGATCACCATTTCAAAACACCTTACATAACACTATGTGATGATACAACGTAAGCCCATCCCAATCACACCACCTTACTGTGTTGCTGTCTGCAGCTTTTCAGCCTTCTTAAGTGTATTCTTATTTAAGAACACTTAAGTACGTCACCAGCTCATGGCATTTGGTGAATGTGAGCAGAGAATACTAGTAGTTATAGAGATACCAGATGTTTTAGATACAATATGAAAAACATATCAGCTGCTTTAGGAAACTTTTAACACTTCTAACAGAGTCATCCAGTTCCAGCTGCATATTAAAATGAAATTTGATTTCCATTTGAATTTTTTTCTTCTTAATTTACTATGCTGTAAAATGACTGTACTATAGACATCAATACCCTTCTCCTCCAGTTGTTAAAACACTTATGGGCCTCATTCACAGAAATGCACTACTTCATTATCTAAAATTAGAGATTCTGAAAGCCTTCTGTTTAAGTGTGTCAGAGTAAGGGCATAATAAGCTCCAGTTGTACACATGCGTAAACTGAAAATTCTTATAATATTTACATACTTTCCAGCAAAATTAGGACTATAACTTTTTTGGGAAAGTGCAAAATAACTTTACTAAAGAAACATGCACTAACATGTGCAGAGAATTGAATATTGGCAATTTCAATACACATAATAGCCAATCATGGAACTGAACCCAGGTCTCTCTTGCATGAGGCAGCAGTGCTAACTCCAGTCTCTCATGTGGCGGACGGCCGGGGCCCTCTCCTTGGAGCTCTTGATATCATTTTTAAGATGAAATGCATTAAAGTATGTACAGTATATTGCATTATACAGATAAATCGTTAACTTAATTAAAATAATGTATACTGTTAGTAATTAAACATTTGGGCACAGTGGCACAGCAGTAGTGATTAGCTGGTGCCCCGTTCATGGATTGGTCCTGCCTCGTGCTGTATGCTTGCTGGGGCTGGCATGTTCCTAGATGGTCAGATAGATAGAATAATTAAACATGTACTACAAAGATATTTCAATGTTCCTTACATTTTTGAAGAATCTGCATTATAAGCTTACAGATGGCCTGACATTTATTACTGAACTTATTGTTTGCCGATGGGTTACTTGGAGAAAGAAAAGTAAGTACAGGAATTGGGGGTTATTATGTTTGAAAGAGACAGTACTGCTACAATAAATTATTTCATCAAGGGTCATGCACATCCCAGCAAGCATCGTGTAAGAGCCAGGAACAATCTCTGGACAGGGAGCCAGCTCGTCACTACCACTGTGCCACCGTGCCCATTTGTTTATTACTTGCTTTATGAACATGATATCAAGTATACATCTTAGTATGGCGACTGTTTTTTAACACAGCATGTTAAAGCACCAACAAGGGGTGAAGCCTATCTGGATTTAGTATTCTGTAATAATCAGGATAGAATTGAGGGTGTAGAGGTGATTGAACCACTAGGGTCAAGTGACCATAATGTAATACAATTCTCAGTATTTTGTAAGAGTACAGATGCAAAGACTAAAATTGTTAAGTTGAACTTTAGTAGGGCTAATTTTGAGCAGATGCGACAAAGTCTAAGTAGGATAGACTGGGATAAGCTTTTAAATGTGGAGACAGTCGAGGAGCAGTGGAACAGGTTTAAAAATGTTTTACATGTAATGCAGGACAGATACATACCTAAATTTGGAAGTAATAGGAAACTAAAAAAATCTCCACGATGGATTAATAAAGATTTAAAAAAGAAGTTGCAAAGGAAAAAACTGCTGTATAAGGCATATAAGACTAATGACTGCAAAGAGAACCGTGAGCGCGTATGAGAAAATGAGGGCAACCATTAAGAAGGATATCAGAGAGGCTAAAAGACAGTTGGAGAGGAATATAGCAGATAAGGCGAAAGAAGACCCCAAGAGATTCTTTCAGTATTTTAGTAGTAAAAGAACAGTTAAGGAGGAGGTCAAGTTCATCAGGAATAGTAAAGGGGAATTAAAAGATACAGACAATGAAATAGCAGATGCCCTAAACTTACATTTTTCTGAGGTGTTTACAAGTGAGCAAGTGGATAACCTGCCAGAGGTAAACACAACTACTAAGGAGGTACTGAGGGATTTGGAAATTGTAGAGGGAGAAGTGCTGCTCAGATTAAATAAGATGAAATCAAACAAATCACCAGGCCCAGATAATATTTATCCTCGTGTTCTTAAGGAGGCTAGTGAGTACATATATAAACCCTTGACACATATTTTTAGGAAGTCACTGTGCACTGGAGAGATTCCAAAGGACTGGAAAATGGCAAATATCATCCCATTATATAAAAAGGGTGACAGGGCAGATCCAAGCAACTATAGGCCAGTAAGCTTAACAAGCATCACAGGAAAATTAATGGAAGGAATTATTAAGGATAAGATTGAGCAACACATGACAAGGACAGGAGTTATTCTGAACAGTCAGCATGGGTTCAGAAGGGGAGGTCGTGTTTTACTAACATGTTGGAATTCTATGAGGAGGCAACAAAAGGATACGATCAAAGTGGAGCTTATGATATTATTTATCTGGACTTTCAGAAAGCATTTGATAAGGTGCCACATGAGAGGTTGGGCATCAAGTTAAAAGAAGTGGGAATTCAGGGTGATGTTTTTAGATGGGTGCAGAATTGGCTCAGACACAGGAAGCAGAGGGTGATGGTGCGAGGAACCTCATCAGAACTGGCCGATGTTAAGAGTGGTGTTCCACAGGGGTCAGTGCTAGGGCCGCTGCTATTTTTAATATATATAAATGATTTAGATAGGAATATAAGTAACAAGCTGGTTAAGTTTGCAGATGATACCAAGATAGGTGGATTAGCAGATAATTTGGAATCCGTTATATCATTACAGAAGGACTTGGATAGCATACAGGCTTGGGCAGATTTGTGGCAGATGAAATTTAATGTCAGTAAATGTAAAGTATTACACATAGGAAGTAAAAATATTAGGTTTGAATACACAATGGGCGGTCGAAAAATCGAGAGTACACCTTATGAGAAGGATTTAGGAGTCATAGTGGACTCCAAGCTATCAACTTCCAAACAGTGTTCAGAAGCCATTAAGAAGGCTAACAGAATGTTAGGTTATATAGCACGATCTGTGGAGTACAAGTCCAAGGAGGTTATGCTCAACCTTTATAATGCACTGGTGAGGCCTCATCTTGAGTACTGTGTGCAGTTTTGGTCTCCAGGCTACAAAAAGGACATAGCAGCACTAGAAAAGGTCCAGAGAAGAGCGACTAGGCTGATTCCAGGTCTACAGGGGTTGAATTATGAGGAAAGATTAAAAGAGCTGAGCCTTTACAGTTTAAGCAAAAGAAGATTAAGAGGTGACATGATTGAAGTGTTTAAAATTATGAAGGGAATTAGTACAGTGGATCGAGACTTGTATTTTAAAATGAGCTCATCAAGAACACGGGGACACAGTTGGAAAATTGTTAAGGGTAAATTTCGCACAAACATTAGGAAGTTTTTCTTTACACAAAGAACGATAGACACTTGGAATAAGTTACCAAGTAGTGTGGTAGACAGTAAGACGTTAGGGACTTTCAAAGCTCGACTTGATGTTTTCTTGGAGGAAGCAAGTGGATAGGACTGGCGAGCTTTGTTGGGCTGAATGGCCTGTTCTCGTCTAGATTGTTCTAATTCTAATTCTAATTCTAATTCTAGTATTTAAATTGTTCAGAGAGCTATAATATCATGAATGTAATGTATTCTATGTCCTATTGGCGTAAGAGAAAGCCCATTGTCACAGGAGCCTGGGGGTCAGACCCAGCCGGGATGCCTGGAAGGACCGGGAGGTGATCTTTACGTCCCCCGGGCCACAAGGGGGCAAACGCCCTGGGTGTTCAGGGGACCATGGGGAAGGAGCAAGGAGGCTCAAGCCCAATGGAGCCCATGGCCACCGCCAGGGGGTGCCCCGAGCATTGTGGAGCCCAAGAGATTGACACTTCCGCCACACCTGGGAAGGTGGGGGAAGATCCTTCCAACGACACCCGGAGTGCTTCCGGAAGAGTGTCATCAAGAATCTGAGCACATCTGGGTGGGAATAAAAGGTGCTGCCTCACTCCAATCAGGGAGCTAGAGTCAGGAGCGGGAGTAGGTCGAAGCTCCCGTGAGGAGAGGAAAGGTGGCCCACAGACATTGAGAGAGAGGCCCGTTAAGAGGGTGATTGGTGCTGGGGGCACTCTGTGTTGTGTGGGACTTTATTTTGTATTTAATAAACGTGTGTTTGGACAAAGTGCTGATGTTAGCCTGATGGTGTTCAGACCCGAGCCCACAATGTCATCCCAGATGGGACTCTTCTTTTTTATTTTGGGTACTGTGTGACTTTCTGAACTTCAAGTTTTGAGTTTCTCTGCACTATGTAGCACTCAATCGACTTCCTTTTGTTGTTTATACCACTCCTTAAGCCATCCAATAGTCTGTTTTTCTTGCCTCACTTTTGCATTCACTAAAATTCTTTTTTTCATGTGCTTTTTCCATTTTCTTTTAACTGAACACTGAACAGAAAGGGCCATTTATATTGATGTGCTTGTGAAAATATGGAAAATTCTGGGAGGAGTTGGGGTAGGGTGGCAGGCATGTGCACAAGTGTTACTTTTCTGACCTGGGTTTATGTAGCGAAAGTGCGTGGAAGTTGACTTACACACGGTATTGTGCATCTGAATTTTTTTGTGCGTACGCACATTTCCACTTTTGTCTGTATGCCATATTTTAGTGTGAATTCTACGCACAACGCTATGCATGAGGCCCCAGTTATGTCATTGTGAAAAAAGTATAAAGCTGCTGATATTTAAGACAACTAGATTTGTTGCAAGATGAACATTCTGATGATAATGACAGTGATCGAGATAGAGACAATCAATCGGATGATGTTGAACCTGTAGGCTCTGGAACTGATGCGGACAGCTGCCCTGAAGACATTTCTTCATTACCAACCACCCAACTCATTCTGACTGTCAGGACAGCACTACATGGACAATTTGCTGCCCACAGAGTTCAAACCGTCTACCAAATGTGTTGTGTGTAATAAGCGTGGACAATGCAAAGAAACAAGTTATATTTATGGCACATGTGCTTCTAAGCCTGCACTCTGCGTGGTGCCATATTTCAAGTACTCTCATTCAATTTCAGACTCTTAGTCATGTTGCTAGTCAAAATAAAGAAATTAACAGTTTCTTTAATTTTTGACAGAGTTACTGTTGATAATAAAGTTGTTGTTTTCTAAGACATTTCTTTACTTTCTTTACAAATTTAAATATTTAGCATATATGGAAAGATCTGCAACATCCTTCTAATAAGTGGGTGAGCAAAACAATGTGTTAAACAGAGCAGAAAAAATCAAGAAGGTCAGAAAATCCAAGATAGAGTAACAAATTACTCACAATAACTCCAAAAACACAAGTGGTTCCCACTTCCAGGCCTTTGCACCTAGTTTAAATAGCCAGAGAGAGGGCCCAGGAGCCTTTTGGGGCTCATCCCACAAAGAACATCAGAACTTTTAAAGTGACAGAATATAATTACAGCATCATATATAAAGTGAACAGTAAAACATAGAGCCGTGAAATATGACTTATAATTAACAAAAACAACACTAAAACATAAAATACACAATATCAGTCCACTACCAAACAGCTGTAATATGATTACAAGACTTCACACTGTAGTACATTTTACTACTTCATTACTGGGAAATGAAATAAGATTAAAGTAAATTGTTAATTTATATTGAGTTACCTCCAACTCTGACCACAATTCATTACTTTTGCACATTATGAAAGACTACCTTAGCGTTCTGCCAGATGTTATTAATAAATCTGTCATTTAGAAGAGCCTTTTCATCCTTTTAAACATGGCTTTCTTTTTTAATGTAATTCGTTTTTAATATAGCTTTTTCAAGTTTACATGGGCTTTTTTAAAAAAGTGGTAAAAAACCCAGGCAAAGGATGAAGCTGTAATTGGGAAAAGAGGAAATGTATTTTGAAGCTATTTAGAGTTCTAGACAGTGGGAGGCAAGTGATGATACAGTAAGACATTCTACACAATTCATTCCTCTAATCAGACCCAACTGCTTCTTCTTCCCCTTCAGGAGGTTTATTCTCATAATACCGTTGGCAGCTTTCAGGCATATAAAGGAAATTCTACTTTTATATTGGAACACTTACTTGCTTTATTTATTTATTTATTTATTTATTAAAGCAGTTCATTCTCCTGGAACTGTTTTTACAGATATTTATAAAATATATAAAATTCTGAAAATGAATTATTTTCATAGTGTAACATTTTTCTAACAAGCCAATACAATAACTTGATCCGATCATATTCTATGCTGCGTGGCATTATACTCTATGAATTTCACATGGTTGGGATAACTGATAAAAGGATGGAGTGTTTTAATCTCAACAAAACTCATTACTTTTCTTTCTTTCTTTCTTTCTGTCATCTCTTACAGTTCAAGGAAGTCTTCTGCTTGGAGTACAGAACATACTGTAACTGCAGTGTGAGGTGGTATGAATGCTGCTTTAAGGAGAAACAAATCCAAGAAGGTTAAGATTCGGCCAACTTGATTTTGACCATAATGCATTGCATTTTCCAAGTGTGTGTCTGCTTTTGTAGATTGTGTAAGTTTTCCTTCCTTTTTCTGTTTCCTTTACTTCACCTTCCCACCAGTTTTGAAGTCATTGGCTAATTTTAGATTTGCTCCCTCTGATCCAAATAAATGTCCTAACTCCCTGAATCACTGAAGACCTCACTCCATGTAAAGAATTCACATTCTCATATTACCTGTACCCTTTAAGGATGGATGTACTAACAATTAGTTGATAAGTTATATTTAATGTAGGGCTGGGAGTGGATTAAAAAAAATAACTAATTAATCATTTAAATATAAGTAATTAATCACCATTAACTGCATCTAACATAAAAACATGTAATTATAAAATTAAAATATAAATCATGAAGTAAATACACACTGAATCACAAAGTTAATGTAGAATCAATACAAAGGAATTAAAACAATTTAATGGCATAATTTAAGCTCAAACAATGACCTTTGTGATAAATTAACTTCTCAGACAACATCAAAGAGTTGGGGAATTGCCCCGTATATTGCTGCTGCAATATTGTTGGTCAAAAAAGATGAAAAAAAATTAAACATTCGACAAAACTGTTATACGAGGTGGTGGCTTTTATACAGGAGAAAATGGCTACAGGAAATGAATTTAAACAGGAAGTGATATCATCACTAGCGGACCGGAAGTGACTCCATCATCAGGAACCAGAAGCAATGTCATCATTGGAGGATTGGAAGTGACGTCATCATCAGGAGCTGGAAGTGACATCATCATCAGGTGCCAGAAGTGCCGTCATGGATGAGGAAGTGGTTGATGTGCCATTTTCAGGATTATGGATTATTGCAGGTAAATTTGGATTATTTGTCTTCTTCAATTCTATAAGGTCAGAGAGAAAGGCATCAGTACCACAATACAATCCCCCATCTGTTAATAAATCGCTCACCTCTGGGCTTGTTGACTACCTCCGAAGCGCACATGTGTGACACCTTATATCTAAACTTTAAATATAATACAACTTGAGCAAGTACAACCTGATTTTGAATGCCTTCCTAAAAGGCAAGTTGAAAAGAAGGCAATAAGAAAACGAGACCAATGTCAATCAATCAGTCATTGTATTTATTGTTAAATTGGCATAGCATATGAGATACAGAGGTGACAAAATAAAAAATAACTGTTGACTTTGAATGCACTGCTAAGGACTGATTTAAATGAAAGAATACACATCTCTTAATTGGGCATAGAGTAATCCCTCCTCGATGAAAATCCGCGAAGTAGAAACCATATGTTTGTATGGTTATTTTTATATATTTTAAGCCCTTATAAACTCTCCCACACTGTTAACATTATTAGAGCCCTCTAGACATGAAATAACATCCTTTAGTCAAAAGTTTAAACTGTGCTCCATGACAAGACAGAGATGACAGTTCTTTCTTACAATTAAAAGAATGCAAATATATCTTCTCTTCAAAGGAGTGCGCGCGTCAGGAGCAGAGAATTTCAGAGAGAGAGAGAGCGCTCGCTAAGAAAGGCAAACAATCAAAAATCAATACGTGCTTTTAAGTATGCTGAAGCACCGCGATAAAGCGGCATTTTTTACAGGAGCGTCTGTATCTTCTAAGCAAACAGCCCCTCTGCTCACACCCCCTCCGTAATGCAGAGAGAGTGAGAGAGACATAGAAAAGCAAACAATCAAGCACCGCACGGGAAGCATATCGTATATTATTGAGGAGTTTTAGTTAATATGTAATACATGCTCTGACTGGGTAGCTTCTAAGCCATCCGCCAATAGCGTCCCTTGTATGAAATCAACTGGGCAAACAAACTGAGGAAGCATGTACCATAAATTAAAAGACCCATTGTCCGCAGAAATCCGTAAACCAGCAAAAAATCCGTGATATATATTTAGATATGTTTACATTTAAAATCTGCGATGGTGTGAAGCCGCGAAAGTCGAAGCGCGATATAGAGAGGGATCACTGTACATAAAAACTTGTGTTAAAACTCCACAAATACGATCCTCAATTGTTCAACAACTTTATAATTATACTATAGTGTTTTTCAACTGGTGTACTGTAGAAATAACAGTGTAGTGCCCCGGGTCCTGACCCGAGAGAGACACTCATAAAATGCTCCTAAAATGGTCGAGACCTGTCTGAGAAGTACAGGACTACTAGGAGAAGCTGACATAAAAACAGCTCAGAGATCACCATTTTGCAACCAATGTACTTAAAGAGCACTTAAGCAGCCAGGAGACATGTCAAGGGTCAGTCTGCTTGGGTGTGTGTTTGCTAGCAACTTTCGCAAAGCAAATTACAATCTCCGAGCTACTTTTCTGCCGTTCCGTCTCACTCTTTTGGACAGTTTAGCACATCTAAAAGATTTAATGCTTTTTCGGTTGGTAGTGGTCTTGTGGTGTGCCTTGGAATTTTTTGAGTTACAAAAAGTGTGCCACCACAGAAAAAAGGTTGGAAAACACTATTCTATCTACACTCCTGGCACGCTAAAAAAGATCTCTGAAGTTGAAGTATTACTTAAAAACTGACATTGCGTTCTTTGCATAAATTACCGAAAGGTACTTTTAGGACAGTCAGCACTGCAAGCTACCTGGCAGACTGCTATTTTGGTTTTAGTGCCAATCAAAGATACGTTTTTTAGGTCATATGTCTTTGATGAAATAAAAAAGACCATATTTTTTACCATTGCAACTTTTCTCTAGCTTTGCACCAGGGCTGCCATAAACTCTCCCTCTCCAGCCCCTTTCCTTCCACTCCCCTGCACCTATGTCAGTATGAGAGAATCAAGAAAATTAACATCAGTGCTACATATTGATATGTGGCATATTGTTGTCGACGGTGTATTAAAAAATTTTAAACTTTGAAATTACATTTTTTTTCATAAAATTTTTAAAGTTAGCATATAAATATGGCTGCAGTGGGCTGGCGCCCTGCCCGGGGTTTGTTTCCTGCCTTGCACCCTGTGTTGCCTGGGATTGGCTCTAGCAGACCCCTATGACCCTGTAGTTAGGATATAGCAGGTTGGATAATGGATGGATGGATGGATATAAATACGGTACTGGATGTGTATGTAATTCTTAATCTACTGTCTTAACATTATTGTATTATTCTTTCATAATGTTAAAAAAATACATGAAAATGCTGCCCTGACCAAAGCACTGACTGAGGCATTAACCTCGTTGTTGGTCTTGGATGCGACAATATTTTTATCACCTTAACCATGCTACACTAATTGCAAAAATTAACATGTTAACTTTCCCAGGACTTGCTCTGTTCTGAATAATTGTTAAAAGAGGATCTACATGGTTCTTACCAGCACTTACCAAGCACCTTGTCTGAATGCCAGTCCCACAGTCAGATTCTTAACTTTGGCTTTGATGCAACAAAAGAGAAAGTGCAAGTGTGAGACACACGAAAAGAAGTAAAGGCTTGTAAGCCACAAAGAGAGAGTTGCCATCAGAAACGACAAATGTAAAACCAGACAGGAGGCAAGAAAGTTGCCTTAAAATAATGACAAACTCAGAGTAGCTGTGTTTATGGGAAAAAACTCAAGAGATGGAGTGCCATTTAAAAGACGTTCACACATAAGCAAATACTGAGGAAAGTAGCTGAAAGTGCACAAGATAGCAAATATCTTTAAATGAGTCTATTTCCTGTCTTCGATAGGTATCGTGGCTAGTAATATATTAATTAACTACCTCAGGAATAGTTCCATTAATATTGTGAGGACCACTTGGATGACACTTATCTCTAAAATCTATATTATCCTTTATGTTGTTATATTTTTATTTAGAAAGATGGGTGGCACAGTGGATAGAGCTGCTGCTTAACTGATGAAGTACTGTGGATTTGAATTCTTCACCCAGAATTGTCTGTGTAGTGCTTGCATGTGTCCATGTGAGCTTTCCTCTTATACTGGAAGTACTAGTTATTTGAAAGAAGTGAATTGTCATGTAACTAGTAAAGAATCACCTGCATTGCTCAAGTTTATTGCATGTGGATCTGGTACAATGAGGCTCTTTAAATGCATGTGTTGCATAGACTATTGCAAAAGTGCAATACCAACAACAGAAAATGAATACTCCACTATACATTAAGTTCAACACTGGATAAAAGGGAAATAAAAGACAACAAATTAGGTACATTAATGCAGTGGTCAGTATGAACTGCTGTTGAGTAGCCATATAACCCAAGGTTTAACAGCGTCCCTCAATCAGTTAGAATACAATGTGAGGAGCCAAGCTAATAGCATACATCTATGGTTCAATCAAGACTTCCACTGAATAGAGAGAATAGCACTAAACTAAGTTACACAGGTCCATCATGAAGATGAATATTCACTGATTGAGTCTCCAGTGCCAAACGACAGCACTAAATGTCAATGAAAAGTCTTTAGAATGTAAGCGCACTCATGCAAAGGAAACTTAAATATGCTTGTATACCTGGCATGAAAAAAATGTCTGGCTTCCAAGAAGTTGCCAGGGCAAAAGAGCTGCTAGAGTGGCACATGGCAAAAGAAGGTCCAAAAAACTACCCAGCAAGGAAAGAGAGTGAGTAAGTCACAATGGAATTTCATACTGTATATATCCCAGTGGAGAATGTAGAAAATACTAACAGGCAGTGATATCTGTCATGTGTGGTGTCCCAGAAGTGAAAACTCTAGAGGTTACTGAGGAACACATCTAAAGAGATTTCAGATGCCAGGGGATTCTGACTATCCCACTGCAGAAAACTCAAGAGGCTTGAAGCATGGCAAGGGAACAGAGAGCCTAGTTTGCTAGTAGATGGCTGCTAGAGGGTTCCTCCATTTAGCGGAAACCCATCAAGTTGCCTAATTATGAAAGTTGCATTCATCATGGAGCTCCTGCAGGACTTCCATAATATCAGATGATTAAGAATATATCAGACAGTACTACCCTTTAGAAAAACTGACTCTGTTTTAAGTTGTTTAGAAACATGTAATTGGTAGAAGTATGTAAAGGCGCTGGTGCACAACAGAGCACTAGTCTGAGTTCTTGCCTGGTGTCACTATAGTCAAACAGGATTACACTTATATTAAAAGCTATTCCATGGGTTGGTCTGGAAGTTACCTCAGACCAGATAAATACTGAGCCTCAGGTATGAAGGAGGGATGCTCCTTGAGGGGAGGATAAGAGACCAGAGTTACGAGCGGAAGAGAAGGTGGCAGAAGAAATGGACTTCTGGTGGTTCTTTAGAGGTGTGTGAGCCACCCAGCTGTGTAAACTAGACCCTAGGAGTGGGTGGGGATTTTTATTTATTCTTTTGTACTTTGTGTTCTTTCTCTATTGATTCACCTCTTAAGTGTACTATACTTTTTTAGAATAAACAACTTTTTGTAATGTAATATATCTTGTTACAGATAAAGAGGGAAAATAAATGTGGGCTGTTCATTTGCAGTGGTCACTGTCATGTCTTCATCTGCTCATTTTGCCCTACATATACTTATATGGATCCACATAATGCACCCAATTATTAGAGGCTAAGTAAAGCCAGGGAAAACTTAAATCATTTCATAACAACAGGAACAAATGATACAGGATGAAGCTTAGTTTGCCTCTTTTCAGTAAGACTGCAGATGTTTAAAAAGGCCGAAGACTTCTAAAAAAGATTGCAGAATACATGCCTTAATTTTTTACAGAACATCTGCATAGATTTACTCTCCAGCATGCGTGGTCTTGTGGATTCCTCAGGGATTTATTACCAAAACTTCTCATAACTCTTGTTAAGATTTGACAGAAATTAAGGGTGCACTGATACTACCATTGAGGAAACAAAGGTTCTACTGTTCTCTCTTGCAATCAGGTCATTGCATGCCCAACCTAATTAATTTCTAATCTTCACCTCCACTTTGGTATTGACAGTATAACTCACCTTTAATAGAGGGGTCATTTGGGAGCTTGGAGGCTTTGACATATGCAACAGGACCAAATAGGTTTGCAGTTGGAAAAAAAAATTAATCAGAAGTGTAAATCTAATAGCTAGAGTAGGAGGGGACCTGTTTTATACAGAAAAGAGTCAATGGTGGCACCCATAAAATTAAGAACATGTAAAGTAATGGCTGAGTTAATATGTTATACTGTCAGCAATGCCTTAATGTCTATTTTCAGGTTCATCTTCCACCTTCTTGAAATGCAGTATGTCCTTGGTCCCAGCTGTTTTTGAATGTACATATACAACCATATTCATGAGTGCTGCTTCTTCGGAAACAAAGCACGGTGTAAACCTAAAGTTTAAATTAAGTTCATAGACAGGCTGCCGCTGGCGTTTGTCATGCCCACAGGTAATGCAGGATACAAGTTTAATGAGAGGGGCGGGATATAAGCGAGTTTTGATCACTTTGTAACTAAGTTAAAATTGCAGGTGAAGGGCTGTGCTTATGCAAATTCCGAGAGACTGTGTTTGTGGGGTATTGACAGTTAAGGCGGTTGGGGGAGTCACGTCATCATCTCCCCTCCCATTCACCTCATTTCGCTCTGAGCTGAGCTCCGCAGCTAACGCAGTCTTGCAGAACCAACTTTGTGACGCTGCCACCAAATACTCATAGAAAAATCCACAAGTTAATACACACGCTGTCTCTACAGTTTCTCCACACTGAATCCTCCAGGCACTACTTACAAAAGGTTACATTGACAATCGTGTTATGTTATTTTTAAAATGTTTCCTTTTCTTAGCACAAGCACAGCTGAGAAGCTTCGATGCATGTGCTCCATAACGCTTTAAAAAATCACGCATTTAATCACACTTTGCATTACAAGCAAAGGGGAACTTCTGTCAATGCATGATTTCCTGGTACACCGATTACATTGATCAGCGCTTCACGATTCATTTTAGCCTCGCACCCCCTTGGTTTGAGAAGAACTATGAAAAAATATGAGGTTAACACAGAAAAAAAGATCACCAATTGAAGCTTTATGAATAATCGATTCGCCATCAATAATTGTTTTGGTAAAGCCATACTCAGTGTAATCCTCCTTCCTTTTTATAATTTTTCCGCCACTAGCCATGATTAAATGAATGGTAAAAAAGTAAGAGCGAAGCGCGGGTGATTTATTCAGGCAGGCAGCCAACAGCTCAATAGCTCGAATTTGGATATAAGTAGGTTCTATTTAGTCGCCAGAAATATCTTTGTTAGGAATGGAAGTTGAATTTAGTCTTTAAATTTCTATGGTAAAGAAAAAGTTATGCAATGATGAATAAATTTAACTATATGAAGTCAAAACGTATATATAAAGTCATTCCCGAATATATAAAGTCAAAACTTGATTATATAACGTCACTGTCGGAATAAATAAAGTCATAACTTGAATATATAAAGTCAGCGTCGGTATATATGAAGTCAAAACTTGTTTCTGAATATATAAAGTCAAAACTTGAATATATAAAGTCAGTGCTGGCACTCTATGATCGGCAGATAGGGAAGCTGCTATATAATAATAAAATTACTATTACTATATAGATAGACAGGGAGTTCACTGTATAAAAGACAGACAGAGAAAGCACTACTAACTGAAAAATGGTACAGCCTTTTTATTAATCAACAGATGGTTTTAGGAAGGCAAGCAGACATGACAGACCGTTGCAGAGCCTGCATCACTGCGGATGCCGCACCGATCCTCCTGTTGATTTCACGGTCCATTCTTCCCTCACTCGTGAACAAGACCCCGAGATACTTAAACTCCTCCACTTGGGGCAGGATCTCTCCCCCAACCCTGAGAGGGCACTCCACCCTTTTCCGGCTGAGGACCATGGTCTCAGATTTGGAGGTGCTGATTCTCATCCCAGCCGCTTCACACTCAGCTGCGAACCGATCCAGAGAGAGCTGAAGATCATGGCCTGATGAAGCAAACAGGACAACATTATCTGCAAAAAGCAGTGACCCAATCCTGAGTACACCAAACCGGACTCCTTCAACACCCTGGCTGCGCCTAGAAATTCTGTCCATAAAAGTTATGAACAGAATCGGTGACAAAGGGCAGCCCTGGCGGAGTCCAACTCTCACTGGAAAAGGGGTCGACCTACTGCCAGCAATGCGGACCAAGCTCTGACACTGGTTGTACAGGGACCGAACACCTCTTATCAGGGGGTCCGGTACCCAATACTCCCAGAGCACCCCCCACAGGGCTCCCTGAGGGACACGGTCGAATGCCTTTTCCAAGTCCACAAAACACATGTAGAGTGGTTGGGCAAACTCCCATGCACCCTCTAGGATTCTGCTAAGGGTGTAGAGCTGGTCCACTGTTCCGCGACCAGGACAAAAACCACACTGTTCCTCCTGAATCCGAGGTTCGACTATCCGATGGACCCTCCTCTCCAGAACCCCCGAATAGACTTTTCCAGGGAGCCTGAGGAGTGTGATCCCTCTTTAGTTGGAACACACCTTCTGGTCCCCCTTTTTAAAGAGGGGGACCACCACCCCGGTCTGCCAATCCAGAGGCACTGTCCCCGATGTCCATGCGATGTTGCAGAGACGTGTCAACCAAGACAGTCCTACAACATCCAGAGCCTTGAGGAACTCCGGGCATATCTCATCCACCCCGGGGCCCTGCCACCAAGGAGTTTTTTGACCACCTCGGTGACTTCAGTCCCAGAGATGGGAGAGCCCACCTCAGAGTCCCCAGGCTCTGCTTCCTCATTGGAAGGCATGTTAGTGGGATTGAGGAGGTCTTCAAAGTACTTCCCCCACCGACCCATAACGTCCCGAGTCGAGGTCAGCAGCGCACCATCCCCACCATATACAGTGTTGACATTGCACTGCTTCCCCCTCCTGAGACGCTGGACAGTGGACCAGAATCTCCTCAAAGCTGTCCGAAAGTCGTTCTCCATGGCCTCCCCAAACTTCTCCCATGCCCGAGTTTTTGCCTCAGCAACCACTGAAGCCGCATTCCGCTTGGCCTGCTGGTACCTATCAGCTGCCTCCAGAGACCTATTGGACTCCTTCTTCAGCTTGACGGCATTCCTCACCGCCGGTGTCCACCAACGGGTTCGGGGATTGCCGCCACGACAGGCACCGACCACCTTACGGCCACAGCTCCAGTCAGCCGCCTCAACAACAGAGGCACGGAACATGGCCCATTCAGTCTCATTGTCCCCCACCTCCCTCGGGATGTAGTCAAAGTTCTGCTGAAGGTGGGAGTTGAAGCTACTTCTGACAGGGGACTCTGCCAGCCGTTCCCAGCAGACCCTCACAACACATTTGTGCCTACCAGGCCTGACCGGCATCTTCCCCCACCATCGAAGCCAACTCACCACCAGGTGGTGATCAGTTGACAGCTCCGCCCCTCTCTTCACCCAAGTGTTCCAAGACATGTGGCTGCAAGTCCGATGACACGACCACAAAGTCGATCATCGAACTGAGGCCTAGGGTGTCCTGGTGCCAAGTGCACATATGAACACCCTTATGCTTGAACATGGTGTTCGTTATGGACAATCCGTGATGAGCACAGAAGTCCAATAACAAAACACTGCTCGGGTTCAGATCGGGGGGGCCATTCCTCGAAGTCACATCCTTCCAGGTCTCACTGTCATTGCCCACATGAACATTGAAGTCTCCCAGCAGTACGAGGGAGTCCCCAGAAGGTATGCCCTCTAGCACCACCTCCAGGGACTCCAAAAAGGGTGGATACTCCAAACTGCCGTTCGGTGCATACTCACAAACAACAGTCAGGACCCTTCCCCCCACTGAAGGTGGAGGGAGGCCACCCTCTCGTCCACCGGGGTAAACCCCAATGCACAGGCTCCAAGTCGGGGGGCAATAAGTATGCCCACACCTGCTCGGCGCCTCTCCCCGGGGGCAACTCCAGAGTGGTAGAGAGTCCAGCCCCTCTCAAGGAGATTGGTTCCAGAGTCCAAGCTGTGCGTCACTAGCTCAGGCTCCTTCCCCTTCAGAGAGGTGACGTTCCACGTCCCAAGAGCCAGTTTCTGTAGCCGAGGATCAGACCGCCAAATTCCCCGACTTCGGCCACCACCCAACTCACACTGCACCCAACCTCCCTGGCACCTCCCATAGGTGGTGAGCCCATGAGAAGGAGGACCCACGGTACCTCTTCAGGCTGTGCCCAGCCGAGCCCCATGGGTGCAGGCCCGGCAACCAGGCGCTCGCCATCGAGCCCCACCTCCAGGCATGGCTGCAGAGGGGGGCCCCAGTGACCCGCGTCGGGGCAAGGGAAAACGTCGTCCAAAGTTTTCTTTCATCATTGGAGGTTTGTTGAACTGCTCTTTGTCTCTATTTATTTTACAACTCGGAGAATTATGTCAAAATGGAATATATTAAATCATATCAATCGACACACGCTGTACACAGGCAAGCGGGCAGTGAGAGAGGTGATAGATGTGAAAGGCGCTAGATAGATTGTATACAACAGGCAAAAATAGTGACCACTTGTTAACAGTATTGGCTATAAATAATGAAATCATGAAGTAATCAACAGAAATAAACGTGTGATCTACATTTTAAACTTCACGATTTACTTAAGAAATATAAAATAAATAAATAAATAAAAAATGCCGCAGCAGCATGTCTATGAAGGCAGATGCTGCAGGCAGGTAGCAGGCAAAGCGGCGAAAAGCGCAGAACAGCGCCCCCCGAAACGGAAGTGGCAGAAAATAGATCGCATTGGTAGTGGTTTATCACTACCATAGAGAATGAATGGAAAATGTTTTAGGGAGTTTTATATAAAGAATATCCATACAAAAAACTCTTAATAACTCAAACCATTTAATCAACATGTTCAAAATCTCATTGACGATATTTTACCATTTTAAAGCCTGTAATGTGCATTCCAATTATGGCGAATTTACTAACCCGTGATAAAGATTACAGGGAGCACACGCATTGAGCTGGCGTCAGCTTCACACAGGAGAATTCCCCACCGCCCTGCCCCTCTCCTTCCTGTGCGGAAAGCAGCAAGCAGCAGGCACACCTCGCAAATGGAGGGCGCCCTTACTCCCCACAAATGGGCAATAGAAAACTGATCAGTGCCCATGCAATCCCAAAAATGCGCTGGCATGGTGTCGGGGCAGCATGGGCATGCGCAAAAAAAAATTTGCAGACGCCCAAGGTGCTGCCCCCACCACGATGCTGCCCTGGGCAACGGCCCATGTTGCCCATATCAAAAACCGTCACTGTACACAATACATATTGAAGGTGTTCCCAAATGTGTGTTGATGTTTGTTGTCATGAATCTTTGTTTTGCTTTTTCAGATTCAATTTTCACATTTTTGAAGGTGCTCTGTTTGTATTTTAGTTTTAAAATGTTTGTAATATTATTTTTATAATGTAATTGTGACATCATTTTATGTTTCATTTCCTAGCAGGCACTGCCATTTTGTGAATTTGTTTTCATGGATTCTACCATGTTGTTTATGCCAGTGACACTCATTACCCTTCACATGGACTTGGCATGTGAAGTCACATGGGTTTGATATGTAATATCATGATGGTTGCCTATTTCAAATGGCTGAAACATAGGTAGAATATCCATGTTTTGTGATTAATTATTAAGATACAAACAACAGCCTATTGTTATGATTCTTCCAGCTCAGAGAATTAAAATGAGACCTAGAAAACAAATAAGTCTCAGCTCTAAATTCTAAACCAAGAAAATAGGGGCTAGGCTTCTGAAATCTTCAAAAAGTCACAAAAACACAAAAGGGAGAGAGAAAACTGTAAAAAATCCTCTAGCCCATAATAACAAAAGCAATAATCCATCCATTATCCAACCCGCTATATCCTAATTACAGGGGTTTGCTGGAGCCAGTCCCAGCCAACACAGGGCACTAAGCTGGAAACAAACCCCAGGCAGGGTGCCAGCCCACTGCAGGACACACCCACCCACACTTGGGACAATTTAGGATCGCCAATGCACCTAACCTGCATGTCTTTGGACTGTGGGAGGAAACCAGAGCACTCAGAGGAAACCCACACAGACACGGGGAGAGCATGCAGACTACACGCAGGGAGGACCTGGGAACTGAACCCAGGTCTCCTAACTGCGAGGCCGCAGCGCTACCATTGCGCCACCACAATATTCATTAATACTTAAATGTTTATTAACAAAAGGAAGTCTTAAAACCCAGAATACAACAAAACAAAAAAGTTAAAAGAAAAAGGCAGTCCTCAAAAAATCAACTAAAAGCCAGTGCAGAATCTTAGAATCAGGATGAAAACCAGAAGTAAAAAGCATTGAAAACCAGAAAAATCCAAAAGTTACTTACAAACTGCTAGGCTTAAGTGGCCATAATATAATACAGTTTTCAGTGTTTTGGAAGAGCGTGGATGCAAAGACTAAAACTTAGCTGTAAGTTTGGTAGGGCAAATTTGAACAGATGCAACAAAGTCTAAAAGCAATAAACTGGAATAAGCTTTTAAGTTTGGAGACAGCTGAGAACCAGTGGGGAAAGTTTAAAAACATTTCACACATAATAAAGATAGGAACTTCTCAAAAATTGAAATTAGTAAGAAATTTAAAAACTATACTGTACATTGAGTAAGTAAAGATTAAAAAGAAGATGCAAAGGAAACAACATTTCTTTAAGGCATATAGGACTGATTAACTCCAACTTGAATCATAGGTCGTATAAGAGCGTGAGAGCAACCATTAAGAAGGATATCAGAGAAGCTAAAAGGCAGTTAGAGAGAAATATTAAAGATAAGGCGAAAGAAGTATTATCTTTCAAAAGAACAGTCAAGGGTGAGGTTAAGTGTAGTCAAGGGAAATTAAAATATACAGAGAGTGAAATAATAAATGCTATAAACTTGTATTTTTCTAAATGTCTTCACAATTGAAGAAGTGGATAACCTCCCAGTAGTAAAAGGGACTACTAGATAGATAGATAGATAGATAGATAGATAGATAGATAGATAGATAGATAGATAGATAGATAGATAGATAGATAGATAGATAGATAGATAGATAGATAGATAGATAGATACTTTATTAATCCCAAGGGGAAATTCACAAAGGAGGTACTGAGGGATTTGGAAATTATAGAGGGAGAAGTACTGCTCAGATTAAATAGGCTGAAATCAAACAAATCACCAGGACTAGATAATATTTATCCTCAAGGGCTTAAGGAGAATTGTAAATACATATATAAACCTTTGACACATATTTTTAGGAAGTTTCAAAGGGCGGGAAAATGGCAAGTATTATATAAAAAGGGTGATTGGCAGATCCAAGAAACTATAGGTCAGTAAATTAGCATACATGGCATGTAAATTAATGGAAGGAATTATTAGGGAAAAGACTGAGGAACACTTTGCCATAACAGGAGTTTTACTGAATCGTCACCATGGGTTTAGATGAGGGAGGTTGTGTTTTACTAACATGCCGGAATTCTATGAGGAGGCAACTAAAGAGTACGATGAAAGTGGTGCATACAATATTATTTATCTTGACTTAAATGCATCTGATGAGGTCCCACATGCTGCGATTCAAACTAAAAGTGTGCAGAATTTGCTAACACACAGGAAGCAGAGGGTGAAAATGCATGAAACCTTATCAGAACTGGGTGATGTTAAGAGTTGAGTCCCTTGGGGTCAGTGCTAGTGCTATTGCTATTTTGAATGTATATAAATGATTTGAATAGGAATATTAATAACAACCTCAATAAGTTTACAGAGGATACCAAGCTAGGAGGATTTGGCAGATAATCTAGAATCTGTGATTTAGTCCTCATACAGGCTTGGTAGAATGGTGGTAGATGACATTTAATGTAAATAAATGTAAAGTAGTATACATAGGAAGTAAACATATTAAGTTATATAGCATAATGGGTAGAGTACAAGTCAAAGGAGGTTATACTCAAGCTTTATAATGCACCGGTTAGAACTCATCTGGAGTACTTTGTACAGTTTTGTTTTCCCGTCTACAAAAAAGACATTGAAGCACTAGAAAAAGTCCAGAGCAGCTATAGCCTGCTTAAAGAACTGAGGGAATAGAATAGAATAGAATGCCTTTTATTGTCACTATACACGTACAATGAGATTAAAAGCAGCTCCTTCAGTACTGACATATGTGTAGAACGCAACAAGTAAATAAACAAAGAAACAAATGGTGCAAAAAGTTGCAAAGAAGTTGCAAAAAAAATTCTGCGATGCTATATACATATGGAAAGAATAATAACTATTGCACTATTGGGTAATGAGTTATAAGGAAAAATTAAAAGCTGAGCCTTTTTAGTTTAAACAAAAGGAAGTTAAGATGTGACATGATTGGAGTGTTCAAATTACGAAAGGAATTATTACAGTGGATGCGAACAGTTACTTTAAACTGAGTTCATCATCAACACAGACACAGTTGGAAACTTGTTATGGGTAAATTTTGTACAAATATTAGGAAGTTTTCCTTCATGCAGAGAACCAGAGACACATGAAATAAGTTGTCACATAGCGTAGTGGACAGCAGGACTTTAGAGATCTTCAGAACTCGACTCTGATGTTATTTTAGAAGAATTAAGTGTATAGGTAGGACTGTCGATCTTTGTTAGGCTGAATGGCCTGTTCTCATCTAAATGTTTTTAATGTTCTAGTGTATAAGAAATCAACAAAGTGAACAGAGTGAATAAATGGAAAATATAATACATACATAAACATAAATACACAAAGTACTTTTTAAAAACAATTTATTAAAAGGAAAAAGACAAACACATTGTCAAAAGCATAATTTACTAAGGAAAACACAAAGAACAGCAAAGTGAAGAAATTAAAAGGAACGAGAACAGTGCCAGGAATGAAGCCCAGGCTGTGCCATAACACTTAGGGATGAGAATTCTTGTTATTGTGTGGAACACTGCTTTATTTTCTTTTGATTTTGACTTCTGTTTTGTGTGTTGAACTTTGATGAATGCAGTTTGGACTTTTCTGACCTTCTTCCGATCTTTCGACCACAATTTAGCCTTTCATTTTCTAATTATCCATGTCCAGGCTTTGTATACTTGTTATTTTACTTCTGCCATTTTATAATTTGCAAATCACCTTAATGTATATACACTGCTGTCATTGTTTCACCATACTGAGTCTGTTTCTCAGTTCTAGAAATTTGCTATGCACTGCTTTTCCCTTTAGTGTATTTTCTCAAAAAACCGATACATTATCCAGCTCATACTTTTGAAACCAACAGCACTGTAATTATTCTTGCACTAAGATACATACTGAATGAAACAAAGAACAAAAATTATGCTCCAAGGTGGCCAATTTTAAGCTTCAGCACAACAACCAGCATGTTTGCTTCTTGCAAATGATCTCTTTGTCTCAAAGAAGTACTTATCCTTCTAGGAAAAACCTGATTCCTAATCTTAATATCATTAGTAAATGTTCTTTACCCACTTACATAACATTATTTCATAAGCAAAATTGAAGCTTAAATTAGAACAGCCATTCTTTCAGCTATTTTCCTTTATCTCAACCTTCCTTAAATTTGTGTTCAGTTTTGGGGTGGAAACTTATTTCTTGCTTTCGACTGATGCCAAAACATACTTCTGAAAAGTTTAAAGATTTTTTTCATTAGTGTGGGATATCCCTGATTGGACTGGCACTCTTTACAGGGAAGAATATCCTGGAAATGCATTCTTTTTCCACTCAGTATCAGTGACCTAAATGCAGATGTAGCGAGAAGTCAAGCAAAATGACACCTTTTATTTGCTAACTTAAAAGATTACAATATGCAACCTGCCTGAAGAAGGGGCCTGAGTTGCCTTGAAAGCTTGCATATTGTAATCTTTTTAGTTAGCCAATAAAATTCATCATTTTGCTTCACTTCTCACTACATTCACAATGGCTAACACGGTACAACACCCTAGTACTAAATGCATGTGAAAAAACGCAATTGTTATATCTGAAAAATGATGCAGAAAATGCAAATAGAGAACAGCAAGTCAGTTTACAGTACATCTGACTCAAGAGGAGATTGTCCTTTGCTTTTGGACCTTCATTTTATCCTTAGTCACCTTTATAGGAATCTGGTGTGCAAAATGATTTGAAATTGCCTAGCAGATTTAAGAAAGTGTGAAATATGTGACTTGAGAAACAGCTTCACAATGCCCCTAGTATCATAAGAACATAACAGTATCCATTTATAAAGAGCAGTCAGGACATGGTGTGTATTAGAGTTCTTCACTGCAGTTCTCATGCCCAGGCCTGACAAAGCCTCAGTTCGCAGCTTTTGCATTGTCTTGACATTTCAATTTACCTAAGATTGCCTGATATTTCCACAACATTGCTGCACATTTTTTTTTCAATTGCTCGAAGAATATCCTCTTGTGATTTTTTTTCACTAGCACACTGTATATCACACACCTACACATTTAAATTTGTTATGCAGTGCTGCACTTAGAATAGGTGTAAAGTGAAAGCTTATTATTCTGTTAGCAACTGTGTTGAGGTTGTGGAAGACAATGTATCTTCTGAATTACACCTTGTGGTTAATTGCTCATTGTTCAGCCTAGTCTCTCTTGTCCAAAAATGGCAGCATGAAACAGAAGAATAAAAACTACTATGAACATTATAACATGTCATCTTCCGAAACCACTTTTCTTGGTGAGGGTTGCAGTGGCAGCAGTTCAGCCCAGGCTTTCCTGTCCCCAGGTCCATTTACACTAAATATCCTCCATGCCCCACAATTACATTGAGCCACTGGTATTGCCTGCATGTGAGGAACTATGCAAAAAGTAAATTGTGGGTTCCTGAACAGAAGGATACCCCATTTTAGGTAAAAATGACAAGGTGTTATCTGGCAAGTTTAGTTCAGCAATACAGATGAAGCCTAGACACAGAAATATATAGGGTGATTCAGATCTAATTATGTAATTTTCATTATGCTATAACTTATTAAGTTTATTACATAGAAAATCACCTGAAAAATCCCATACCATCGAGAAGTGTGAGAACTGACGACATGAAGAATCGTCTTCGCACCGAAATGGAATCGTCCCTGAATAAATCAAAATCATCCAGACGATCTGGATCTGGATCTGCATAATTAGATCTGGACCACCCTGTACTATGGTGGCATATCACACTTAACTTACAATATAGGTGTAAAGTTAAGGCTTATTATTCTTTTTAGTTGTGATTGTAGATTGTAGATTCTAGATTGTGGCATCCTTTGAACTACACCTCATTGTGAATACGTCCCATGTCTATAAATGGCAATCAACATGGAAGATCCATCCATCCATCCATCCATTTTCCAACCTGCTGAATCTGAACACAGGGTCACGGGGGTCTGCTGGAGCCAATCCCAGCCAACACAGGGCACAAGGCAGGAACCAATCCCAGGCAGGGTGCCAACCCACTGCAGGACACACACACTAGGGCCAATTTAGAATAGCCAATCCACCCAACCTGCATGTCTTTGGACTGTGGGAGGAAACCGGAGCACCCAGAGGAAACCCACGCAGACACGGGGAGAACATGCAAACTCCACGAAGGGAGGACCCGGGAAGCAAACCCGGGCCTCCTAACTGCAAGGCAGCAGCGCTACCACTGTGCCACCGTGCTGCTCAACATGGAACATACAGAAAAAAAAATACTGTGAACATTGTAATTTTCACTAAACATTATTGAATTTGTAAACTAAGTCTGATTTAATTAATTTCCAAACCTTCTTTAATGCAGATTCTTATCACAAAGCAAAAGAATTAACTCACTGACTCCTGATTGACAGAGAGGAACATAAAGGTTTACAAAAGTGTAAGATGTCAAGAGTGTTGCTGCCGGCACTTATTTTCCAAACAGACTTACGATCCTTCCTGCCTCACACTCACACTGAACCACTGGTGCTGCTTGAAGGTGAGGAGCTGTTTAAAACAAAAACTCTGGGTTCTCAAACAGAGTACCAAGATGTTACGTGACATGTTTAGTTCAGGATAACATGTGTCTTTAGCAGTAAAGAGCCATATGGGTGAGGCGTAGATGCAGAATAGTGATGTGATGGCTTATCACACTCTGCAGCCCTTCTCATGCATAAAATTCTCACAAACCTGCTGAATCCAACTTACTCCCATGCAAGAAACAGCCTTGGTCAGGACGCTGGCTCTTTTGGAGCAAAAATATTTAGCTTTTCTAATCATTGCTGTTTTATTAATTTCCTTGGTAGTTCTCTCTGTATTCTGATTTCTTTATCCCAAGTTAAGTAATGTATGCATAATCATTACACACAGTACTATGCAAAAGTCATTGGTTCATGTGAAAAAATGCTATAAAGCAGGAATGCTTTCAAAAATTATACCACGAATAGATGTTATTAATCACTGAAAATAAAAGAAAGTGCAGTAAACAGAAAAAAACCCATCAGTGAAATCAATAATTGGTGTGACCACCTTTTTTCTTAAAAACACAAGCCATTTTCTTAGGTCTCTGAAGGTACCCATGTGGCAGGTTTTTCCAAGCCTCTTGTAGACATCCCCACAGCTCCACTGCACACTTTGGCAATCATTCCTGCTTCTGTCTCTGCATGCAATTCCAAACTAGCACAATGATGTCGACATCAGGACTCCTTGGGGGCCACGCCATCTGTTGCTAGATTCCCTGTTCCTCTTTTCACTGCAGATATTTTTTAATGATTTTTGGTTTTGTGTTTGAGGTCGTTGTCATGCAGCAGAATGATGCTGAGACTAGTCTGACACCTCCCTGATGACATTGCATGATGGATATGAATCTGGCTGTACTTCTCAGAAGTGTTAATCAAATCACCAACCACATAACTGTGGAGAACCTCCACCATGCTTCACTGTTTCCTAGAAATGTTCATACATTTACCGTTCTCCACCCCTTCTGTTAGAGCCAAAAGTTGTAAATTTTGACGCATCAGCCGAGAGCACTAGCTGACATTTTTCTGCATCCCAGTTCTTGTGTTTCCGTGCAGACGTGACTTGTTTGGCTTTATGTCCATCTTGGAGAAATGGCTTTTGGTCACATCTTCTCCACTTTTGATAAGACTTCTAAGGACTGTAGATGGGTGTACCAAGGCCTCGATTTTGAAGGGAAGTACACTTGATGTACTTCTCATCTGCTACACTTAGATACTATGGCTGACCACTGCTTTCCATTGCTCAACCTTGCCCATTTTATTGTGCTTCTGCAGAAGAGTTTGGGCAGCACATCTGAAAACAGCTATCTGCTATGAAATGTCTGCCTGGGAGAGACCTTGATGATGCAGGATAACCACTTTGCGCCTTTGTTGCTGTGCTCACTTTTGCCATGGTTTAAAACATTCACATCTACCACAACCTCCCTTTTGAGTATGGTAATCCCTTGCTCATTTTAATTCCCTCTACACAGTTGTTTCTGTTTCCTTTAATCCCTTTGGTTCAAACTAGACATTATGTCATTGATCATTCACAGTTGTTTGTTTTGTTTGCCTAATCCAGCGTTTCTCCACCTTTAAGTATTTGCGACCCGAGTTTTCATAACAGTTTTAATCGTGCCCCCCTAACGTTGCTTGGAAAGGAGCCCACTAATATCAATTTGTTCTTTTTTAATTAATGATATATCATAGATGCATATTTTATTAAACCTACTTAACTTTTATCGACATTTATCTAACTCTATATTTATTTTTCTAGTATCAGAATGTAGTTTAAGTTAATTTGTTTTGGTTTCAATAGATGTATTTTTCATATTTTTGATTCTTGTTTTCTTTTTTTCACATCTTCGTGCCCCCGTTTTTTTACTTCGCTCCCCCCTAGGGAGGCCCATCCCACAGTTTGAGAACCACTGGCCTAATCAAACATAGGGCTGTACACCTACAAAGATCTCATGTTTTTTTAACTGGAAAGTTGTCTATTACTATGTTAGTTTCTTTCTTTAAAGACATTCAATTATCTTTTTTACAAAAAGAAATCTTTACAACTCTAAAATATTCTCTTTTCCATTCACACACTAATCCAAAAGACACAAAATTACAGTGTAAGACAAATATTTTATGAAATATGTGTCTAAGCCTCTGGAAAAATAGCAGCCTTACAATGTCATGGAGAGGCAGTAACAAAATCAGCATAACACCTCTGTTACACATGAACAAGTTCTGCAGTAGTTATGTTATTTTGTGGTAGTAATGGATTCTCCCTACCTTAGCAAGCTGCTATATTATTAATCTTGTGATTTACTTAGGGCCAGCCTATTCAAATTGCAGCCCAGAAGCAACCTCAGAGTAGAAAAACATACAGTTCGTCAGCCTTCATAAATTCCCACATAAATTCCTACAGTAGTACAGACCATGAATGCAACTCTCCACATAGCCTAGCAACATGCAACCCACAATGCAACAAACTGTTGTGTGTTTGGAAGTGGAGGTAGTAGTCTATAATACAGTAATTTTTTTTTTTGTTGCAGTACTCACGGTATGCTGTACGGCCCCAACAGCTGGTTTTGCCATTGACTACATTCTATAATCATTCTATTCTATAATCAATTGTGTGCTGAGACTTAGTTGTATTCCACTTTCATGAAGTGAGTGCAGTTGTGGATTTCACAACATTTTGACTCCAATGAGAGCCTTGTTACTGACGAGCACTGCCTTCGTACTTCTCTTCAAACAACTGGTTGACTCTCCACTCTGATACTTCAATCCTGCGGGTGTTATGAGGACAACGAACAGCCATTGACAGTCAAAGAAAAGAATGAATTAGAAAGACTGCATTTGATGGAAACATGCAAAACATTTTGAATTTCTTTAAAACTCAATCAAATTAACAACTGATTGCTTTGCGGAACTACATAGCAACTTTTTATGTAGAATGTAGAGCTCATTATTAACCTGTGGTCAATATTCTTCAATTTTGGAAATTCGTGTATTTGTAATTTTAAACTTTTAAACACAATAGTATGCATCACAGTACAGCACAGCAGGTGGAGTAATGGTAACTGCCTTGCAATAAGGAGATGTTGGGTTTGAGTCCCGAGTCGTCCCTGAGTGGAGTTTGCAAAGCACTTTGAGTGGTAAGTAAAGCACCATATATATGTAAAGAATTATTATTATACTTCCTTATTTATCAATTTCAAATTTTAAACATTATGTGTTATTCACTAAATAAGCTAAACATCTAGTGCTAGGACTCTTGGCCTTTATATACAGTATTCATCTCAGGTACACTGGACACTGTTCAGAGACAGCTACACTTGCAGTTCAATTAAAAATGTAAGCTTTCTACGGTTGCAAAATAAATACCTTTAGTTTGGTGTCAGTGCTGACTTTACATTGCATGCTCCTTTCCTTCATTCTCACGACAACTGGTTCTTAGATGGGTCTGGTTACACCACTAATAACAGGACAGTGGAGGAAAATAACACCCACTTATTTGCTGAAGCTGAAAAAGCTGCCAAAAGAGAAAAAAATCTGCCATTTTTTTCAAAATTGAAATTTTTTAGTTTTTGGAATTACTACGTCTTTCCTGGTGTTATAAGGTAGTGTTGATGGCCAAATATGTCTTGATTCCAGTCATAGCACAATAGAAGAAGCTAGTATCTAGCCCAACTGAATTTGGAATTGAATAGTCCTGACCTAGGGGATGCCAATTCCTCTTACTCAGTAAGCACATAGAAAATGTGAACAATTCAATAATAAGCAACAAACAATGAGATGCAGATGGAATAGGACGAGATCTCCTGTGCATTTCATATGTGATACATTTATGGAATTCCAAGGACATTTAGGCCAATTATTTTAGAATGCCTTTCTATTTTACCTGGTGCATAGGCTGGTTGTGCTGAGCATGAAAAGGTATTTTGGAAAATCTGCCATGAGCCATGCTGTCAGCAGAAGTATTTATATTAAACCAGAGTTTGGGAAATTTCCAGCAGTGCTTTGTCACAGTCAGGTGTCACACTAAACTGCAACAGCTGCATAGTCATGTAGCCACCGAGAAATTTGAGCTGCGCTCTGGGATATACTGGAGACTTGTTGGTTGAGCCCTGTCTTAGTTTACAAGATCGATTTTCTATCAGTGAGTCAAATCGTTCCAGCAACTAAGACAAAATAAATATATTGCAATTTAATTTCCATAACTTTCCCCTGGTAGTGCTGTTCCAATAGAAGTCTAAGTAAGCTCCATTTAAAGATCAAAAAGGATCCATTTCCAAACATTTTTCTTGTGTGACAATATCTGGAAAACTCCAAACGAAGGTTGAGGTACCTTTCTGTTGAATGCACTGAAATTAGTACTGACCTTAGAAGCAACAGTAAAACATGACTATGCTGTCTGGTTGCTATGTATATATGTTTCATTGTTATTTATTTATTTATTTATTTATTTCAGTAATTATATTTCCATGTATTTTCTATTATTTTTATAACTGTATTCTGTCTTTTAAAATTTATATAATTTATAAATTTACATTTATATTATCCATGTGTTTTGTGGGTGGAACCCCAGGAGCCAGTGCCACCCTGACATTGCACCGACACGGTATGAGCCTTTTAGGAGAGCAAAAAGGATCCCAAATAACCTCAGAAATACCCACAGGGGAACAAACTGTTAAAACCTGACTAGTAACTGGACAAACACGGGATCTTTATAAATTAAAGAAAAAGTTTATTTTGCATGCCCAGAGGCACAAAGAATGATCCATGGAGTACAAAAAAGCAAAAAAGGAGTTGCCTGCAAAACTGTGGCAATCTGTAACAAACAAGTCCCAGTACAGATAGTCAGAGAATGAAGCAAAAGGTCAAAACTTCCAAAGAATCACAAAAAGCACAAGCAAAGACACTTAAACTCACCAAACTCCAAAGCTCATTCAAAATGAACTGCAAGGAACTGTTTGAAACACTTGCCCTTTATAGGGCTAAGGGTAGTTCCTGACGGCAATGGGCAGTGGTCCTATATTGTTAAATAAGTTATTTCTTTGTAAAGATTCTTATGTTTCGCTTCTGTTCACAAGACAGGGTTTTGTAGTTATCCAATGTCTTTTAGGGTATTTTGATATACTTGTTGACATGTTGTTATATTTTGAGCTATTAAGCCAGTTTTTGGGCCTAGCCAGGCCAAAATTGTCAGCAAGGTGGACTGGGTGTGACTTGTTTGTTCTGGTTAATGAAGGTACTGGCCTGCCTTTAGCATATATATGTGTTCTTTTTGTTGTTTGCCCTGGCATTCCACATTGTGCCCAATGGGGTGAGACCATCTCATCCCTATTTAAAGGACTAGCTGGCTGCTGAGGCATTGACTTCACTTCACATTTGTTCAGCTCTTCTTTAGACTCCAACTTTTTTGTTCTCGTTTCTGGCTTTGTATTTTTGGATTGTGGACTGGTTTAGTTAGATTTTGGTTTGTATCTTGTAGGAAAAAATCTTTCACTCCTTTTGTTCTTGTTTTGATTTTTTTAATAGATTAACACAGTATTGTTATTCTTGGCCATGGGTTTTTTGGTTCCCCTCTTCTTTTTCTAAGAATTATAAGCTTTGCTTTTCTTGGATTGTTGGCTGATAGTTGTGCCTCTTGGGGGAACTAGTTGTTAAGGTTAAATCTTTCTTGAGTTTTGTGTGGCCCCCCAAAAAAACAAACTTTTTTTTATTTTAACCAAAAATGTTTATAATAAATTGCAAAATAAATTGTAGCACACAAATGAATGGAGCAGAAGACAGAAAAATCTGTGGCTTCAGGAGGAAGCACCATGTAAAATGGCAGTATAGGGTGTGCAAGATACCACTGGTGCTTTCCAAAACTCACTTTTTTTAAAATGAATGAAGCAAGTCTTTTTAATTTTTCATGGTTATTAGACAACAAGCATCTCACTAGGAGCTTTCCTTTAAGGTTGGTGATGTGGTGCTGAGGAACAGGTAGATCTAGCTGACCAGAATTCACAGCTCTTTCGCTGGGTTAATAGCTTTAAAACTAGGGAAGAAGCAGACAAATATGTGAACTTTCTGGCAGTTTCTATATCCATCTCCTGTGAGTCACAGCGGGCTCTTTGACTGCTAGTGCTCTTGAAAAGCGCTACAAGGTGAATTGGAAGCAGAGATTAAATAAATAATTTTGATGTGAAGTGTGATAAACGGTGACCCTCCACAACCCTGTATTGATATTAGCATTCCTGAAAAATTACTGTACAGGCAGTTCATTTGCAAATTTAAACTTTCTCTTATTATGTTCATAGGATTTTCTTATAAGCTCATTGAAATCACTTCAGTTTTCTTGACTGGGGCTTTCTGACTCACTGGTACAAAAAATTAACACATATTACATATTGTTCAACTTGTCTTGTCTTGATGTCTAGTCGTGAGTCATCAAAGTGAACAACATAAGGTTCACAACACGGTACTGGGGGACCCCAATGCTCATGGTGATGGTCTCAGAGATGCTTTTTCCAACACATACTGTCTGGGGTCTGTTTTTGAGGAAGTTTAATATCCAGTTTTGATGCTTAGTGGGTCAAGTTTTCTTACCAAGTGCTAGGGTTAACTGTATTAAAAGTGGAGCTAAAGTCAATAAAGAGTAGCCACACATAACAGTTCATGTTCTCCAGATGGGCCATGGTTAGAGTATTGCCAATATGGCATCATCGGCGGAGTGGTTAGGGTGGTACACAAACTTTAGTGGACTGAATGTTGCAGTGAGTTTGGATGTTATATAGTCTAAGACCAGATTTTCAAAGCACTTCATCACAATGGAGTTGACTGCTATAGGGCGATAGTCATTGAGCTTAATGGTGGTGACTTCTTTGACAATGGTATGATAGTTGTGGCCTTGAAGCATGAAGGTATGATGGGATAGCCTCAGGGAGCTATTATAAATGTCTGTAAGAGTGTGCGTCAGTTGATCAGCATATTCCTTGAGTACACACCTTGGTATGTTGTTAGGACCTACAGCTTTCCGTTGGTTGACCTTGCGCAGTGTCCTCTGAACATCAGCTGAGTCATGACAGAGTGCTTTATAGTCCAGGTTGAGAGGGGCTTTCATTGTTGTTCTGTTATTCTTTTCTTCAAACCAGCTGAAGCAAGTATTAAATGTACCGAGGAGATCAATATTGTCATCACAGAATGGTGGAGGAGACATGTAGTCTGTGATCGACTATGCCTTGCAACAAGCGTCTAGGTTCTTTTGAATCAGTGAACTGACCCTGAATTTTTTGTCCATAAGCATTCATGCCCTGATTCAGGCTGGCTCATGCAGATCTAAGAGCATTTTTGTCCCCAGACTTAAAGGCAGCATTTTGTGTTCTCAGAAGCACATGCACTTCTGTGGTCAATTATGGTTTGTGGTTGGCATATGTGGTGTGTAGCATATGGCCAGGGCCCTTGCCCGGCCGGGACACCACCATGCTGGAAGGACCTGGGGAGGGAGTATATCCAGAACTGTACCTCCCCTGGAGCACTAGGTGGCAGCCCCCATGGGTTGCAGCAGTGCCTCGGACTCCAGCAGGGCTCCATGGGAATTGGAGTTGGATACCGCCCTGTTGGGATCCATGGGTGCCTCCAGGGGGTGCTGCAGCTACTGCAGAGCCCTGGAGTACCGCCCATCCGCCATACCCAGAAGTGTTGCCAGAACTGGGTTAATGAGCACCTGGAGCACTTCTGGGTGCCTTATAAAAGGAGCCCGCAACTACTACCCCGGGAGCCAGAGACGGGAGGAAGGAAACAAAGCTAGTAAGGAGGAGTGGATGGGAGAAAAGAAAGAGAAGAAGAAGAGTATTGTGTTGTGTTGTGCTTAGTGAACTGTGTTGTACTGGTGGGAAACGAGTGAAGGTGTTTCCCATAAGGGAAGAAGAAAAAATAAAAGTGTGTGCTTGCACCTGTGCTTCCAGTGTCTGTCTGTATCGGTTTAGGGGGGCTTTACTCACCCTTAGGCATCACAGGTGATATTCTTGATAATGGTCACATCTTCCACACACTTGGATAAGAATCCCCTCACAGGCTTAGCATACTCCCCAAAACTGATGTGTTGGTTGACAGTGGCAGGCTCTCTAAACACATTTCCGTCTGTGCATTCAAAACAGTCATGGAGTGCTGAAACTGTTCCCTCTGGCCAAATCCTTACCTGTTTCACAGATGGCTTTCTTCTAGTTAGCAGTGGCCTGTATGCTGAAATAAGTATACGAAATAAGAGAGATGGTTCAAATTTCCAAGGTTGCCTTAATGCCTGTTTGGTGTTTGTGTAAATTCTGTCTAATATGTTTTCTGCCCTGGTTGCAAAGTCCACATGTTGGTAATAATGTGTTAAAACTGTTCTAAAGTTGGCTTGGTCTCCAGCTACAGTATAATATGAACACAGTCCAAATTAGTATTTTCTGTCTTGCTGACTGACTGATCCAATGTGGGTAGTGAGTCTTTTGTGTTTGTACTGGGTGTATGTACATGGCTGTGATGCTAATAGCTGTGGATTCCCTTGGCAAGTTGAATGTTTGGCATTTTAGCTTCAGGAACTCTATATCTTACGAACATGAGCTTGAGACATTTTCACTGTTAGTGCACCAATTGTTGTTAGTGTAAATACATACACCTCTTCCCAGAGACTTGGAGCAAAGAGGGTGGCTCCTGTTCACACCAAATGTTGTTAGCCCATCCACATGAATAGCACAATTGGGGATGGCGGAATTTTGCCATGTCTTGGTGAAGGTAATAGTTTCTCACCTTGCGTTGAGTAGTTAAATCCAGTCTCAAATAGTGTATTTTATTTTCCAGCAAGTGGTCATTAGACAACACAATAGATGAAAGTTTTATAGGGGATTGCCTTTAGTCGAGTATCGATACCTACTCATGTGGTTTGGGTGGTCTCTCACACTGCTTGCATTGCTTCCTGCTGCGGTCAGCGATGGTGAAAGAGTCCACTGCTACACAAATATCTGGATCTTGCTGATCTAAAATTCCCAGTTTACAGAGTGTTTTGAGTTTGAAGGCTAGTAAACCTCTAGGTAAGTTGTTCGATAACTCCAATGCATGAAGTCTGAGTAAAGTACATTGATTGCAGACCAATTTCATATTTAACTGTGTAGAAGTAGATTTTTCTCATAGTCTGACTACATTTATCATGTTATATCAAAAGATTTATTCTTGCACACATAAATTATGCTGTAATTTAACTAACATTAACATTGTTACCTTGGTATTTGTCTTCTTGCCCTTCTGGTCAGTAAATTTTAGGAATAAACCTTTCATCCAGATAAACTAATAGAGATGGAATCCAAAATTACTTCCAATTATAAGGTGGTGATATTATAAAAGATTATATTTTTAATTGTTTTAGCAATTTTAATTAGGTACTAAAGTAGATAAATTGTGAACAAACACTAGAGCTAAAAAGTGTTTTGTACTGAAAAATAATACTATTTGAAGTGTGTTCAATGAAATACATTATATTGTAATGATGAGAACAACAGAATCTATTCTAACAACAATTTACAAACCTGAAGAAAGGAAGAACAGTGAATTTCTGAGAAGGAAATATCTCATGTGTAGAAGCTTGGCAAGAGGAGACCATGGTCCATTTGTGCTGAAAAAAAATAGAAACATAAACTTCCACTTGTTGAAGGTTAGACAGAAAATATTATGGGTATGTTTAGATGACTGTAGTGAACAAATAAAACCCTGCTGCCCAGATTAGGAGCTTTATTGCACCCCATGTGCTTCCTTACACAATTCACAGTAAATTCCTGCCAGCAAGGCTGAGATCTCAAGTTCCATTGAACTATAAGCCTTTAACTCCTACTCATCTTCAAGAATATCTTCAGCATTGTAATGCCTGATTCAATTGGAGGCTGTAAAGGTATTCAGCACTGCTTAGCAATGAGAGCTATTTCTGATTCTGCGAAAATGATGGGTGAATAAGAAACAGAAGACACTGAGGAAGGAGGTAAATATGAGACTGTGTAAGAAAAAGCTATACATTCCACATTTCTAGTAGAGTGATTGCAGGGATCTTCACATGCATGATGAAACCAAACCTTGCTTGTGGAGGACAATATGAGACCATATTGTTTCAACTGAAAATATTCCTAAGTTGTTCTACTTGTTAGTTATACTTAGCATATAAACAGGATACATAATGCCAAAGGTGCTTCAACCTCTAAATATATTATGGCCTGTAAACATTTTGTCTAATTTTATTTCTGTTATTTGTATTACTGTTTCCATCCATCTATTATCCAATCCGCTATATTAATGTTTATTTTATTTATTTCTAGCCATTCCCTGGGGCTCTGCCTGTGTATTAGTGAAACAGGACAGTGAGGAGGGCCCTGCCCAGCTCCCTACTCCTGACGTCATGCTTCCCCCTCCTCTCAGCCCGCAGCCTCTGTCTCGGATTAGTGCGAATATATTGCTCCTATAAGCGAACTATGATTCTTAGTGCGACAAGCGAAGTCGCAAATCAACCAGAATGTTTGAGTAAATTCTAGAAAAAAACCTGATCTAAATCCGTTAAGTAGTTCTCTTGTTTGCTAGTTAAGCGGAGGTAAGGAATGCCCTGAAGCTGGCACATGAGTGAGGAGAGCCCCGACCCCCTCCCCTCAGCCTGCTGCGTGTCTCTTGGATTCCCACAAATAAATCGGTACTGCAAGTGAATTATGATACACAGCGCAAAGAGAGAAGCTGCAAAATCAACCAGAATGTTCAAGCAAATTATAGAAAAAAATCCAATCTAAATCTGTTAAGTATTTCTCTTGTGAATAGCGGAAAGACATACAGACAGACAGACAGATTTTATATATATGGAGGTGTACGCTTCTCTGTTTGTATGTTGGAAAAGGGTAGTTATGTCCCTTGTGCTCTGTGGGTGGTCCGAGAAGGAGTGGTGCCACATGCCTATCACTGCCAGCAATGGCCCTCCACCTTATTTATGGGAGGGCCTCCCATAGTTCCTGATGGTTCATTGAACATGCTTAGATTGTTATTGTGCATTTTGCTATTGTTTTGTGATTTCCCGGATTTTTGAGCTTGATCCTTGTTTTTGACCTTGCCTCTGGATTTCATTAGGGACTGTGTTATTTGACATGTTTGAACCTCTGCTCTTTTTATCCATTACCTTTGGATTCTGTTTTGGCACTTGTTTGTTGTGTCTGCCTTGACCCTTCAGCACCTCCTTTGTGCTCTTTGGATCTTTATGCTTTCACAGCCATTTTGTGAAAATAAACCTTTTATTTTTATCAAGATTTGTTTTGGTCCTTTGGCTCTTTTTTTAGTGGGCAACTTTGGAAGTTTTTTTTTCAGCAGCGCTTTCGGGACTCCCATATTTCATGACAACCTTGAGCTTAAGATATAGACTCTTTTTGATTCAGTTTGGATATGCTTTTACCAAGGCCATGGCTAGTATGTGATACTTCCTTATATGCACACTTACAGTATGTGGCTAAGACTGTTGGAACTCACTCGTGTACACCCAGTAGCACATTCACTGCTTTTGCTAATCAGTGTTCCATATACAGGTAAGACAGACAGAAGCTTATGTACCACTTAAATAAACGTATTGTTGCAGATATTAAAATCCAAGAATAGAGTCAGAAACATGTAGACATTTACTCTGGAAGAAAATCCAGTCAGATGCAGGAAGTGACTGGATTGGGAATCGAAAGCAAATTCCTGGAGTTGTGAGACAGAGGAGATAACCACTGCTGTACCATGCTGTTACCCATGTTTTCCACCAGCCACTGGTCAGCCACTAACTAAACAGCGTGGTATTGTTCTTATAATGTTAGTTCTAAAAAAAACTTATAAGACTTTATATTACAGTTACATAGCAAGATGAAAAGGAAATGGCATAAAATTTTATGTCCTTATGTATGTCAGTGTAGCACTTAAAACTGTCATGATATTGGGAGATCCTTAACATAAAGTCCAAAAAAGACCAGACAAGTGGAAAGATCAGTCAATGTTTGATTCTTTATAAATAAAAATATGTATTACAAAAATGCTCTTTAACAGAAGAGTACAAAAGGAATAGCAGGAGTTGCCTGAAATAACAAGGCATTCTAAGACAAACAAGTCCCCAAAAAAAAAAACAAAATGCAGAAATAAGGTGGAGAAACAAAGCAGTAGGTCAAAAATCCAGCAAATCTATAATAAGGTGACATAAAAGAGACACAACTCACCAAAACCATTAAGTGGAGGCAAATGAATTGCAATGGACAGTGAGTTTTCTTCTGCATTTACAGGGCTGAGAGAAGTGCCTTGACGATAATGGGCAGATGGCATCGCCTCTTGAGAAACCACCCACAATATCCAAGCATCATAGTAGAAGATACATAGATACATAGAAACTAAATAGTCAAAAATGTTAACATAAACAAAAGAATAGAAAATGAACAAAAAATGGTTTAAAAAAAGTAAATTGAACAGCAGTCAGGGGGTTGTGACTGAAACATGACAGTCAATGGATTAAATGTGAAAAGATTATTTTATTTCTCTTACCACTGGAAAATCTTGAAATGGTAGAACTTTTAATAAGCTCACTGTGAGCACAATTATTATTCTGGGGAAATGGAACTCATTTGGCTGAGTCCACCAGCAGAAATGTGCACGAGAGCCAATCTGGAGTAGTATACATGCATATGTGTACATTTTTATGTTATTTAGGATTTTTATACATGTAGAATCTAATTCTTCTTTTTTTGTTTTTTCCAATTAAATCTTAATTTGTTTTTATTATTGTCTTTATTTTTATTATTTACACAACTCTTTCAGTATTGATCATGCGATCACAATAGCTGACCTTGTGATGTGAATTTACATGTTCAAATTATTCCTCAGTGGTTGTAAAAATCTCTCAGTCTTTAAAGTGGTAGTTGGGTTCAGTTTCCTAGTTTTGAACTCTTCAATCTTTGACTTGTGACTTTGTTTTGCCCTCTTGATCTGGTTGCTTGGTTTCATGTTGCCTATTGATATTTTGATTTTTTCCCTTTTGACCACAATCCTTTGTATTCTAGTCATTTCCCAGTCATTCTCACCGACAATAATCCTTGGCACTTTGCGTATCATAACATCTGGACAAAAACTTGAAAAAGTTTAACCAGAGATTTGCTGATATCCTGACTACAGAGGGATCAAACCATGTAGACAGTATAATGAAAACTTCTCTTGTCATTCATGTTATTGATGAGGAACCACTGGATATTTATAATTCCTTTAAGTTTGTGGAAGGCAAGAATATGTACTTAAAACGAAATATAAAAAACATCTTAAAGAGCTCTTTGTGCCATCAGAAATGATGCATAAATTGTACAGAATGTTTACATGTATGCAAGAAAATAGATGAAAGCTTTAATGTTTGAAAGAACTGCTTACTTTTATAAAAATGTGTCAGTGTGGTGATTAAAAAAGACTGATAAGGACTGGAGACGATGTGCTCTGAGGTAGACTATTAAGAGAACAGAATTTAATATTAGGTAAAGCAGTACACATTTGTGGATGATTTTGCTAAATGCTGTAAAATGGGTGATTACCACAAGAAACTGAAAGGAAATTGAAGAATTTGTGGCAGATGCAGTTAAACATACTCATCAAGTAAAGAATGGATAAGGTCTTCACTTGTCCATGGCACTACCTACCATGTGGCTTAAGCTAGAATTGGGTGCAGAAGTGAATTTGATATCATTGAAAGATTATTGTGTAAAACATCCTAAATACAACTAGCAAGTACAAAATTAATGGATTGCACAAAAGATTCCTTTTAAATGGAAATGCTTTGTTACAGTAAATTTCAAAGTTAGACAATTACAACATTAATAATTGTAGATAAAGAGGTTCAACTGATCCTTAGCATTACTGCATGTGAGACTTTAAATTTAGTGAGGAGAGTGCTTGAGGTAAAAGCCGAAACATAACTAGGATATGAAGGAAGAGCACCTAGTCATGTTCAGAAGGTTATGAACGTACAATATGCATAGATGAGCATGTCACAGCTGTGGTGCATCCAAGTTGAAAAGGTACCATTTACTTTAAGGGAAAAACTGAATGCAATAAACTGAACATCGTCAAAAAGCTGGATGAGCCAACTGATTTGGTGAGTTCTTTGGCTGTTGTGCAAAAGAAAAACCAACATTTAAGAATCTGCTTAAATCCAAGGGGCTTCAACAAGGTTATTAAAACTGAACATTTAAGCTATCTCCAGGGGAAGATGTTGGATGCATCCTGAGGCTTCAGACAGATGAAATTGACACAGGAAAAGCTCTAAACTGTGCATATTCAGCACTCCAGAAGGCAGATTTAGATTTCCTCAGCTTTCACATGGGATTCTCTCTGCATGAGAAGTGGTTCATAACAAGGTACACATGATCCTTGAAAATCTTCAAGTAGGGATCACATCATTGTTTTAGGAAATACTAGAGAAGAACAAAATGCTAGACTGAAGCAAGTACTTGTCAAAGTGTGAAAGGCAACATAAAGTTAAGACAATAAATATATGGACCAGGAGACATCAGCAAGAAGATAGTTGACAGAGAACTCCGTTATTAATGAACCAGTGTTAAAGTTCCATGGCCTGACTAGAGAGTCCAGCATTTCTACTAATCAATCAATTTGGCATAGGAGCAGTATTTCTCCAGAAACATAAAGCTTTAGTGCTTTAGCATCTTGTTCAACGTCCAGTGTTGAATCCGGGTATGCAAAAACACAAAAGGGACTTCTGGTAATTACTTATACAGTACATGTGAATGCGTCCATCATGACATATACTGTTTGTTGTTGCAACGACTGGGTGTGTTACAGAACAAGGTATTAACAAACCGTTTAATCAAGCAAATTTCAAAGGAAGGTAATGAAAATAGAGAAATATGGTGCATAGTTATTGTACTGCCCAGGTACATACTGTATATGCAGTAGATGTGCTCTTAAGTACATAATGGTGATTAGTGACAGAGAGCAACATAAAATAGATATGATTATGGCTTCTCTTCCAGTAACAGCACTAAGATGAGAACAAACAAAACAAAAAACCAAGAAAGATTATCCACTGAATATTTTGAAAGCTATGACTTTCAATGGTTGGCACCTCTGCAGAAAAATGCATGTGCATTCTCCTTCTAGGACTACTGGATGCATATAACGGAACTCACTGTAGTGAATGGAGTAATATTTAAAAGTCAAGATTTGCTTTTCCAAAGCCACACATAAACACGTTTTAGAACATCCATGACAGACATCTGGGTGAAGAAGAATGCAAGAGAAGAACTGATGTGATATATTGGTCACATATGAATCTAAATATAACACGTACCATTATATAATATAGTCTTTGCTTGACTCATAGACTATAGCAGAAATTCAGTGTCTCCTGCCAAAGTGTTGATGGGATGAAGTGCTAAAACAAACATCTGAACAAAACTGAACTCATAAAAACTAGCGATGCCTTGCATGTGCAATGTGAAAAACAAGCATGTGGCCTTGTAAATGTGAATGAAAACACCTTGTAACCTATCATAATACTTTGCAACCATTTCTGGCTTACTTCCATGGAAAGAGCTGTAAGAGACGTAAGCAGCAGAGTTCACATGGTGATGTTAAAATTGTCCACATAAAACCTAGTTGACATGCGTACCTTGTGACAAGACCTTCCACTTTCCTGAACTGGCAGAGGATAACTTTGAAAGCAAGGACTGTCACTGTTTAGATAGATAGATAGATAGATAGATAGATAGATAGATAGATAGATAGATAGATAGATAGATAGATAGATAGATAGATAGATAGATAGATAGATACTATGCTGGGCTTCTCAAATTTATTAATACTTTGATAGTGCAAAGTCTTTTGATAGAGGAAATATCGATTCCCTGATGTTTTCTGATACACAAAAAGTCTGCTTCCTGGTCAGAAGGCATATTGACAGCACGTTGAGCTTGTGTCATGGATAAAATCAGGAGAGACATGTAAACAGCAGCAGAGATGAGAGACATAAATAGAACAGGCAAAACAAAAGCAGTGGTGTTAAAGATGGATAGGGTTAGAAGAAGACTGTACATAAAAGGATGGGTCAGAAGTGGACAATACATGACAATATCTATAAATACCTGAAAATGCTAATTGTTTAGAAACAAGCACAGTATTTCAACTATAATTTTTCTATTGAATGGAATAATTACAAATTCCACTTTAATTACAACTTTATCTCCTTGTTCAGCTGATACTCACATTCTACTATTTTTATCTGGATCTGGAGAGAGGGTGAGGGCGATTTATGTGACTGATCTTGTTTGACTTGTTGTTTTCTTGAATACAAGATGGGGTGTGAGGTGACTCCCAGACAAGCCAAAATAAAAGCTGCATTGACTGCACTGAATGATGTTTGGGATTAGTTACCAGAAGGACTTCAAAGTAGAAAACAGTGAGAAATGTGAGAAGATAGAAAAAAAAAATTGATTCAGTGATTGATTTATTATTGGTTGATGGGAGTCTGCTTAAGATCAGTAATCAAGGCTAAAAACAGACAGTTGGTTGCATACGTATCCAGGACACAACATAACCACTGAAAATGTAAAACAGTGACGGACTCTCATAGAAACAAAAAACATCCTAAAAAATCAAACATTTTACTGCTTGATTGGAAGATGCTGGAAGAACAGGGGTTTAGAAGCATCCATATTGTGAAAGTTCGTTAATGACATAACAGCATCTGCTATGGTTACCCTTAATTAAAATAAAATACAGTCTATAAATAGTTCTGTTTGTATCACATATACAACCAGAAGCTAACTAAAATAAAATTATAAACATCTAGACAACCCACAAGGCCTCACAAACACTACATGAATCACATCAGGAGGGCTGATTCACACCATCTTCCTATCATTTCTTTCATTCTCTGTTTTTATTTACTGATTTCTGCCCGCTAAACTACTGCTATCTACCTCCTTTTCTAAAGGAAAGGGAGTAAACAGTTATACACAATCCTATTCTTGAAGTCCCATCTGAAATAAGCAATACTCCATGAAATTCTTGGACCACCAGGCTACAGTGTCCTATAGCAGCAAACAAACAACATCACATTGGTAGGTGACAGTGTTTGTCTTTCAGGGACCAATATAATGATAGATAGATAGATAGATAGATAGATAGATAGATAGATAGATAGATAGATAGATAGATAGATAGATAGATAGATTGTACAGAGGCATACATAATAATAATAGTAATAATAATAATAACAATAATAGTAATAATGGGGTGGCATGATAGTGCAGTGGTAGTGCTGCTGCCTCACAGTTAGGAGACCCAGGTTCACTTCCCTGGTCCACCCTGAGTGGAGTTTGCATGTTCTCCCCGTGTCTTTGTGGCTTTCCTCCAGGTGCTCCGGTTTCCTCCCACAGTCTAAAGACATGCTGATTAGGTGGATTGGCGATCCTAAATTGTCTCTAGTGTGCGCATGGTGTAGGGATGTGGGTGTGTGTGTGCCCTGCGGTGGGCTGGCACCCTGCCCGGGGTTTGTTTCCTGCCTTGCACCCTGTGTTGGCTGGGATTGGCTCCAGCAGACCCCCATGACCCTGTTGTTAGGATATACCGGGTTGGGTAATGGATGGATGGATAATAATAATAATAATAAATTGAAATGTTATTCCTGTGCCAATGTGTCTATTATAACTGGCCTGAGTCAAGAGGCGCATGGTAGGAAACAATAAAGTCTGCTGGCTGTGTGGGAAAAATCACTTCTAAAGTGCCTGTTAGCACACCATTGCACAATGAACCATTGACCAAAGGCAGCAAGTGGACCTCTAATTTTACCACCAAGCTCTTTTCTGCTCCCAGTAAGTCCAAGGTCAATTCTCCAAACAATGTATTCCTATAATGCTTCAAATTTTATGTATTATGAATACAGAAAACATATTTCAATATTTATTCATGTTTCTGGATTTACATAATTTTTAAAAACATTTTTCTACTTTTTTAAGAACCTCATTTTTATTCTTTCCTCTGTGCTTTGAAAAAAATCATGCACACGGTTTAATATCTGTTGGGGATTATGATACTGTCCTCCATCAGGAAATGTATTATAAATCTGACATAAAATATGACATATGGTTTGGATAATTCTAGATTTTATTTAAGATAATCTTACTGTGGATTATAAAGATTTGATGCTGTCACTGAAATGATAAAAAATACAGGTAATATCACAGGTAATATGCAGGGTATCATCTAGCAGCATTAGAGAGTGCAACAGAGTCTCTGGATTCAACATGGAGGAATTAAAACGATTGGTTTGTGTTTGTATGCTGGCAGAAGTAAAGCCTTCTTAAACACAAAACAGAGGTTAACAAGTTACGCAATTGAATGCGCAACTGAAATGGGATTAAACCATTTCCGAGTTGTTTTGAGATCATGGGGGTTAAAAGGATGCAGCAATTATAGCCATTCACTTTTTCGATTCAAATGGGACATAATCTGGCATTCTTTATCTTTTTGAATACCATGCCTTTTCTGTTTCTCTATCTAAGAATAAAAACAATTTAAATTTAGGGGTATTTTTTGTTTTTGTCTGCGCTGGTGTGCATGAGTGCTCTGTGACCCAGTACTGGGTCATCTTAGCCACTGAGTCCTGCTTCAGCCTTGGGCGTCATAAGTGCTAGTTTTACACAGGACAGTAAGCTAGCAGTGCCATACAGATGGCATTCTCAAATGACTATGCTAGAGCAGTGAATTTGATGGCTATCATAGCCTTCTGCTTACCATAGGACCTTTTGTGACAGGTCTCCATCGTGTCATTTTCAAGTACAGTAGGATAATTCCTTACTGCACATACAGTAGCTACCATCTCCTTGGAATGCCTGCAGTAAGGCAGCACTCTTCACTGAACAGCCATGACTCGGGACCTATTTGTGACAAATAATTTGTGTTACCTAAAGGGATGCCAGTTAGAGTACAGTCTTCCCTCCCCACAGGATATAGCTTAGATGTTCCACAAATCCATTTGAAGTCAACATGGCTTAATGCCACAACTCAAGACTACTTGTATAGACAATCAGGGAGTGTTTGGATGATAATAACAATCCAGATGTGTAGCTCCCATCTAACCAATAAATTGTTCCTATGCTGCTGTTTTGTTATTACTTCTTAGTTATATGTTGCCTGTCATGTGCATTTGTTTTAGTGTAAATCTGACCACCGTTTCTAAGTGTTAACTGTTTTTGTTACAATAATATTTGAACCTTTTATGTTATGTGTGTATTCAGACCATTACAATGAAATAGGATATCAAAATGTAAGAAAAAAGCAGCCATTAATTATGTATATTCAAAGACATATATCTTGAGAAAACCTAAATAATCTATTATCACTGCAGTATAGATCACAAGAATACATGGAGCAAAGCACAAACTTATCTTATTATCCTTGTTAATATCCTTATTATCCTTGGTTAGCACTTCTGGCTCACAGCTCTAGGATGATAGGTTCAAATGCTCAAGCCACTGCTGCCCAGAGAATGGGATGCAGATGAGAACCTTGGTCAAAGCAACTCATTTCTCCCACCACTTGAAATTATACTTGGTGAGTTATGAACGTTAAGTAGATCACCAAATGCAAAAATACAAGGAACTTAACTTATCTGAAATGAATGAAAGCGGAGACAAGTTAGCTAAGCATTGCCTGGTGACATGCATACAGTTAATAAGCGTGTGCTCAGTATTTCTGCTACACTAACTGCAATATCACTGCTGCATTATCTGCACATCGTAATGATTCAACATTCCTCTGACACTATAATTTATTTGTTTGTGAGTATATTTTACTACCAAAGTGCCACAATCAAATGCTATCCATCATTGTCTGATGCGGTTATCAATTTTAGTTTGAGACCCCACTATATGTTTTACCTCTCCATCTGGTGCTTCTGTCGAAGAATATAATTTTTAAGAAATCTGAACTATAATTAGTCATAGATCCCACAGCCAACAAGCAACAATAGGACCAAAAATGCAAAAATGTTTTCATCATTTGAGTTGGATTCTGCTGTCTATGGAAGATGCTGTATTTCATTTACTGCAAGGCTATTTGGGTTGAGTGATATTTCAAAGTGCTGTTAATAAGCCTGTATTCTATGTACCCTACTAACACATGTACTTACATTATGTTATTGCTGTTATTTTTGAATACAACTTACTGCTACAATGTGATAACTGACTTTTTGATGAAGTAATTAAAAAAACAATTGCTCCAATTTTCAAACAGGTTAGCTAAGTTCCCAAATGGACCTAAATTTTACACCACATGTATATTTTCCAAATTGTTTATTTTTGTGAATTCAAATGATTTTTCTTTAAGCCATAATCTATATATACTAGGGGGCTTCACCCCCTTCCTCGCTTTGCTCGCCAACATCGTTGCCCCCTCCCTCTCCCAGTCTCCCATTTCTGCCACTTGTGTTGTGAAGAGGGGAACTGAACGCACCCCAAGGAGATGCAGTCGCTCCTCCAAAACCCCCTCTTAAACGGTGATACAATGGGAAACAAATGCAGTTTTTTTTTAACCTCCTCTTTGCTCGATCAGCTGCTGGCTTGCTGCTGTTGCCATACCACGTGATCTGCATCTCGTGCGGTGCTTCAAATATTTAAAAGCAGCTGTCCTTTTATCTCACTGCCTTGTCTCTATTCCTGCTCCCGAGGCGCACTCCTATGAAGAGGAAGATTTTCTATTCTTTTAATTGAGAGATGAAACTGTCCCCTCCGACTACAAAAGGAGCTTGATTCACTCCTGAAAGAGACTTATGTTTGTCTGAAATGTTTGAATAATGTTTCTGTCTCTAAAATCTCCTATGTATCTGTGCAACTCTGTGACCCAAGCGTGACAGCATATGTGGATTTCACTTTCACCAAACAACAAATCTTTTAATTCTTGTGGATATGCCTCTTCATTGGGAAGAAACACTACTTTTCCCTGATGGCAACATGAAATAAATGATCTATTAGTCTCTGACTTAAAGTTTAAATCCGAACAATATATTCAATCTCTTTTCGCTGTTCCGTTATTTCCGTTGTTGGCGCTAATGCGATCTTTACTATTATTTTTTGAAGACTTTTGAATTTTTGTACTTCCATTATCTCTAACCTGCTCTGAGTGTGTATTGTGCCAAGTTTTTTTTTTTTTTACCTCCTCTTTGCTCAATCAGCTGCTGGCTTGCTGCTGCTGCTCCCATGCTGCGTGATCTGAATCTCGTGCAACACTTCGAACATTTAAAGGCCTGTACAGCAGTAGCTCTAACCTGCTCTGCATGTGTATCACGCCACCATTTCTAAATTCTTTACAACGTTCTACTTTGCCATCTACTCTTTGTCTTTTATTTCCAGTGGTTAAATCTCTTGGCACAAAATCTCATCTCACGGAATGTGAAAGTGTCTCTCTTCAAAAGGTCACATCTCGTTGCATTATAAAAAGTCTCGTCTTCCAAGATTTTTATATTATAATAGAGAGATATATATGGAAGAGATGGAAGAGAGATATATATGTATATATTTCAGTGTTGCACTGTTTTGTTTTCCTATTATTCTCATTTGTTTACTGTTATTTGAATAATGAAGGTTAAAGATTCAGATAACTATAGGTGTTGCATTTCTATTGTTTACAGACTTCTTAAACTCCTGAAAATGACCTTGCCATCTTAAAACACTACAGGATGTCATTAAGAGTGATGAAAATATCAAAAAAGAGATCTCCTTAATATATTTTTGGTTTATCCTAGACAACAATGAGATTAGAAAGAAATAAAATAGATATATTCTTTTGTCTCATGATTCTCAGATTTTTCTCCTGACACAAAATACCCTGGTGACCCCTCTCTGTCAGCAGAGATCTCAGCAAAGTCACACAAGAGGATCAGAGCTTCCAATTAGTCTCTTGACATTTTTTATACAATTTAAATTTTTTGCATTGTGCAGTCAGTAATATGTGGTGAAATATATGGACAGTTGGTAATAAAACACTTTGATTACAAAACTGTGGTCTTTGTGTCTAAATAACATGACCAGTTTCTGTAATTTATATTGCTGTGCTCCAATTAAAGCGCACTCATTCCAGTAGAAAAGGCCTGCAGTGTGGTGTAGTGGTTAAGACTTTGGACTTCAAAGTTCAAATCCCACTACAGACACCATGTGGCCACGGGACAATCACTTCACCTGCCTGTGTTCCAAAAGAAATGTAACTAATTATATCTCAAATGTTGTAAGTCACCTTGGATGAAGGCATCTGTCTAATAATAAATAAAATATATGGAGTCTTGAAATAGGTTAAAACAAGAGTAGAAAAAGATCTCACAAAATATCACATACTTTTTAAACCAAATTCTCAATCCTGACTCATTTTATCTCACTTGAATCTCATGTCTCATTTTTGTTCAAGGCTATTACCCCTAAGGAATTTTAGGAAAAACATCTGTGACAAAGTTGATTCTTAAATGAAACATAACTGAGAATCTCTTTTAAGTCTCATAAGCCATTAAAGATCAACTTTTGAGCAGTACATTTTCCATATGGGTAGAACCAATAGTAGTGAATAAACTCAAATTCTACCTGCATAACTCAGTTGTTCTATTAAAGTGAAAAGTCATTATGAAATTAATCACACACAAAGAAGAAAAGTGAAAAAAGGATAGGTGAAGATTACAAGTGGGGTAAATGTAATGAAGAGTGACTTGGCATCACCTCTGGCACTAACAGGACCTTTTATCTTATGTTAACCCCTGTGAAGTCTGTAATGGTCATAATATGAATCTATAAGCTACTGAAATATTCCATCTTTTGTAATTTGACTTTGTAGTTTACAGAGCTTCAGTGCACATCTCATGTACAGTTATGTTAATGGATAATGGCTGTTGATACAATAATAGTTAAGTTAACCTGGCTGACATAAAGGTAAAGCAAAAATTGAACAAACAGAATGTAACCTATTTGGCATAATATTGAAAACAGAAAATGTAATAATTAGATCAAATTTGGCAAGAGATCGGTAAAAGCTTTGATTTTTCTAATGAACCTCAGGGGGAGTAAAACCGATTCTATGTTGCCAACTTTGTATGGTTTGGCTTAACAATTGTTTAATAACATATTCTAGACATGAAAGTGACCTTTGCTCTTTCTGTGCACAGCGATAGAGAACATCACGTAGGACCAATTTTCAAATTCTCTTCGGTAACACAGTATAGTGATTCTTTATTTGGGATCTTCAAGAGGGGTTCTGCCACATTTTACCGTGTGTTTTAATTATGATTATTATGGCTATAGCCATTTTGTTTATTAAGATGGGGCATAATTTCACTGTCATTTTGAAAATAATTATTGGCTGCAGGTGCCCCATTTTGTATTTATCTTTACTTGGTGGTGGCCATGTGGTTTATGGTTGCCATGTCTGTATGATCACCTGTTTGTATAAGATGGTGGTTAACAACATACGTCTTATTGTGTGGACCGCATTCAAAAACAAAATGACAAGTATCAGCGAGTATTAGAGGGTCCTGTTTGAGGTTATGGCTTGCTTACTTTGACTACAATTTTTGATATCAGATTCTTGCTTTGATTATTGGTCTTTGCTCTCTGCCTCTGGTTCATTTTCCTAACTACTTCTCTTTCTTTCTTTAGGTTTTTCCATCTTTTCATTTTTACTTTGCTTTTAACAAAATTCAAATGATACCTATTACACTATAGCACATAACAAACAACATAATTATGATCTAGTTATAAACTAACCTTAAAGGGAAAGTCATATAATATATTTGGTGGATTTGACTTCCAAATATACCTTGAACATACAATGTTTTAATGATTTAATTTAATTTGTTATACATGTAGAGTTCATATTTGCAACAGAATAGTACAAAAGGTAGATAAAAACAACAAAGTGAAATTAACTTCAAGAAAATGAATCAAAAAGTCAAAAGTCTGCAATCCAAAGTTTACCTATAAATAAAAAATCCAAAGTCAAGAATAAGAAAAATTCTCAACTTAAATTTTAAAAAGGCTAGAAGCCTTACAATAGGGGAACATGAAAGAAGGACATAATTAAAAAGAACTGTCACAGCACTGAAACTGTGGTAGAAAACATTGTAAACAGCCCATAACTTCAGTATTGATGGCCAGAGTACCTCATCCCCCTGTCATTCCCACTTCACCTTCTTTTATCTGGAATAATTATGAGTAGAATAACACACATTATTATATTATACCTTTGGTAATGCTAACATGTATCTCATCATTTCTTCTTCTTTTGGCTGCTCGCGTTGGGGTCAGAGCGTAGGGTTAACCATTGTACAGCGCCCCTGGAGCAATTGAACGGTAAGGGCATTGCTTAAGGGCCCAGCAGAGTAGGATCTCCTTTGGCAGTGACAGGGATTCAAACCGGCAACCTTCGGGATACCAGTGCAGATCCTTAGCCTCAGAGCCACCACTCCACCCTTTGTGTTCATTGTTAATCTTATCTTTTTCAAAGAAAACAAAATGTTGCCATGAAAAATTCAAAAGAGTGCTGCTAATGTCTAATTTAAAAGAAGAAAAACCTGATAATTTACTGTAAAACTAAATTGTGAAAAAGCTGATTGATAGATATATATATTTCTCACCCCCCGTGAGGGATTTTTTAAAGTGGTAAATGAGATCTGATGATATACCATGCCACACAAATGCTTTTAATGGGAAATATCAGTGTGTACTGCCAGTAACACCATTTACTGATTAACACAAAATCAATTACTTCTGGAGCCTACCATTATGCTAAATTTCTTACGAATTTTTAAGTTTTATCCTTCAAACTTTCCACAAAGATAGGGGTGAAAGAGGGCAGAATGATGGAGACAGAGCTTCCAGATTACTAGGGTACCATGCACTTAAAAGCTCTCGATATTAAACTTCCAGGCATTTCAGTATTTCATTCTCACCTTTCTATCTGAGTGTCCTTTCAAACAAGTAGCTGAAATCTTAGGTTAAAATGTGCAAAAAGACGATGTGTGGCCAGCCACAGTGACATGATGGCTGAGCAGAGCCAGCTATACTGCAAAGAGACCATCAATTAAGCAACATTAAAAATGGATTAAAGAAACTAAATCACTTGCTGTTGCTAAAAACCTGTTAAATTCACCCTTTGAAGAAAGTGACAAGAACTTCCTTCCTGCTCAGTATAAACAGAATATGATCACACCCTTCAATTTAAGCAAATACACCAATATCGCTGTAACAACTTAATTATATTAAATGCTGCTATAATAACTTAATTATATTAAATCTCAGTGATTAACAACAGTACAGTGAGACCAACTACACCTCATTGCTGCCAGCCCAGTCCCTTTGACCAGTAGACGTTTTATACAATTCCCCAAATGCATGTTTATTAACATAAACACACTTTTAAAGTAGCAGCACTTTGGGAACCTCACGCTATGTGGTTGGACTTGCCCTTTGATATCAGCACAGTTTGTACTGGCACAAGGTATTGTAAAACAAATTTTCCACTAAGGAAATTCTGCATCACTGAACATGATCATGGTTACGTTTATTATTTTTTGTTTTCCCAAGTGTAGCATTGATAGTAATGAATTGGGGTGAAAAGGTTACACTTCAAGTTTAACTTCTTTATGATGTTTACCCTGGCACAGTACTGACCTGAGAGAGAGAGAGCTGTTATGTCCCAGCGTTTCATTCTGTTCTACGGGCACCTCCTATTTTGAGTATAATTAATCTCCCAGTGTTTTCTTATACTTTCTCAATGTTACACGCTTGCCAGTTGTGCTCTACCTCAGAAAGCTACTTGTTTCAATGGCTAGAAAAAATGGATGGAATTTAACTTTTATATTAAAAATAGCCTTTGTATACTTGTAATAAATGTATTTTAATGGTGGAATTTGCCAGTTATTTGCTAGTTATTTACGTTATATTAAACTAGATGTGTAAGAATGTGCTATAAAAACAGTCTAGTGTCCTAGAAACTATTGAATTTGTCAGAAAAAAAACCTGAAATGTAGAGATGTCCGGTAATTGAAAGGAACTACTCTGGGCATCTCTCTCTCTCTCTCCTCTAGGAGGTTTCGTTTTGACGTCGTGCTCACATCGCTTGTGCATTAGCGGCTAAGCGACTTTGTCTTTCTTCTGAGGTCTTGTTGTATTAGCAGCTGGAGGAAAAGTAAAAAGGATGCCATTTTGCCAATGTGCTTGCCTCGCTTCTGTATTAGCAGCTAAGCAAGTGACTCTTTCTTCGGAGGTTTTGTTTTGCTGATGTGTTGGCCTCGCTTGTGCTATTAGTGGCTAAGCAAGTTTTCTGTTTCCTCGGAGGTGGAGCCCTCACCCCGACTCCACCTCCACCAGCAAGACAGACACACACACTTCCATGTGTAGACATTTATATATAAGATGTTTGTCTATATATTAGTGAATAGTCTATTGGAGGTTCTTACAACCCCCAGAAGTTGAATTGAATTGGTATATTCTAACTATTTCTAGCCTCTCTGACTATACATTCTCTGAGGCAACAGGTCCACCACGCCCTCGACCCTCTGCAGTTCGCATACCAGGAGAAGGTGGGAACGGAGGATGCCATCATCTATATGCTACACCGATCCCTCTCCCACTTGGACAGAGGCAGTAGTGCTGTAAGAATTATGTTTTTGGACTTCTCTAGCGCCTTCAACAACCAACTTCTGCTCCTTAGAGACAAGCTGACAGAGATGGGAATAGATTCATACCTGGTGGCATGGATTGTGGACTATCTTACAGGCAGACCTCAGTATGTGCATCTCAGGAACTGCAGGTCTGACATTGTGGTCAGCAACACAGGAGCGCAGCAGGGGACTGTACTTTCTCCGGTCCCGTTCAGCCTATATACATCAGACATCCAATACAACTCGGAGTCCTGCCACGTGCAAAAGTTCGCTGATGACACTGCTATTGTGGGCTGCATCAGGAGTGGGCAGGAGGAGGAGTATAGGAAGCTAATCAAAGACTTTGTTAAATGGTGCGACTCAAACCACTTACACCTGAACACCAGCAAGACCAAGGAACTGGTGGTGGATTTTAGGAGGCCCAGGGCCCTCATGGACCCCGTGATCATCTGAAGAGACTGTGTGCAGAGGGTACAGACCTATAAATACCTGGAAGTGCAGCTGGATTATAAATTGGACTGGACTGCCAATACTGATGCTCTGTCTAAGAAAGGTCAGAGCCGACTATACTTCCTTAGAAGGTTGGCGTCCTTCAACATCTGCAATAAGATGCTGTAGATGTTCTACCAGACAGTTGTGGTGAGTGCTCTCTTCTATGCGGTGGTGTGCTGGGGAGGCAGCATAAAGAAGAAGGATGTCTCACGCCTGGAAAAACTTGTTAGGAAGACAGGCTCTACTGTAGTAATAAAGCTGGACAGTTTAAGATCTGTAGCAGAGTGACAGGCACTAAGCAAACTCCTGTCAATCATGGAGAATTCACTGCATCCACTGAACAGTGTCATCTCCAGGCAGAGGAGTAGCTTCAGTGACAGACTGCTGCCACTGTCCTGCTCCACTGACAGACTGAGGAGATCGTTCCTCCCCCACACTATGCGACTCTTCAATTCCACCTGGGGGAGTAAATGCTAACATTATTCAAAGTTATTGTCTGCTTTTACATCCATTTTTATTACTCTTTAATGTTTTTTTTTTGTATTAGTATACTGCTGCTGGATTATGTGAATTTCCCCTTGGGATTATCTATCTATCTATCTATCTATCTATCTATCTATCTATCTATCTATCTATCTATCTATCTATCTATCTATCTATCTATCTATCTATCTATCTATCTATCTATCCATTATACTCAGTTAGTGACCTGCCTTGCTGTGTGTAAGGCATTGAGGGCACATGGTTTTAAACTGTGCCTTGCGTGCCAAGTACATGAAAGACAACACTCTCTATTAAATGTGCAGTGCCATGTGTTTAAAGCGTACTGAAGAACAAGTAAAGCATCATTAAGTATAGAAACAACTAAAGTTTGACAAGAAAAGCAAAGTTTTAGTGAAGATACTTTTTTCTAATTAATAATGTAACAACCTTTCTTCTTTATTCTTGTGTGGGCTATTTGCTTTGAATTTTCACTAAATCTTTTTGGACTGAGAGATTTCTCTCGGCATTCATTTTACCCATGCTTGATCCTGCCTTACGCATCCGCAGCTACAAATGGTTAAGGACTTTACTTTCAAGCCACACATTTGGTTTTGTGGTTCTGACTTCACTGCATAATCACCATATAAATATGAGCAAATCATTTATCCTGCCTGTAAAATAAGTAAGCGAAAGACTACTGCATTTATACAGTGTAATATCTCCATTAGTGGTAACATAACAAGGTGTTCTTTGTGAAAATGCTGTGCAAAAATTATTAAAAGCTGTAAGATTCATTTTTTAAAACCATAAATCCAATCTTTCCCATCTGGGCACAGTTCATCAAACAGCCGTAAATGGGATGCCAGCCCATAGCATGGCACACTTGTGCATACTCCCACAGTCACTTGTGCCAGATTAGGGTGAATTCATCTATTTATCTCACCTACACATTTTTGGGATGTGGGGGGAATACCCAAAGGAAACCTCATGTACACATGATGAGTGACAAAAAAATAAGCTCAAACTTGTTTAATCCAATTAAGTCTCAACTGGGGTTGGGGCCTGTCTCAGTAGCACTGAACAGGAGCAGCTATGCCATCAAAAGGCCCATTCACGCACACCACCAACCCACCTAAAAATGATATTGGACATGTTCTTTATAAAATATTTTTAATTTTTTTTCCTTTTAATATATTGAAGTGTGTTTTTGTTCATAGCTTGGATGAAATAAAGTTCTTTCGGAAATAAAATAAACCCTTTTGTTTATATATACACTCACCTAAAGGATTATTAGGAACACCATACTAATACGGTGTTTGACCCCCTTTCGCCTTAATTCTACGTGGCATTGATTCAACAAGGTGCTAAAAGCATTCTTTAGAAATGTTGGCCCATATTGATAGGATAGCATCTTGCAGTTGATGGAGATTTGTGGGATGCACATCCAGGGCACGAAGCTCCCGTTCCACCACATCCCAAAGATGCTCTATTGGGTTGAGATCTGGTGACTGTGGGGGCCATTTTAGTACAGTGAACTCATTGTCATGTTCAAGAAACCAATTTGAAATGATTCGAGCTTTGTGACATGGTGCATTATCCTGCTGGAAGTAGCCATCAGAGGATGGGTACATGGTGGTCATGAAGGGATGGACATGGTCAGAAACAATGCTCAGGTAGCCCGTGGCATTTAAACGATGCCCAATTGGCACTAAGGGGCCTAAAGTGTGCCAAGAAAACATCCCCCACACCATTACACCACCACCACCAGCCTGCACAGTGATAACAAGGCATGATGGATCCATGTTCTCATTCTGTTTATGCCAAATTCTGACTCTACCATTTGAATGTCTTAACAGAAATCGAGACTCATCAGACCAGGCAACATTTTTCCAGTCTTCAACTGTACAATTTTGGTGAGCTTGTGCAAATTGTAGCCTCTTTTTCCTATTTGTAGTGGAGATGAGTGGTACCCGGTGGGGTCTTCTGCTGTTGTAGCCCATCCGCCTCAAGGTTGTGCGTGTTGTGGCTTCACAAATGCTTTTCTGCATACCTCGGTTATAACGAGTGGTTATTTCAGTCAAAGTTGATCTTCTATCAGCTTGAATCAGTCGGCCCATTCTCCTCTGACCTCTAGCATCAACAAGGCATTTTCGCCCACAGGACTGCCGCATACTGGATGTTTTTCCCTTTTCACACCATTCTTTGTAAACCCTAGAAATGGTTGTGCGTGAAAATCCCAGTAACTGAGCAGATTGTGAAATACTCAGACTGGCCCATCTGGCACCAACAACCATGCCACGCTCACCTTTCTTTCCCATTCTGACATTCAGTTTGGAGTTCAGGAGATTGTCTTGACCAGGACCACACCCCTAAATGCATTGAAGCAACTGCCATGTGATTGGTTGATTAGATAATTGCATTAATGAGAAATTGAACAGGTGTTCCTAATAATCCTTCAGGTGAGTGTATATACATATATGACCCAACAAACATAGGGCATAACGCAGGGACAATCCATGAACAGGGCAGCAGTCCATTGCATTGTGATGAGATGATGTGCAAGGAAATCCCTTGCAGACACGAGGAGAGCATGCAAAGTGCACACAGACAACTAGGGAATGCAGAACGTATTTACGTACTGTGACGTGCACAATTTGAGAGATACAATTGGTGACATTTTTTTTTGTTTTGTTTTTCCAATGGGAGCACAGCATCAGAAGCGGGATTTGAACCCATAACTATTATGCCATTCTACCTACAGTATTTGTGCCCAGGATCATGGACACAAGGGACAATATATAGATAGATAGATAGATAGATAGATATGCTAAATTACTTTACCTACAAGGGGTAAAAAAAATTATTATTAATTTCATTTTCAATAGATAATTTACTTTTGCATACCAAATGTACTGATCCTGTTTCTATCAATTTGCCATTTTATTTTGTCAGTCTACACTACATGTGCGTCTTTTCACATTTAGTAGTGTCACCTTTTCAGAAAGCATTATACTTTGAATCATTTGTTTTATATTGTTGATTTTTAAATTGAACTATATAAGATAAATGTCAATTGATTGATTTTTATATGGTGGAAGTTTACATGTATAAATCTTTCAGTTGTGCCCTGGGAAAACTAAATGCAATGTAATTTAAACAATAAACATAATCTGCACTGATTTATTTTGTCAGGTAACCATTATGTGTTTGGCTGAAAATCAGTTATGCTTAACTGCAGTGCCCTTTTCTTTTCTCAAGCTATTACCAATAACTGCAGGGGTGCATACCCTTCCTGAAATATATACAGTGCATCCAGAAAGTATTTACAGCACATCACTTTTTCCACATTTTGTTATGTTACAGCTTTATTCCAAAATGGATTAAATTTATTTATTTTCCTTAGAATTCTACACACAACACCCCATAATGACAATGTGGAAAAAGTTTACTTGAGAAATTTTGCAAATTTATTAAAAATAAAAAAACTGATAAATCACATGTACATAAGTATTCACAGCCTTTGCCATGAAGCTCAAAATTGAGCTCAGGTGCATCCTGTTTCCCCTGATCATCCTTGAGATGTTTCCGCAGCTTAATTGGAGTCCTCCTGTGGTAAATTCAGTTGATTGGACATGATTTGGAAAGGCACACACCTGTCTATATAATGTCCCACAGTTGACAGTTCATGCCAGAGCACAAACCAAGCATGAAGTCAAAGGAATTGTCTGTAGACCTCTGAGACAGGATTGTCTCGAGGCACAAATCTGAGGAAGGTTACAGAAAAATGTCTGCTGCTTTGAAGGTCCCAATGAGCACAGTGGCCTCCATCAACCATAAGTGGAAGAAGTTCAAAACCACCAGGACTCTTCCTAGAGCTGACCGGCCATCTAAACTGAGAGATCGGGGGAGAAGGGCCTTAGTCAGGGTGGTGACCAAGAACCCGATGGTCACTCTGTTAGAGCTCCAGAGGTCCTCTGTGGAGAGAGGAGAACCTTCCAGAAGGACAACCATCTCTGCAGCAATCCAACAATCAGGCCTGTATGGTAGAGTGGCCAGACGGAAGCCACTCCTTAGTAAAAGGCACATGGCAGCCTGCCTGGAGTTTGCCATAAGGCACCTGAAGGACTCTCAGACCATGAGAAACAAAATTCTCTGGTCTGATGAAACAAAGGTTAAACTCTTTGGTGTGAATGCCAGGCATCACGATTGGAGGAAACCAGGCACCGCTCATCACCAGGCCAATACCATCCCTACAGTAAAGCATGGTGGTGGCAGCATCATGCTGTGGGGATGTTTTTTAGCATCAGGAACTCGGAGACTAGTCAGGATAAAGGGAAAGATGACTGCAGCAATGTACAGAGACATCCTGGATGAAAACCTGCTCCAGAGCGCTCTTGACCTAACACTGGGACGACGGTTCATTCTTCAGCAGGACAACGACCCTAAGCACACAGCCAAGATATCAAAGGAGTGGCTTCAAGACAACTCTGTGAATGTCCTTGAGTGGCCCAGCGAGAGCCCAGACTTGAATCCGATTGAACATCTCTGGAGAGATCTTAAAATGGCTGTGCACCGACGCTTCCCATCCAACCTGATGGAGCTTGAGAGGTGCTGCAAAGAGGAATGGGCGAAACTGACCAAGGATAGGTGTGCCAAGCTTGTGGCATCTAATTGCTGCCAAAGGTGCATCTACAAAGTATTGAAGAAAGGCTGTGAATACTTATGTACATGTGATTTCTCAGTTTTTTTATTTTTAATAAATTCGTAAAAATCTAAAAAGTAAACTTTTTTCACGTTGTCATTATGGGGTGTTGTGTGTAGAATTCTGAGTAAAAAAATGAATTTAATTCATTTTGGAATAAGGCGGTAACATAACAAAATGTGGAAAAAGTGATGTGCTGTGTATACTTTCCGGATGCACTGGAAAATATGTGATTTATGGAAGCATTTTGAGATGTCCTCGCTCTAAAATAATGGCCCCACCTTGTGCAATATGAGCCTCTGAATCTCTTACTGTATGAATTGTTCATGAATTGTCCAACTTTCATTCATTCCTCTAATTCCCAAGATAGTTTTTCAGTTCAGGGGTGTCAGGGGCCATGCCACAATAGGCACGAATCAATTTTTAACCAGGAATCAGTCCATGCTTCAATTATACTCACTCCCATGAGCTAATTTGGAGACATCAATTAATTGAACATGCAAGTGTTTGGGAGGAATCCTGGATTTTTTGGAGAAAGGCAGCAGAAGGATTCAGGTTCAGCTTCCACTGTCTCACTGGCTGACCCTTAGTAAGCCAATTACAAAAAACAAAGAGAACTGTTAATAGTTATGTTGTGTTTTCTGATCTTAAAAATCACCCTGGGTAAAGTCAACAGCCAAGTGTCATTCTCAAACTCCATTCAGGCTCATGAGAGATTGTGTTTAGGAATTGACTGATGTGCTGCTGTGCTGCTTGTCCTGCTCAGCATGTGAACTCAGAGCCTTCTGGTTACAGAACACACTTCTCAGCCAGTGGAGCTTAAGGAGAACTCCTGGTGGTCAAGTGGCTGATCAGGGCTTCTAAATGCAAGGCTGCCTCATACATAGCAGTGGGTTCTTGCCCTTTGTCTCTGCCTTGTCATTTTGTCTCTAACTCTCATTCTTACAGTTCCATCTCCTGTGTTGTCAACTGGTTCTACAATTAATTAATGGACTGATGTTGGTTTCCATTTACATTAATCAGTTTCTACCTTGTTTTCTGTGTGTTTTAACTAATCTGTATCTATATAGGTCCTAGTTTATTGAGTGGTATAATCTATTCTAGCATTTTAATTTGGGAGATATTGCGGTGATCTGCAACTGCACTTGAGGAGTGAGGAGTGCTGTGCAAGAACAAATTATTTTGTATTTATTACATTGTATTTCTGAGGTGGCAATTGTAGATTGTCCATCTAGCCCAGAGACGAGGACTACTTGTATTCTGTTTAGTGTGTTGTATTTATCTTACCTTTTGACACCAAGTGAAGGGAAGGGAATCTCTCTTTGAATTTCCCTTCCCAAGATTTCTTCTCTTTTCTTCCTGCACAGTTTTATTGTAATTTTTTGTCTTTTTAGAGAGACATGGCTGGTAATTAAAAAAGGCCTGTTAAAGCATATTGAGGCATTCTTTGCGTGATTATGGGCTAAACAAAAAGAAATCGTTATTGTATCCCATCAGCACTGGACACAAGGCAGGAACCATCCCTGGTTGGTATGCCGGTCCATTGCAGGGTCCATTCATGCACACACACATGGCAAATTTGGAATCACCAGTTAACCTTACCTTCATTCTTTGAAAATCTGAAATGAAACCAGAGTACCCCAGGAAAATCCACCCATCCATTCCAGGGGGAATTCACACTTTACATGGGATTTGAGCCCTGGATGCTGAATAATTAACAATAATAACAATTACACATTTATTTAGCATTTTTCTCACTAGTCAAAGTGCTTTACACTGTGAGTGGGGGAGCCATTTCTACCACCATCAATTGGTAGCATCCCCTGGATAATGCAGCAGCAGCCATTTTGCACCAGTACACTCATCAACAGTATGAGGGTGGTGAAGAAGTGAGAAGTCAAAGTCAAGATTAGGGGTCCAGAATGAACAAGGTCATGGTGGGCAGTTTAGCCAGGACATCGGGATACACACACTCTTTTTGAAAGATGCCCAGAGATTTTTAAGACCTCAGTTTTATGTCTCATGTTAAGAATGGTGCCAGTTTTTTACTGCCCTTGTCACTGAACTGCGGCATTGGGATCAACACACAGACCACAAGGTAAGCACCTCTGCTGGTCTTACCAGCATTTTCTCCAGCAGCAACCCAAGCTTTTCCTACTGCAGATGGTCTCCCAAACATGCTTAACTTCAAGTGGATTGCCTATTTTGAGGTGCATGTGCTATGGCTGCTGAATCCCTCATGTAACTGTGCTATAACTACAATGCCACCTTTCAGCCATAATACAGTATAATCATAAAAACACCCAATGCAAAAACGAGGAAAACATGCAAACTCCACAGAGATAATGCCTAGGATGTAATTTGAAGACAGGGCTTCAGGGCTGTGATACACTACAATGGGCCTTTAAACAATTTGCATGACATATACTCACCCATTACCCAAATCATCTTTGACTGGTAAAATATCATGAGCAAACAAAGCTTATTCTGGAAGGTGTGTGCATAAGACCAACTATGTAAACAGCAAGTAAATAAGAAATGAATTCAGTCTGGAAATTAATAAACATTGAAAACCAGCCTCTGATCGAGGGATTACTTGTAGTAAAAACATACAGCCACAGAGGCCCTCTAAGAATGGCACTAAGCAGCCTTGCACAAACAAGGCAGCTGAGTATTCATTCCTTCATTTTCCAGGTCCATTTGTTCCTATACAAGAGTGCAAAGTGAAGCATTAGGAACAATCCAGGAACCAAAGATGGAGATTGCTTCAGTTCATTTTATATTATAAAAATTTTAAAAACATATCTAAATAATAAGATACACTTCCATCCAGTTTAAGGTACAATATGGTTGCCAATAATTACTCTTAAGATGACATCCATGTAATTCAGGATCCCCTAGCTTTTTGACGTCATTGCAGGGAATAGAGTTGTTAAAAGCTCAGCTTGTATGTTGAATCCGGTTAAGCAGCTGTAATAAGTGCGACTTGCTGCTTCATTGTTTTTTTAATGCCCTGTGAGAATACAGTCATATTGAATATTTACCCTTAGAGCTGCTTAAACCCTGCCTTCAGGCTAATCTTTCACCAGAGCATCAATCACATAATTACAGGGTGTCTGCCTTTATAGGCCTTTTAGAGGATACACATAGTTTACATGATTAACGGGGCTTAAAACAGAAAGCACCGGCTTTTTTTAGTCATTCACTAAATAAAAAGCCTAGGTGGGCAGGCCACACTGTCACCATTCCCACTTTTCTTGGCTGTTTCTCATACCAGCTTCTTGTTTACTGATAAGATGGAAAGCCCCATTCACTAAAAAAAAAAAAACAATTCAATAATGGATAAATGACCTTTGCAGACTCTGCTTGCTTTATTTTTCCATGTCGTGAACCACATACAGCAGTACCTGTGCCTCCATAGGGCAGGTCTTGTGCAATTGCTGAACCAAAACAAAAGGCTGCTTCTCCTTTCCTCTCTTTTTGGAGCCACCTTACTGCTTTACTGCTGCCCTATGGCTCCATTACCCATTCCAGCTGTGATCATTACATAAAGGCTTCTTTAGCTATTAATGCCGGCTTAAATGAAAGCGTTTCAGTGAATAAAAATGGTGAAGCAGGGAAAAACGAGAAGGAACTGCACATCAGGAACTTGTTGATTGAAAAGCAGGCCATATGACTTTTGTGCCTTTTACAAGTGGCACAGTATTTAGGTCTGAAATCAAATACTAATTATAAGCCCAGTTTCCTCTAGGGGTGCAGTTACAAAATGAAGAGATTTTCCTTATGTAGTAGTAATCACATTGCATATTCTGCCGATTGGCACTATTAAAGGAGCACAACCAACGCAAATCGTGAGAATATAAACTACAGTATAGAGTACAACAGCAAAAAATAAGACTAGTAGCATCAAACACCTGCTTTAGCACTGTTATGTCTCTTTTATCTCCAAGAAACTTTTAACTTTAGACTGAGACCTGCATTCTGAGTCTTCATATTAGATCAGCAAAAAATCAAATTGTTTCCAGGAGCTATAATGTTTAGAGTTAATTTTTACATGCATTGTCTGGTATTTCTACCAAACAGAGAAAATTATCGTGACATAACAATGTCAAAAGCACTTTACTGAATCTGAGGGACCACAGCCTATCCATAGGTCAAGTCCACATGAAGTCCTACTCAGGTGGACACCAAAAGTGGGATTATTTAGGATTACCAGTTACCCTAACATGCACATCTTTAGGGATGCCCAGAGAAAAGCCAATGCAGACATGGAGAGAACATTCAAATTCCACACAGAAAACAACTGGACACAGGATTTGAACCCAACATGCTGAATCCTTGAAACAGCAGCACAATCCACTACACCAGAGGAAAGGTATTACAGCATTATTATTATTATTATTATTGCTGATGTTGCTGTTAATCCATTTCCTATCCTGCTTATCCAATTCAGGGTCACTTTCAGTCAGTGCCTATACCATGAATATTAGGCACAGGGCATGGACCAACCTTCATACACACACCCATTCACAATTTAGGATCAACAACTCACATGTAATATCCTAGGCAGGATATTAAGATGGTTCCCTGACTTTGAGCTGCTGGATTATGCAGGTTCAGTAATTAATTATAATTAATTACTAATAATAATAATGGCTGGTCCCTGCTTTTAGCCTGATAATACTGGGATAGTGAAGTGTTTATGGGATCTTGAACAGGATCAATAAGTTTAGTAATAGATGGATGTTAATAATGAGGATCATAACATTAATACATTTGAACACTTCACATAAAACCAGACCAGTTTACGTGCAGTGTCAGCAGGGAAAATCTGCATGGTTGAAACTAATGCATCTCCAAATTGAGGCACTCAAGAAAGAACTGGGAATCTTCATGGTATCCTACTGTAACAAGTGTTCTAAAATGTCAGGTAAAAAGTACTTACTTTGCAGACTCCACTTGGAGAGCTGACAAAAGAACAAATGCCTGCAATTGCATTCAGAAATTGCCCATCAATGTGAGGAAACTCAGACATTACAATGCAGGCAAGTGATGTAAGGATTATAATACTTCCTTCAGGGTCAATCAGAAGAGAACTTATGAGAGGATCCTATAGAAATCAACCCGACTAAAAACACATTGGGGGGAATCATTAAACGTATGGGAGGCTTTTAAACAGCATAACAACAACATTGAGTGGTTCCCAAATAAACATTCTTGGCTTGAAAACTGCACGGTAAGAGAGCACATGACACATAAAGAGTTCAAATTTAGGACCAGTAGGATCAACAATTGATGGTCACCAGTATCCAAAACCTCCAGACTAGTGGCTGCAGACTCTTATCGGTATGCATGTCCTTTCTATACAATGCTTCTCAGATGTACTGAGATCCCAGGAACAACTGACCAACTTTACTACCTTTGGGAAATCTTTTCATTAGCCAAAAGTCACAAACACTTCCAACCATATTATTATGCCAAATACATAATGGAGTTCAGCTGACCAAGAGAAGAGATGCTGCGAAACTAGCCAGAGATTTGCTAGCAAGAGGTTTATCCTGTCTTTCACCAATTCAAAACCCAACTCAATAATCTTAGTCTTTTGCCAGAATCATAAAGCTTAGTACTGAGAAGAGAACCCTAAACACTAAGCACAACTGCAGTAAGTTTTCCTTTGCTTTTATCCACAGACTGAGACATGGAACACTCAAGCACTCATCTATAAAAAGGCCAATTTGTAGGGTCATTATTGTCACGTGTGCAGAGTAATAAGGTGAAATTCTTACATGTATATGGTATTCAACATGCAACACCTTAACACTCTCCAACCCCTTGCTTCATGAATATATCGACATGATCTGTAAATGTCTGATTTTCTTATCTGAAAAACCTCAACATCCATTTGTCATAAGTTACTGTAGTGTGACGTATCACTCGTAAATATAAATGAACAGCAAAACATAGTGTTTTTGCTTTGTAAAAAAATTTGAAAAATAAATTCCACCTGGCTTCCAGCAAAATTTGTGCCATTTACACAAGAAAGGTGTTTATTTCCTATCTGCACTTTGATATGTTCATTCTGCATGTGTCTGCCTGTCATTTAGTATTTAAATAATGATGCCGTGAAAAAACAAGGTAATGGTGAGAGGTAAGGGGTGGCAGTAGGAGCTTTCCACGTTTTCCCGTGGAGTAAACAGAATAACAATAAACAGACTAATAATAGAATAATAATAAAATCGAATAATAATAAAAATAATAAATGATAAATAAAATAATAAAATAGAATAATAGAATAATGTAAATGTGCACAATGATGAATTTTGGTATATCTTAGTGTGGAAATTATGCAGCGTGCCACATTTGTACCACTTCAAGAGGCAAACATTGAATTTATTTTAGTGGTATGGTACAGATTACATATGATGTGCAGTTGCAGAAAGGAACACAGTTATACAAGAAAATGTGAATGATCCATTAGTGAGCAATAGTTCTTGTTTTCCACCTCATGAACCCATTAAATGATTATTTAGTAAATTTTGTGTTTCACAATTGCAAAATCTTCTGCAAACTAATTTTAGTGTCAGTTTCATGAAACTTATCTTTTTGCTTATCACTTCTTATTACATTAAAATGCTTAAGGTTTGGTGTTCTATCTAGTATTACCCAAAAAAGGCTACTATAATTTGGATTAATGGATTACTACAAGTTTCTAATTAACTTATCATAAAACATCTTTAGAATATGAAACATAAACCAGAGCACCTGGTGAAAATCCAACAGATGGAGAATGTGCAAACGCCACACGTATAGTGAATGGGTTCAGATTTGACTCTGCATGCGAGATCCATGAGGCAGTAGAACTAACTTTGTTCTAACCAAAGTAGTGGTTGATGATGAATGGTTGCACAATGGTTAGTTAGTGCTGCTACCTTATGTATCCTACCACAACAGATCCAATGGGCCGGGTCGGAATCCACCACCCAGTTATTACTTGTGTGGAATCTATCTGTGTCTGCATGAATGTTCCCCTGGGCACTATGGTTCCCTTCCACAACCCCTAAGACGTACAGTTTAGATTGACTGGTGGTTCAAAATTGTCTCTGTGTGGGTTTGTGCTTGAGTGATGATGGACTGTTGCCTACTGGGATTGGTTCTGACCACTAATGACCCTGAGTTGGATTAAGCAGGATTAAGAGTGCTATGTTATGCTATGTTACTGCTTTAACTGGTGAACATCTTATGCAATGGCTACAGTTTTATACTGCTAATTTTCCCATCACCATCCCCCACCCAAAAAAATCTCCTGCTCTCAGTGTTTCTAATTTAGTGTTGAGGCTTTCAGTGTGTAACAAAACAGCAGATGGCCTTATTAAGCATCCAGGACTTTCATGTTCTCAACATGCATGAGGCTGACCGCACACTTTCCTAGGAAACCCATTGCAATCAAGCAATATACAGATTTTGTTGAGATTTACCGTCTTTAAACGTATAGAAAATGTAACAACATGTGGCCTAGGAAGCACTTCTGCAATAATGTTTTCTGTTTATTAAGGAAAATTAATGTTTTCAGAGGGCAGGGAACATTCATAAATCACTCTAAAATGGGTTTTTACCTTACATTATCTTTTAGCTCAACAAGCATAGTGTTATCATAAGCTAATACAGTAGGTAAAAGCCACATAAAGTGCTTGTTTCCAAGAAGCTTTGCTGTGCAGCCCAAGATTGCCATATTATCATCCTATTTCCTGGAGGAGATTGTTTTACTCCACAGCAACACTAACAGCCTAAATCACAGGCACAGAGACAGCACCATCTACTAGAGTACACCTGGGGTTTGAAAGTGCATCAGCTAATACTCCAGGGCTCTTCTAACCACCAACAAAGTGCTGAAACCCACAGAGCAGCAACGGAAACAAGATTTCCGCAGTTTAAAGCAAAAGTGTACTTTTACTGCTTTTCCAAGTCTCACCTTTGAGATTTGCGCATCATTTGCTGCATATTACAATTAATAATTATCTCTGCCACATAGCTCCAGAGTGCAATGTTGGAATTTTTAGTTATTTTCTTTGGGTACTCCAATTTTCCATCCATACCTTAAATATTGGTGTGTTAGATTAACTGGTGACTCTATATTGGCCCTCAAGGAGACTGAGAGTGGGGAGATGTGGAAACGGACTGGCATCTCATTGTGAACTGGTGCCTGCTTTGCACACTGTGTGGCAAGATAAACATTGACCATCCTTGAATCGTGAACTGGATTAAGCAAGTTTGGGAATGTTATGTTATGTTGCCTGAGTTAGCAGACAGTAATTTGGGAAAAAACATTTTGTACACTCTGTTTATTTCTTACTTTGTTTTTTCTCCCACTTCCCAAAGATTTGCTTGCTAGCTTGATTGGTGCATCTAAATTGACTGTGTGTGGTGTGTGTGTGTGTAGTTATGAGTGTGCCCTGCAACAGACTGACACCCAGTGTATCTGGAGAAGATCTGCCCTCCTCTGACCCTGAAATGGAGTAAGTGGATTTAAGAGTTAATGTGCCCCTTTAATACTACATTGTTTTTTTAACTGCACACTAATTTAGCCAATCAAGTACAGATCAGTACCTTCATTAGCCAAATCAGATATCATAATGATGGAATAAACAAAAATGTAATATAATCGAGGGTAATTTATGCCATGCAGAAAGCTGATATGTTTGTGCACTGCTATTATATTGTCATATTGTCATAGAATGATTCTACTGTAGCATCCGGCTAACGTGTCTAATAAATCTATTTTCTAAATTAACTTTTTAAAGTAGAGGAGAATGAGGAGTTGGAACCAATTCCAGCATAAGTGTGTGCAAGGCAGGAGATGGATGGGTCAACAGTTTATTGAGCATATTTAGAAACTCCTTTCAACTTTACACCAAGGACAGGAGCTAGAAACCAGATGCCCTGGAAGAAGATGACACAAACATGGGCAGAATCAGTGGCATCAGAAGAAGGGCTTTAGAGGCTTAATGCTGCATTTACATGTTCTTCGATAATTTGGAGCTCCGAGTTGTAACAGTTCAGTCGATTTCTGATCAGACAATTTGGAGAAACGTAAGTTTCCTATTGATTTGTTACTTGGTCTACAAAAAAATGTAATTAAACAATATTATTTGTGTAAATAAAAAGCAAAATAAACTTATTAAATGTGTATCAATTACTTTGCTACAAATTCAATTTCGACCAAGGAATTACTGGCTGAGTAAATTGTAAGTTTAATTTTACCCAATTGAATTGAAGGTGAAAGGTCAGCTTTACATTTCAACTAGGACAATTCAGGTAGCTTTGCCTTGACCAAATTGTCTGACTTGTAGCCCAGAGTTCTCTGTGTATTCACTTGAATTTTCCATCTCGATACTTGTATTTAGCATCCGTCCGAGAGTATGTGTACGCAGTACAAGCCTCTGATATGTTGTGCCAAGCCCTTAATCTTTTTGTTTATTTTTATTTAATTAATCCAGTGAATCTGAAACCCCAAGGACCCTCCTTCCACCCCACCACTCTTCAATGTGATATCTGTATATCTCTATAGTTCTATATAGTTCTATAAAGAACTCTTTAAAATTTAATTGCAACAAAATTGAACTCCTGCAAATTGGGACTAAAGTGCAACTTAATAAAACGAGCTCCTTCCCAGTCCATCTTGGCGATGATCTCATCAGACCTGCCTCTACTGCAGAGAATCTTGGTGTCATTTTTGATTCCTCCCTCTCTTATTCCGCCCACATAAATCACATTAAGAAAGTTTCTTACTTCCACCTCTGTAACATATCCCATGTTCGCTCCTTCCTCTCCTTTTCTAATGCTGAGACACTTGTCCATGCTCTTATCACATCTCGCATAGATTATTGTAACTCGCTGCTGGCAGGTGTCCCTTCTAATCTTATATCACAGCTCCAGCTTATTCAAAACTTGGCTGCAAGAGTCCTTACTCAAACCCGCAGTAGTGAGCACATCACACCCATCCTGCTCCGTCTTCACTGGCTCCCTGTGTTTTACAGCATCGAATATAAAATCCTACTAATAACCTACAAAGCCATAAATAACCTCGCGTCAAAATACATCAGTGACCTTCTCCATCACTATATGCCTGTCCGCCCATTAAGATCCTCCGATTCTGGCAATCTTGCTGTGCCCCACACTAATCTACACTCCATGGGTGACAGGGCCTTCAGCTGTTTAGCGCCCAGACTCTGGAATGACCTACCGAAATTAATCAGGTCAGCTGACTTGATGAATTCTTTTAAAAAACAACTCAAAATTCATCTTTTCAGCAAGGCTTTTAGCTCTACCTGACTTTATTATCCTTCTTTCAGTTTACCTTTCTGTCAAGATGCTCATGTAACCTGTATGTGTGTGCTAGACCATCAATTATGTTGTTTGTTAGGCTTTCTCTGAATTTACTGTCTTAATCTTCTTTTTTATTTATTTGGTTTGTACTATGCTATATACTGTATACCCTGCTGTTCTTTCTTATATTCTGTAAGTGCCTTGAGCATGGGAAAGGCGCTATATGAATAAAATGTATTATTATTATTATTATTATTATTATTTTTATTATATCAACATGCGCAAAAGCCCCAGTTGGACACCCCTCTACTTCTTGATGTTATGTATATTTATCTACGTGCCTGAAACACCGATCAGATCCCAGCACTCTTTGGCTCAATCTAGACACCAAAAATAGGGATAATACCAAAAAAATAATCAAAATGCCCATGAGGAGAACATGCAAAACCCTTCCATATGAGCAGAAAATCAGAGCTGAAGAGCTTTGAGGCACAGCTGCAATGCTGAAAACCAAGTTGTTAAACATTTGAGTTTGGTAAGTGTCTTAAGGGGATCCATTTCAGTGGACACTTTGGAAAAGAGGGCTACACTTCTGCTCTACTAACATTTGTGTACCACTTCCAAGGCAAGAGGAAATCTCACCTGAGAAAACTTGACATCACTTCTGCTTATTCCAGACTTCTTCTCTTCTAGTCCCCAGACGATAAAGTATCCAGACACAGGAAATTCAATGTTATTTGGCCAGAAAATGCTTAAACAGTCATGACCTTAAGAACCTTTACTATTTTAAAGGTATTCTTCTTCCATTCTTTGCGATGCCTAACATGTTTGCTCAATTAAATGGGGATTCCCAGGTAGGACGTCCCAACATTTTCTTATATTTTTGTCTGTTTTACTCACACAGATGTTGAGGGATTTTCGCTTGATTTCTCTGTAGATACTTTGGTTCCTACTCTTTAATGCAAAACTAATTTTGTCATGTTGATCAGTGCTGCTAAACTGAACCAACATGAGAGTGTATGTGCTGTAGCCTGCAGTGGATAGGTATCAAGTAGTGAATACTGCTTTCCAGTAAGAGTAGAGTTCACCAACTGCAGTATGGATTACGGCCAAATGAAAATAAATTTATTAATAAGACAAAAACAAAGCCCAAAAAGATCATTATACTTATTCAGAAAACATTACTTTAGCTGCCAAAAGATGAAGAAAATGAAAGTGTAGTTTTCAAAGTAAATTCTTCACATTTCACCATCCTACCAGTCACATACTGATTTTTCTAGTAAAAGTTTAGAAATGCGGCTTGAATGGGAAACCATTTTAGAAGAAGATGCTGACATATTTGCTCTATTGTGAGTATGCTGCTTTAAGGCAACAGCAATACTTTACCCGTTTTGATTGGCTGTGTCCGCTAATAACATCCCTCTGTTTCCTATACGTGGTTGGTCCAATTCAGAATGAAGTGGCTAGAGCCCATCTTAAACGGCACTACATATGAGGCTGGAACAAACTCTGAATGGGGTTTTGGTCCAAACTAGGGCTTTAAACATTTTCTGCTGAAAATCTTTCTAATTAAAAAAAAATCAAACCAAGAAATGACAATTGTCCAGCCGCTTAACTCATTTAAAAAAAATTCAGTTGGTTTCTTTTCTTTTCATCTGTCCATCCATTTTGTGAAACTGCTTTTTCAGTCTTGGAGTTGCATGGTGCCAGTATCAGGAGCAACAGCCAGCTGAGAATGAGATGCTGGTCTATTGTTGGAGACTCTGAAGTACACACACATCCACACTCCCTCTTCCTGGAGATGGTAAGTGTGCAAAATTTGACATGTTGGAGGACTCCATAGTGTCTAGAGAATACACACATTCTACACATTCAATGATCAGATCAAGTATCAAACCAAGGCATCCATTTTATTTTTGAGCTTAATTTTATTTAAAGTGTTTTTGCTGTTTTTCTACCTACTGTATATCTCAAAGATTAGCATGTTAAGTTAATTACCACTCCTAAATTTGCACAGCATAAGTGGCATAGACTAGTGCCCAATCGAGGACTGGTGACTGATTTTAGCATAATATTGCAAGAATTTGTTCTGGCCACCCAATGACCCCATCTTAGATAAAATGTGTTTGAGAATGTTATAATATGGCTATCGAAAAGCAATTTTTTTACGGTATGTATTATGGCTGTTTTAGCACTTTCACCCAATTTGTGCTTCATCAGTGATACCAAGAATGCTTATTATTTCCAAACAAACGAGCCCGTGGGTTCATTTTATCAGCAATTTATTGACTGATAACAAGAGTTTTGCATGAAGACCAAGGGGTCAATTAAGGAAGTACAAGCAGCAGCAGATATATTGTTATTGCCCATCAGTGATTGTTAGTAAGATGCATTAACACTGACTACATGTTAATGCTTCTATTAATAGTGATAGGCTTTTTAAATCCACTTAGGTCATCATCATTTTACTGCAGAGTGAAACATGTTGCATAATACACCATTTAAAATTAAACATTAAATTTTGTGCCATTGAATGCGGAAACAAGTGCACACTGAGGCACTGAAATGTCTCGCTTTTATTGGGTATGAATATTCTTATCACTCATTAAACTGCTGATAATAAACCTACTAATCCTAACTGTAGACTCAGTGCTTACCAAATGGTTTTTTCTTTTTTTTTTTGTAAGACTGAGAATAAGTGATAACAGCAGCTCTATTGTTCATTTCAGCCCTGTCAGGTGGCACTGTTCACTTTGTTAAGAAATGGGACAAGATTTATCTCAAAGGCCGCTCATTTGTTTTTGACACATGATATTTAGATATTGTCAAATGTAAAAGAAGTGATTAACCTCTTGAATGTGGTTACAATCTCTGACATCCATTTTTCTTCACTGTTTCTTTATTCAAATTAATAAGTACATCTATTGGCTTGCCTAGTGTGCTAATTCATTTTTAAAACTATCTCTTTTAAGCACAATAGATCACATGGCCAGTGTTTTTAATTCAGATATTCACACATATTTTACGGTTAAAATAAAACTCAAACAATGTTACAGAAAAAAAACATGTGATATATAAAAAGAAATGGGCATGCATGCGTTCATCCATTATTAAACCTGTATCATGCTGTTCATGGTCACTCGGAGCTGGGGCCAATCCCAGCAGCATTGGGTATAAGGGAAGAGCCAACAAACTTTGGATGACATCAAATGTATTTACATGGCACACTCACTGCTCACTTGGTCAAGTCAGTGATCACACTAGGATTTGCAGAAGTCTTGAACTGGGAGGCAGAAGCACTAACCATTGTGTCCATATTCATACACCATACAGTATATACAGTATACAATGTACTTGTAAAAAGCATTCACCCCCTTGGAAGTGTTCACATTTTATTGCTATACAGCACTGAAACACAGTGCATTTAATATGGCTTTACTGAAACTGATTAACAGAAAAGACTCTTTAATGTCAAAGTGAAAACGGATCTGTACAAATTGGTGTAAATTAATTACAAATATAAAACACAAAATAATTGATCATATTTCATATTCACCCTTTTCAAAGCAGTATTTGGTAGATGCACCTTTGGCAGCCATGACAGCCTTGGGTCTATGTGCACAGGTCCTTATCAGCTTTGCACATCTAGGCAGTGCCATTTTCCCTATTCTTCTTTGCTCAGGCTCTGTCAGGTTGCATGGGTTGTGAATTAAGAGCTATTTTCAAATCCAGCCACAAATTCTCAATTGGACTGAGATATGGACTGTGTAGCTTTGGCTTTATGTGGCACTGTGCTTATACATTTATATAGTGGTACCGCTGCTGCCTCACAGTAAGGAGACCTGGGTTCCTTTCCCAAGTCCTCCCTGCGTGGAGTTTGTATGTTCTCCCAGTGTCTGTGTGGGTTTCCCCTGGGTGCTCCGGTTTCCTCCCACAGTCCAAAGACATGCCGGTTAGGTGGATTGGCGATCCCAAATTGTCCTTAGTGTGTGCTTGGTGTGTGTGTGTGTGTGTGTGTGCTCTGCGGTGGGCTGGTGCCCTGCCCAGGGTTTGTTACTGCCTTGCACCCTGTGCTGGCTGGGACTGGCTCCAGTAGATCCCAGTGACTCTGTGTTAGGATATAGCAGGTTGGATAATGGATGGCTATATACAGTATATACAGTATATACTGTATATAGTGATAGATGAGCTTGCCTGGCCAGGATGCGTTGATAGTGGAAAGACTGGGGGATAGAACATGCATAGTGCATTATCTCTCCTGGAGCACTAGGTGGCAGCCCAGAACAAAACACGGCACCCCAACCACAATGCCACAATCAGAAGTGCTTCTGGACCATGCTAACAGTCCACAGGAAGTGTTCCCAGGTGCAGGGTAAAAGGAGCCAGCTGCCTCTGCTTCAGGAGCCAGAGTCAGGAGGTGGAGGACAAAACTTGCTGGAGGAGGAGTGGGGGTGGAATGTGAGACAGAGACAAAGACAGAAATTGAGAGAAGAAGGCAAAGATGGTGTTGTGTGCTTACTGTGCTGTGTTTGAAGGCGTTTCCCACAGCTGAATAACATTCGTGTGTTGTGCTGGACTTGTTTCTACTTTTACTTTTGTTGGGTTTTGAGGAGGTGGAGTGTCCCCTGTAGGCCAATATATATATATATATATATATATATATATATATATATATATATATATATATATATATATATATATATATATATATATATATATATATATATATACTGTATATATATATATATATATATATATATATATATATATGGTTCAATAGTTTACTGTCAAATAATGCAAACAGTACGCGACACGTGTTTCACCCTAATTCTGGGCTCATATATATACAGTGGAAACTTGGTTCACGAACGTCTCGGAACACGTACAAATCGGTTTACGACCAAAAAGTTGGCCAAACTTTTGCATCCGTTTACGACCACACACTCGGTATACGAACAAGCCAGTTTACCTTTCGGTTTGTGTGCGCCGATGATTTCCACACGTGTTCAGTCTCTCCCAGTGCAGCGAGAGAGAGAGAGAGAGAGAGACACACACGCGCGGACGAGAGAGACACACACGCGCATGAGAGAGACACACACACACACATATACATGCACGAGAGAAAGAGAGAGCGAGAGAGAGGGGGCTGGACGCATAAGGCCAAGAAGGCAGTTAAAGAATGCACCAGGCTTGTTTTTAAAGAGACAGATCCGAGCATTGTTTTAACCTCGTTGTATATAATGAAGACTTTTTTCTATTGGATTTTAACCTCCACTTCACTTCTGTTTACAGCAATCGGTTCATAGCGTGCATTGTTGCAATGTTACTTTTCTTGGTGGTTTATTAAATTACAGGTTTTTCAAATGTTCATTTTTTTCCCTGTGCTTAAAACTCATTAAAAAAGTGTTTTTAGCAAGCGGTTCAGTAGTGCTATAGCGCAAACTCTTGCAGTGTTAGTTTTCTCTGTTCAAGGTTTTCTCAGTGTTATTCAATGTTTTTACATTTAGTTTACTATTATGCTGTTCATTCTATGGTATAGTTAACTATATTTGTGCTTAAAAATCTTAAAAGAGAATATATTTACATAAAGCTCATATGGACTGGAACGGATTAACTGTATTTACATACAATCCTATGGGAGAAATTACTTTGGTTCACGACCAAATCGGGTTACAACCAGAGTTTTGGAACGAATTATGGTCATGAACCAAGGTTCCACTGTATATATATATATATATATATATATATATATATATATATATATATATATATATATATATATATATATATATATATATATATATATATATATATATATACACAGGTTTCAGTCATAAAATTAGATGACAAAGTTGATTTATTTCAGTAATTCCATTCAAAAAGTGAAACTTGTATATTAGATTCATTCATTACACACAGACTGATGTATTTCAAATGTTTATTTCTTTTAATTTTGATGATTATAACTGACAACTAATGAAAGTCCCAAATTCAGTATCTCGGAAAATTAGAATATCAATTAAGACCAATGCAAAAAAAGGATTTTTAGAAATGTTGGCCAACTGAAAGGTATGAACATGAAAAGTCTGAGCATGTACAGCACTCAGTATTTAGTTGGGGCTCCTTTGGCCTGGATTACTGCAGCAACCCATCAGTCTGTGGCACTGCTTAGGTGTTATGAGAGCCCATGTTGCTCTGATAGTGATCTTCAGCTCTTCTGAATTGTTGGGTCTGGCGTATTGCATCTTCCTCTTCACAATACCCCATAGATTTTCTATGGGGTTAAGGTCAGGCGAGTTTGCTGGCCAATCAAGAACAGGGATACCATGGTCCTTAAACCAGGTACTGGTAGTTTTGGCACTTTGTGCAGGTGCCAGGTCCTGTTGGAAAATGAAATCTGCATCTCCATAAAGTTTGTCAGCAGCAGGAAGCATGAAGTGCTCTAAAACTTCCTGGTAGATGGCTGCGTTGACCTTGGACCTCAGAAAACACAATGGACCAACACCAGCAGATGACATGGCACCCCAAACCATCACTGACTGTGGAAACTTTACACTGGACTTCAAGCAGCGTGGATTCTGTGCCTCTCCTCTCTTCCTCCAGACTCTGGGACCTTGATTTCCAAAGGAAATGCAAAATTTACTTTCATCAGAGAACATAACTTTGGACCACTCAGCAGCAGTCCAGGCGAGACGCTTCTGACACTGTCTCTTGTTCAAGAGTGGCTTGACACAAGGAATGCGACAGCTGAAACCCATGTCTTGCATACATCCGTGCCTGGTGGTTCTTGAAGCACTGACTCCAGCTGCAGTCCACTCTTTGTGAATCTCCCCCACAGTTTTGAATGGGTTTTGTTTCACAATCCTCTCCAGGGTGCGGTTATCCCTATTGCTTGTACACTTTTTTCTACCACATCTTGTCCTTCCCTTCACCTCTCTATTAATGTGCTTGGACACAGAGCTCTGTGAACAGCCAGCCTCTTTAGCAATGACCTTTTGTGTCTTGCCCTCCTTGTTCAAGGTGTCAATGATTGTCTTTTGGACAACTGTCAAGTCAGCAGTCTTCCCCATGATTGTGTAGCCTACAGAACTAGACTGAGAGACCATTTAAAGGCTTTTGCAGGTGTTTTGAGTTAATTAGCTGATTAGAGTGTGGCACCAGGTGTCTTCAATATTGAACCTTTTCACAATATTCTAATTTTCTGAGATACTGAATTTAGGACTTTCATTAGTTGTCAGTTATAATCATCAAAATTAAAAGAAATAAACATTTGAAATACATCAGTCTGTATGTAATGAATGAATCTAATATACAAGTTTCACTTTTTGAATGGAATTACTGAAATAAATCAACTTTGTCATGATATTCTAATTTTATGACCGGCACCTGTATATATATATATATATACACTCAATGCCAGTGCTAACCCATGCAGCTGGGTTTTTCGCCCACTTTTTACCCCACTTATGATTTGCTTAATGCCTAGTTCACCTTAATGGTGGCATTAGCCCTGTATATTATATTTATATTTTGTATATATATTTTAGATGCCAGAGAAAAAGGGCAGTCATCTTTGCAAGGATAAAAGAAGGATTCACGTCTGGCCAGAATGCCAAAATGGAAATAGCAGATGGACGGTCCCACCAGCAGCAGATCATTCCCCCAAACAGGTGGCAGTGTTCCTCAGCGCTAAGCCGATCAGATCACCCAAAGGGTGATGTTAGGAGTTGAAGTCTGGAAATGTAGGCCTGCTGAGGTCTTTTGGGACCACCAGAGGGTGCTGCTGAGGGAGGACTGCCCTGGTTTCTGCACAACCCAGAAATGCTCTGAACAACCTAGGCTGGAGACTGGAAGCAATTCCTCTGTCTACTTTAGAAGGAAACCTGATGTCTCACTTAAACTGAGTCAGAGTCGGGAGGCAGTGGGCAACGCTCTTTTGGAGGAGGAAAGAGTATTTGTGAAAGAATTACTTTGCTGTTTGGTGTATGTGGAAGGTACATTGTCAAAAAAAAAAAAACTTTATTTGAATCTGGAATTGTGTTGGTTATTGCTGAGTATGTGGTTTGGGGCTCAGTAGTAGTCCCAGGGTCAAAATACAAATATTTTTTGAACAAACTACCTTTAACAGGTTCTCTCTGCTAACACATCATAGTACAGCAGTGTAATTCTTTCTCTTCTCTCTCTTCTCTCTTCAACTTTGCCCCAGTGAGTGTTGTCCTGCTCCTCTTATACCAGACCCAGAACTACTTCCTGTACCAAAACATTGTCCATTGGAAGTACTTCCAGGTCACTCGGAAGCTATATAAAAGTAGGAGCCACATGTACCTGTAGCAATCCTTGGAGGTACTCCTGATCCCCAACAGGGCTATTCTGCAGGACTACATTTCCTAGCATGCCATGTGTGTGTCCACACGGGTACTGTAGCTGTGGAATGCTGCCATCTAGTGTCCTGGGGAAATGAATAGCTCACGTAATTATTCTCCCTCTGTTGTCCCAGCATGCTGGCTTCCTGGCCTGGTAAGGATCTGTGATTGTGCCCTTCCGGGATGCCAGCATCTCCGCTGCTATGGTGGCACCGTCTACCAATCTACCGGTTGAAGCAAAGAATCCTAAGCCTAAAAGTGCAACAATTTTGTACAATGATTTTATAGAAGAGAGACAAGGCAGTGACTTTAAAACGTTCTAAGTGCCGCACGAAATGCAGATCACGCGGCATGAGAGCAGCAGCAAGCCAGAAGCTGATCGAGCAAAGAGGAAGTAAAAAAAAACAACTGTTACTTGTTTCCCATTGTATCACCATTTAAGAGGGGTTTTAGAGGCGCAAACGCGTCTCCTTGGGGTGCGTTTAGCTCCTGTCTTCACAACAGCACATAGCGCTGGCAATGTAGGCAAGTGAAGTGCAGATCTCGTGGCACAGCAGCAGCAGCAAGGCAGCAGCTGATCGAGCAAAAAGGAGTTAAAAAATGAATTTTATTTCCATTGTATCACCGTTTAACAGGGGTTTCGGAGGAGCGACCGTGTCTCCTTGGGGTGCATTCAGCCCCCCTCTTCACAACAGTGCATAGCACTTGGATTTAGCAGTTGGCAAGCGAAGCAAGCATTATATATAATTGCTTGCTTTTCTTATTATATATAGACTTAATTCAGCCAAATGGTGAACCCTTTGTAATTAGTAGAAGTTTGGCTAAACAATAATGACAAAAAGAATAACATCCAATACTATAAGATATCATCTTCTCAGGCACGAGTCATTAGACAGAGTTTCTCCAGTGGTGGCATCTTTTTATATCATCCCAGGAGGGGGAAAATTCAGATGGCAGAAACAAACTTGATCTTTGAATCTGAGGACAAGAAAGGGGAAAGGATGAGAAAGACAGTACCAAGGCCTGACTTGGGGTAGAATTATTGAAACCCATTCAGCCCTGTCTTCTAATTACAAGTGTATGACAACTATTAATGATTGGGCTGTGCTGTCATTTTTTAGAGCTGATTCATTTACAGAGAAAACACAGCCAGATAGCTGGTTTTGGGATGACGCTGTGGAATGTATCATAGAGAAACTTTCTATGGACAGGATGCTTAATGGAATAACTGAGGAGGTCCATGAAGGAATACGATGTGCAGTTTCTAATGATTTAGAGAGTAGTCTGGAGAAAGAAGGTCTTTCCTATACTGACACCAGTTCCTGTGCTGCTACTTTGTTTTTGTTCAGCTCCTCATAGAAGAAACTATGATAAATGTGAGTTTATCACAGAGCCTTGCCCACAAAGTTCTGCTTAGAGTATTCAAAGCTTTGCATGTCGCCTAATTATACTGTACTGTAGATTCCTCCTCAGAATTGTGCTCCTGCCAATCAGTGTACCGGTGCTCCAGCGGTTACCGAGGAAATAAGCCAAGTCAGTAATCCGGTAAGAAGACATAGCCATGGCAACTGGAATGAACGCACTTACATTCACTGTGGTCGACCAGGTCAAAGTGCAAAGGGGTAATGGCTTTCCTCAGTCCAATTCATGGAGATTGGCATAGCAATGGTTTGCTGTTCTGTGGCTCTGTCCAAGATAAGAAAAAACAATAATTTTCATGTTTTAGTTGGATTAGCAGGGCAAGTACTTGCTTTATTGGACTTGGTCAGTAATCTCTGTAAGACCTGGTGCAAACGCTTGGAGAAAGTAGTCAAACAATACTGTACTACTTCCTGTGAAATATAGAGGAAAGGCATACATGGTTTGGATGGCAATTTCAGAGACTTCTCCCTGACCGATGCTAATAAGGAAGTGAAATAGCCTTTTTTCATATCCTTAAGATTTATGCTTTCCTCTCACTCCTCTAAAATTGAATGAATTAAAGAAGGGGATGGTCTTGCTGCCAGTGAATTTGTTCTAGATGTTGCTTTGACTATTGAAAATGAAGAAGAGACTCCTTCTCAGGATTTAGAAGAATCCTAAGAACAAACACCTGAACTGGATGGTGTTGTGCCTTCAGCCTTCTCTGTTAACAACAAGGGGTCATCAATTCATGGTATGCTAAATGTTACAGAGAGTGAATGTATGCAATTGCAGGAGGAGGACACAAGTTTAGAATATGCATTCAAAAAGACTTAAATGTACATTTTACATAGGACTGGCAAGAGACAGACCTATCATGAACATAGGACCTTCTATATATCCATCCATCCATCCATTTTCCAACCCGCTGAATCCGAATACAGGGTCACGGGGGTCTGCTGGAGCCAATCCCAGCCAACACAGGAACCAATCCCGGGCAGGGTGCCAACCCACCGCAGGACACACACAAACACACACTAGGGCCAATTTAGAATCGCCAATCCACCTAAACTGCATGTCTTTGGATTGTGGGAGGAAACCGGAGCACCCTATGGAAACCCACACAGACACAGGGAGAACACGTAAACTCCACGCAGGGATGACCCAGGAAGCGAACCCGGGTCTCCTAACTGCGAGGCAGCAGCGCTACCACTGTGCCACCATGCCGACCCCTTCTATATATATTAATTAAAAACAAAATTGCATATTTTAATGGATGGCTCTGTCTGGAACATGGAAGAAGCAGGAGCAGGGTTCAACAAAGTCACTGAGGAGAAGGGGACAGAAAGCCATTGTATTTATTAGAAAGAGTTGTAATTGGCACCCAGGAAATAAACAAGAGGATGTAGTTTGGGAAGAAACGTTTCATTTTTTTTAAGATACATAAGGTTATGCAATCCAGCAGATGGCTGGGATGCCTAACTTTCCTGGGGAGAGAGCGAGAGAGATTTATCAAAGCAAATTGAATGCTAGGGGGTCTAAGCACAGGCAATTGCTGCTGGAGAAGCTCTATTTTAGGTCCCTTTGTTTTGATAATAGGCCAAAAAACATTTTTAAGGAAAGTCAGATTTTTTTTAAAGGAGTCTAGACCTTAAACACCAATATAGGTCTACCCTTTACTGTAGAGGCAAATTGTTTAAATCTCCAGGACCAAAGTAAAAAAAAAATATATATAGTAAAGTGCCAACTTACAGCTCCATTTAGGACTTGCCATTTGGTCTTATGTTGGTCATAATGAGTACAGGTCATTGTAACTGAGGCTCTGTAGGTCTGGTGTGGGTCACCGGTATACATACTTTAACTGCCAGTATGGAGCAGCATAAACTGATCTTCAAGTCTCAGAGGCTACAGGCTGAATGTATAGAAATTATCCACATGGAGCAGCGCTGATCAAATCAAACCTTAAAGGGCCCTCCAAGAGTCAGAAAACATATGAGACCCTTTGATCAAATAACAAAAAAACGAAAGATTTATAACTATTTACAATGTGTTTCTAGCTTCTCAATGGAAGAAAAAAGTATGAACAATCTTTTATGGATCCTTTGTGATGATGCTCTACGCCATCACCACATAATCAAAGTCTTGTGCAGTCGCCTATTGACGTCTGAATGAAAGTGGACATCCAGTTTTTCACCAGACCCACTTCATGGAATCCTCTAAGATGAAACCTAAACAAAACAAACAAAAAAAGCAATAAAGAATAACTTAAAAACATTTATATGTTAGGTAAAATGCCCAGGGGGGACGGGGTGGTCTTTTAGCCTGGAACCCCTGCCAATTGTTTTTTTTTTCTCAAGTTTACCTAGAATTTTTTTGCTTTTCATTTTTTCTGTCCACCCTGGCCATTTTAATTTATCATTGGGAGGTCATTTGCAAACTTAAGAAAACAATTTAAGGGTTCTATTTCTCTTAATCATATATCTTTTTTATGTATTAATCTTTTGTATACTATGTATTCATAATTATTCTTAGCTAAATTAAATGTGTTTTTTTTAGCTATCTACTTTGTATAAAAATGTGCTATAGAAATAAAGGTTGTTGTTGTTGTTGTCGTTACACAGATTGGAAACAAAAAAAAGACATGCTAGCTGAATGAAGCGCAATAATTTTTTATTTTTCTTTACTAATTGCTGTTTTTGGCCAACTATTGGCTACAGCATCGATACAGTAAGGAAGACAGCTGAGAGACGGCTACCTCTGCAGCTCCATCACTGCTTTTCTTACTGCTTCTACGCAGAGCATATTATTTGATGGCTAGCAATGGAATTATGTGATAAACAAAAGACCTTCAGCCTTTGTGGCCTGTAGCAGCTGTTTTTGGAAATTTCTGGAACGTTATTACCCTTGTCACAATAACGACCTTCAAACATTGAGAAGGTTTGGGGCAGCCACCCGTATAATTGTTCCCGGCTGCAAAACTGATTTAAATAACAAAACATGTTCATCCAACTGAGTCCAAAACAGAACTGATCTTCTAGAGACAAGATGGAAGCTTTAAAGGCCAGCAAAGGAACTGATGTCATCAATGCCGGAACCGGAAGTGACGTCAGTGGCTGCCCCAGAGCCGGGCGGGATTTCCCCAGAATGGTCTGCAAAAGATCGAAAGGGAAAATTAGTGCACTTTGCCACCCCCTGGTGTGGCATGGAATCACAAGTATTCAAGCCCTTTAGTTGTCTCCTAAACACACGTATGTGACACCATATTGTTATCCTATGGCACTCAGCTGTAGGTATAAAGGGCCTCAACTCAGATGTCTGTATATCAGTGCATGACTGTATTTAAATATTATTAATTTTTGCTTAACTCTGCCCATTACATTGTGGTGCCAACCAACATGCAGTAGTTATACAATAAGAAGAGAAAAATGTAAAAAGGTAGTATACTATGAATTTGCTTCTGATTTTTATTTTGTAGCCATTGTACAGCTATTGTTACAGTGGGATGCAAAAGTTTGGGCAACCTTGTTAATAGTCATTATTTTCCTGTATAAATCGTTGGTTGTTACGATAAAAAATGTCAGTTAAATATATCATATAGGAGACACACACAGTGATATTTGAGAAGTGAAATGAAGTTTACTGGATTTACAGAAAGTGTGCAATAATTGTTCAAACAAAATCAGGCAGGTGCATAAATTTGGGCACCACAAAAAAGAAATGAAATCAATATTTAGTAGATCCGCCTTTTGCAGAAATTACAGCCTCTAAACGCTTCCTGTAGGTTCCAATGGGAGTCTGGATTGTGGTTAAAAGTATTTTGGACCATTCCTCTTTACAAAACATCTCTAGTTCATTCAGGTTTGATGGCTTTCGAGCATGGACAGCTCTCTTTAACTCACACCACAGATTTTCAGTTATATTCAGGTCTGGGGACTGAGATGGCCATTCCAGAACGTTGTACTTGTTCCTCTGCATGAATGCCTTAGTGGATTTTGAGCAGTGTTTCGGGTCGTTGTCTTGTTGAAAGATCCAGCCCCGGCGCAGCTTCAGCTTTGTCACTGATTCCTGGACATTGGTCTCCAGAATCTGCTGATACTGAGTGGAATCCATGCGTCCCTCAACTTTGACAAGATTCCCAGTCCCTGCACTGGCCACACAGCCCCACAGCATGATGGAACCACCACCATATTTTACTGTAGGTAGCAGGTGTTTTTCTTGGAATGCTGTGTTCTTTTTCCTCCATGCATAACGCCCTTGTTATGCCCAAATAACTCAATTTTAGTTTCATCAGTCCACAGCACCTTATTCCAAAATGAAGCTGGCTTGTCCAAATGTGCTTGAGCATACCTCAAGCGGCTCTGTTTGTGCTGTGGGCAGAGAAAAGGCTTCCTCTGCATCACTCTCGCATACAGCATCTCCTTGTGTAAAGTGCGCCGAATGGTTGAACGATGCACAGTGACTCCATCTGCTGCAAGATGATGTTGTAGGTCTTTGGTGCTGGTCTGTGGGTTGACTCTGACTGTTCTCACCATTCGTCGCTTCTGTCTATCCGAAATCTTTCTTGGTCTGCCACTTGAGCCTTAACTTGAACTGAGCCTGTGGTCTTCCATTTCCTCAATATGTTCCTAACTGTGGAAACAGACAGCTTAAATCTCTGGGACAGCTTTCTGTATCCTTCCCCTAAACCATGATGGTGAACAATCTTTGTCTTCAGGTCATTTGAGAGTTGTTTTGAGACCCCCATGTTGCTACTCTTCAGAGAAAATTAAAGGAGGAGGGAAACTTACAATTGACCCCCTTAAATACTCTCTCATTATAGGATTCACCTGTGTATGTAGGTCAGGGGTCACTGCGCTTACCAAGCCAATTTGAGTTCCAATAATTAGTTCTAAAAGTTTTGGAATCAATAAAATGACAACGGTGCCCAAATTTATGCCCCTGCCTGATTTTGTTTGAACAATTATTGCACACTTTCTGTAAATCCAATAAACTTCATTTCACTTCTCAAATATCACTGTGTGTGTCTCTATATGATATATTTAACTGACATTTTTTATCGTAACAACCAACGATTTATACAGGAAAATAATGACTATTAACAAGGTTGCCCAAACTTTTGCATCCCACTGTAGGTGCATTAACATAAATTGTGTAGGGCACTTGTCATTTTTATGTCTGTGTGTCTGTCCAATATCATTGAAATTTGCTATTTTTCAAATAAATATGTCAAGAAGGTTCAAACTGCAACATCTAAAATAGTGTGATGTACAATCTTTGACATTTGACAATCATTTGACTGGTGAATTTTCAAACTTGTCTGTCTTAAAAAAGTGAAACATTCAGTACAGCCTCAATTAGTGGGTAATTTATTAAGAGACAGAGAGGAGAACTTCTAAAGCATAGAGGAATGAAGAAACTTTATAAGGGGAGAAAGTTTCCAAGAGTCCAAAAATAAGAACAGGAGCAGTCTCATGGGAGGGATAATGTTTGCAGCCGCGTCTTTTCCAGTTTCACAAAATTGATCTGCCTCTAGGTTGGCCAGGTAGGATCCAGCAAACAAAATAAATTTCTGTTTGTTTTAAAAAGGGTTAGTGAAAATTCAAAGCAAGACAGTTCACACAAAAACAGAGAAAAAAGTTATTAGACACTGTGGGTGACCAGGAGGAAGGACATGCATCCTGGCTGGGGTAATAGACGTTTTCATACTTGGCCAGGAGGCCATAATAGAAGGACCGGGAGAATGGACTCACCAGGAGCAGGTCATTCCCCAACACAGCAGGTGGCAGTGTTCCTCAGGGCTAAACCCAATTAGGGGTTTAATGGGAAATGGAGTCTGGAAACGTAACCCTGTCAAGGTGTTTGGGGTTTTCCAGAGTGCAGTATCGAGGGGGAATTGCCCTGGTTTCCACACAACCCGGAAGTGCTCCAGATGACTAAGACAAGGGACCAGAAGCAGTTCCAGGGTCAGGCTTAAAAGAAAGTCTCCTGCCTCATTTGGATTGAGTCAAAGTCAGGAGGCAGTAGGCTATGCTCTTGGAGGGGGGAGTAGGAGGATTGTGCTTGGAGCTTTATTTTGTTATTATTCTTGTGGAGGTGTTGGGGCTCAATAAAACCCTTTATTTGAGTTAGAAGTGTGTCTGAGCATTACTGTATCTGAGATTTGGGGCTCTTTGGCACCCCTTTGTGGTTACAACACATAGGATAAAAGGCAAAAAAGAAAAAAAAAAAGATTCTTCTGCAAACTTAGATTTTTCTTGCTAAACTTCAGATACTTTTTATATTCAAAGGTGGCGTTATTTCTCTATGGCAAACTCACATATGCTGTACTGAATACATTCAGTATGTTCTATATGTATGGCATAATCAGTATGGTCAATATGATACATTACGAGATACGATTTGAAAACTGTGTGCACTCCATGTCTTACCAACTGCAAGGCAGATCATAAACTGGGACTAATCTGTAGTCAGAGGGACAAGAAATAATTAGAATATTACTTTTCAGTTTAGCTTTTGGGGGAATATAATAGAATCTACGTAGACTATGTATTAATACAGTATATAGGCAAACATTTTCACATACAGTAATTAGCTCTATCAATTTAACAAAACCTAAAATAACTAACAAATGGTTGCTTTGTTTGCCTTATAAGAGTTCACTTTAACTTGCTCAGCATGTTTTGTACATTTTCCAGTTCTATTGGTCCAATATCCACATCTGAAGGCAACACAGATCCCCAATACCAGATGCTGAAACACTGGCAGAATTACACATGTAGATGAAATGCCATAGTGACAGAGGCTCAAGGAAACTTTCATCCACACCAATTCACTTCTCATTTGTCTCTTTAAGTTGTAAAATATAAATTAAACGTAAAAAGTAAAAAATACAAGCAAGGAAAGCAAAAAGTCTCATAACTTTTGTAGAAATTAATTGAAGAAGAAAGGAGCTCACAATATGTGGCTCTGTAAGCTGTTATGCATACATTGAATAAACATGAAGTTGGAAAAATCAATCAATGCCATTTTATTGTCATTTCAATTGGAATCTGATATCAATGAAAGCTATTGAGACACCACAAACATATTTGGGCTTGATTATTAATTACACCTTATAAAGTTAGAATAAAAAACATGTATTATATGCACTCTAATAATGCATGCAAATAAATTCTATTATGACTGTGTGAAGAATGGCCGGGAACCTTACCCGGCTGGGATACCTCGTGTGGAAGGACAGAGGGAGACAGTCTGCACAGGGCATTGTCTTCCCTGGGTTGCTAGAGGACATCCTTCCTGGGATTCCCACAGGGCATCATGGAAACTGGAGTTCTTTGGGTCAGCCCAGTATGATTCTGTGGGTACTGCCAGGAGGTGCTGTGGGGAATAGCGATCCCTACTTTATGTGGTTCCAGACTTACCCGGAAGTGTTACCAGGCAAAGCCTTTGGAACGTCGGAAGTACTTACAGGGCATACATAAAAGGAGCTGCCTACCTCAACTCCAGGAGCCAGAGTCAGGAGGAGGAGGAGGATGAAGCTTGCTGGAGGAGCAGAGGAGAGAGAGAAAGAGAAAGAGAAGAAGAAGAATTGCTGTGTGCTTATACAGTATGAGTACTTGCAGTTGTGGCTTGGGAAACACCAGTTAAGAGTTTCCCACAATAAAAACCTTTAGTTCAGTGCAACTTGTGTCTGAGCCTGTTTGTGTTTGGGGATCTGGAAGGTCCCCTGGTGGCCATAACTGTTATATCTGGATATAACTCGTCGTAATAACAATACTTAATAAACAAAAATGTGATATCTATTGCCTTGATGAATTGCATAAATAAAAATTAAAAAATGCTTCAAGTTTTAAAACAGTCAACTACTGTATGTTCCGAAACACACTCAAATGTAATGCTATTGTATGTGTACATTTTCTGTCTTGTTGTTAAACGCTGTGTTTTAATGCTATACTAAAATCACTGATCGATGGTCTTAGTTTAAATACAGATTTTCTTAGGCCCTCTCTAATACAGGTAGGCAGATTGTTTCAAAATTTGTCTGTCCTTGTTAAAGGCTTGCCTTCTACAACAGCTTTATTTATCCTCTGCATTTTAAGGGACTATAGTTTGAGATCACAATGGATGGAGTACAAGAAGTGAAAAGTTCTGTAAGGTACAGGAGACCTAAACCATTCTTGATTTTATATATCGATAGGATAGATTTTAAAATGAATTGGAAGCAAGTACAGCGATGCAATAGATGTTTAGTATGTGAATGATTCAAACAGTCTGAAAATAAAGCATCAAGATGATCTGTTTTACTTGTGACAAGAAAAACATGAATACAGTTCTATTCTAAGCTTATGGCACAATTTTTAAATCCAGAGTAGTGCTGTAGTGCAGACGAGCTTTGAAACCTTTGACCTGTAAGTTACCTTAGCTCAGCCTGGTGTGAGGCAGAACATTCACACAAAAAAGAACAGTGGTTGAAGCATGTCAGTATAGCTCAGAGTTTATTTAGTTATTTAGTTACACTGGCCTATGACCAATTTCTATTTAAGCTTTTATTCAAGTTGTGCCAAAGCACCACAGAGTATCTAAACAAATAGGGTACTCCATAGACAGTGTGGCATGCGGCTGGGGGTGGACCCCAGCCAGGGCGCCCAGGAGGACCGAGGAGGGCTTGTGCCTCCTCCAGATCATGAGGGGGCGACCTCCCTGGTTGTGTTGGGAGCCATGGGTAGAGGGCTTGGAAGCCTAACCCTGTAGGGGCTCGTGGCCACCGCCAGGCAGCGCCCCGGTGCCTGAACAACGCTGGACCTCAGCACTTCTGCCACACCAGGAAGTGCTGGGGGGAAGAGGAGCAGGGACACCCGGAGGGCTTCCGGGTGTGCAGCCGGCACTTCCGCCACACGGGGGTGTGTCCGCAGAAGATTGCTGGGAAGCAGCTGGAGCCCATTCGGGTTGTTATATAAGGGGCCGCCTCCCTTCATTCAGTGGCAAGAGTCGGGTGGAAGAGGACGCAGCTCGGAGAGAGGAGTGGAGGCAGCCAGAAGGAAGGCATTTGGAGACTGTGAGGCCTGGACTTTGGGGATCGGTGCTGGAGGCACTGGGTTGTGCACTGACTTTTGTAAATAGTGTATATAATAAAATGAGTGTGTTGGGTGAGAAACCATTGTCCGCCTGTCTGTGTCTGGGTCCAGTTCCACAAGAGTAATAAACAGCATTGTTTCTCCTATGGGATGGCTCACTTGCTTGCTTATTTTTGGATATTTGAAAACTCTCATCCCTTATAACCTAAAGTTTCCGTCATTCCTATACACTTGGATGTTCTTCTTCATGAAAGTAAGGTTATTTGCCTGTCTTCCCGAGTTTGATATTCTCTTGCAGGAAGCAACCATTTATTTCCATCTTGGAGTCACTGGTGACACTTACTGGGATGTCTTACTCACAGTTTATATTGATTTAGTCCATTTTATACTTGACATCTGAAATATATAACCATTTAGGTAGTCACTTTACACGTAAAGTCAGCAGAACAATGCATATTTAATAAATAGAAATTAAACAATAGAAGAGCCAACACCTTATCATGCACTCTGTAGCCATCTAAATATGGAAGAAGACATAAGCAGTTACATATTCACTCTGCACTGTGCCCGCCTGCTGTTTACTAAAATGGATCTCCCTTGATCTACAGTGAAAAAAAAAAACCTTGACATTTTAGGAAGATTAACAACAGAGCTTTATGAGATGAAAATCCTAAAAAGGAGTGTGTATTTTATAGCCTGGGGTGTATTATCGGTTTAGACAGCTTTAATTATTTACATACAAAAAAATATGATGTTAATATAATTCATAAGAAACAAAATATATCTACTTTTAGAGCATAATTTCAAGTTTACACATGAGAAATGACGCTTGAATTTATATTTGATGTTAATTTCGATTAATCCCTGATACACTGTTGCTTTCCTTGTTTTCCTCTCTATTATCTGTGCATCCATTTTCCAACCCACTTAATCCAATTTTAGAGTTGCAAGAGGCAGCTTCAGCTGCAAGAAAGGAACGAACTGTGAATAGGATGCTAGTTAATTGCAGGGAAAATGGACAAATTCTTTCAAACACAGGCCATTTCAGAGGATCTTGTGAACCTAACAAATATACCTTTAAAGACTGGTGAAGAAAACTGTAGTATCCTAATGAAACCTCACACAGATACAGGGAGATCATGTAAACTCAACAAACACAGGGACTGGGCTGGCATTGGAGCTGAAGGGTCAGTGCTAATTATGGGGCTGCAGTGCTCTCCTTCACATTTAAGTTGTTAAAATTTAGAAGAAAACTACTTTCTACTGGCATTTAATGTGTTAACCCCTGAACATATATTTAATTTGAGCTAATGTTGATACAAATGGTTAAAGCAGTATTATACCTTGCAGTTTTAATAATTATGTTGGAATGTCATGCTGGAGTATTGGTTAGTGTCCCTGCCTCACAGCTCCAAAGTCAATTCAAATCATGACACTGTGTGTAGGTTATGTTTTCCATGACTGCATGTCTGCTTCCTTGCAGGCTTAGACTGAATGAATGTGTGCTGAAATTTACTGGCATATAGTCTTGGAATACTGTCAAGCACTCTGTGCTTTCAGGAAAGGCTCCAGCACCCTACAACCCCTGTGGAGCTGGTTAACACTGCGACTACATCTTGAATCCAAGTCCTCAGTTCAGTAGTTGGCTTGGAAGTTGCATACTCTACCTGTGTCTGTGTGGGTTTTTCTCCGATTGCTCCAATATTCCTCACACATCCTGAGGTTAGGTGGATTTATGATTCTAAACTGGCCCAGTGTAGGTGTAGAGTGGTGTATAGGCCCTCCACCCTGTTCAGAGATGTTTACTGCATGCTCTGCTATGACTCTGAAATAGATTAAGTAGATTTGCGAATGTTATACTATGTTAAATATAATCTATTCGAGGAAAAGTGGTCTTAAATCTATAATTATCTTCAATGCCAAACAGTGAATTTTCTACACTTATGAAGGAGATTCTGTCAGAGTCTTTCATGTTTATTAATTTTACATACAGTTCAGTGGTTCAATCTGCAGAGTTACTGACAAAAATAACATTGAACACCAAGGCAATAGCAAAGATGTATTTTATTTCAAAGACATATATTTAGCTTCTTAAAAGTACTTTATGTAGAATTTCTACAGATGGGGAAAAAAAATTTATTTCATATTCCCCAAAAATAGGCACACTACTCAAAATGTTTCTGGCTTATCTGTGAATGAACTGATCTTATGGTCTGCAAGTATTACTGGAATATTAACTCACTCGTAGTCTTTAACTGATTATTAATAATTTCTGCCACTTACTGCAGGAAGTGCAAAACAAATATACACTCAGTAGTGTAAAAATGGGTGGGACTGCCATTTTGTCTCCAGAACAGCCAAAGTTCTTCAATCCACATATTCAACAAGGGGCTTTAAAGATTCATTAGGGATTTTCATCCGTGGTGAATTGACAGCACCATGCAGTCACTGCAGATTTTGCCGCTGCACATTCTTGCTGTGAAACTTCTGTTATACCTCATCCCAGAGATGCTTTATTCAGTTGAGATCTTGGCTCAGTGCAGGCAATTAGGGTACACTGAACTCACTGTTGTGTTCTTAGAACTGACTTGAAATGATGTGTGCATTCTGTCATGGTGGAATGATCCTTTTGAGAAGGGATATACGGGTTAGCACCAATGCTTGAGTATTCTGAGAAATTCAGATGATGTTAAATTTGTTTCAAAAAAGTCTAAGGTCGTCAAGAAAACATTTCCCATTCCACTACACTACCACAACCAGCCTGTTCCATTGACAAAAGCCTGAAGAGATCCATGGATTCATGCTGTTCATACCAAATTCTGAACCTACCTTCTGCATGTCACAGTACCAGTTGACAATTTTCCTATCTTCAGTTGTCTAGTTTCAATTATGTGCTCACTGTAGCTTGATCTTCTTGTTTTGAAGCAGACAGGAGTGCAACCTAGTATGGTTTTCTTTTGCTTTAATGTCCCATGTGTTATGCTTTTATTCGAGTATTTGTGGCCTTTTGTTAGCCCCTTATTAGTCTGGCCATTGAACCCTGATTTCTGCCATAAATTATATATTTTTCACCCACAGAAGTGCCCATTGTGGCTGTTTACGTTTATTACACTTTTCTCTGTATTCTCTAGATAACACAGTGTGTGAACATCCCTCAGGACCCAGTTTCCAAAAATCCTGAAAACACCATGTCTGGCATCAGCATTCATACCTTTCTACTTGTGTCTTCTCTGTTCTAATGTTTAGGTAATAAAATTAACCTTTTGACCATGTCTGCATTCCATATTCCACATGATGAGCAGCAGTCACGTAATTGGCTGCTTGGAGGAGCAGTCTATTAGCATTAATTGGTAGGTGTACTGAATAAAGTGGTGTGGACACTGGGTCCAGTTCCTCAAACCTGACACAGACAGGCTCTGGACACAATAAAACAAGAAGATTTTTAATCATAGGAAACTCATCCCCAAGCGTTGCACAAGCACAAGTACAGAAAGCTTAACCAACTCTTTGCCTCTTCTTCTCGGAGCCTCCTCTGCTCCTCCCAGCATACTTTGTCCATCTTCTCTCTTTTTATGTAACACCCAGGAGTACTTCCAGTGTCTCATAAGTGTGGTTCAAAAGCACTTCCTGGTGAGGTGGAAGCCCCATAAAGTATGGCTCCCCAGTCCCTGCAGCACCCCCACGGAACCAAAAGTGCCTTGAGCATGAGAAATGCACTAAATAAACAAAATGTAACATTTATTTTAAAAGGGCAGGGTCGGCAAACTCCAAGTCCCATTGCTGCAACCCTGGGAGGGCTGCCATCTAGGGATCCAGGAGAAATAATGCCCTGTGCACACTCTCTTCCCCCAGTCCTTCTATTGTGGAGGAGTCCTTACTGGGTAAGAGCCCCTGCAGTCCCTCACAGCAGCTACTGTGTATATGTAACCTTAAAAATATGATTTATTTTATTCATTTGTTGTTGACATTCTGCTACAATATGGCACCTTTACTGATTCAAAAATGTTTTCCAGCTTTTAAAAAGAATATATTATGGGATATCTGCCTCACCTCTGCCTTTCTTAATTCATTTACATGACTGCCTTGGAATCTTCCTAATGCATGTCATTCATTTCAGCTAATTAGTTTGTATATAAGTGCCAAAGACATCAGGCTTCCTTCAATCACGGAAACCTCTCCAAGGAAATGATGCAGTTAGGTTGCTTTTCTTTTAGATTTTCATTTATGTATGTCCATGCACCCGCACATTGTCGCTTTGTCTCCACTGGGAACATCTTAGAATGCCACAAAGCATAAAGCTGCATAAAGCTAAAATAACATTCCTCAAGTCCTTCAGCCTTACTGTATACTTCACAATCTAAGAAAATCTGACAGTGGCTACTAAAAACAAGGTAACATTAGGGACATGGACATTCCCTATGTAATATAAAAGGTGGTTGCTGTAGAAACCACCAGCCGTTCTGTGTTAATATTTGTCAAGAAGAATGTTGCTGTGAAGCCATGTTTGCATCTGCCATGCTGCTAATGTTCTGTAGGATGAAGCAATACGGAGAAAACAGGAAATCAAACAATATGGAGAAAATAAAAAAGAACAAGAGGGGGCCTCTAACGTAACAACCCCAACAAACATCTATACTGAGAAAGAAAATATGAGCAAAAAAAACATTCATAGCTTTGCATCTTTCAGCGTGTGCATTCCTTTTCCAAACCTGCTTATTCCCATGCAGATCTGAGGGGAGCTGGAGCCTATCCTGACAGTACCTGCAGTTAAGTGGTGTCTAGTTGAGACACCAGTCAAATGTAGAGAAGAGCTGCTCACGTTCACTTTAACAGGAAAATTTAGAAATGCAACTCAGCTTTATCACAATTTAATTCTAAATCATTATATTTTGATCTTATTATGTGTCATGAATAGTTGTAAATTTTATGGTTTCAGTTTTATCTTGTTTTCCATATATGTACAGTATATTTTTCTCTTCCATTTGTTCTGTGTAAATTATGACCGTTCAGCGCATGCTCCCCACCTCTCTCTCTCTCTCTCTCTGCCATTTTGTCGCTATTGCATCACTTCTTCTTGGAGGCAAGTCCTGTGAATATAGTGGATTCAGACAGAGACCCCTTCACAACACTTGAGTTGTAGATCTGATTTTAAATTGATAAATTTTCTCTTTTTACCTATCAATCTACACTCAACAACCCATAATGTTAAAGTGAAAGCTAGTTTTCAGAAGTGGTTGAAAAGTTATTAGAAATCAAAAACTAAAATTTCTCATTTATATAAGTATCTAGGCTCTTAATTCAGTACTTTGTAGAAGTCCCTTTGTCATCAATAACAAATTTGACTTTCTTAGTTATGTCTATACAAGTTTTTCATACTTGGATTTAGGCAGTTTATTTTGTTCTTCCTGGCAGATACCTTAGATTGGATGGGAAGCATTTGTAAACTGTCATCATTAGGCCTCTGCCCAGATGTTCAGTAGAGTTTAAGTCTGGCTTTGGCTGGGACACTCAAGGATAGTAAGAGACTTGTCCTAAAGCCACTCCAGCATTGTCTTGGCTGTATGCCTCTGGTCATTGTTCTGCTGAATGGTGAACCTCTACTCCACTCTGAGGTCATGAGCACTCTGGAACAGGTTTTCTTCAAGGAACTCTCTCTATTTGGCTGTATTTGTCCTTCCCCCAATTCTGACCAGCCACCCTGTCTCTCACACTGAGAACTACCCCCACCACTTGTTACAATTGTGATGGTATTAGGAAGGTGGTGAGTAGTGCTTTGTCTTCACTAGGCATAGTACTTGGAGTACTTGGATACTCTCAGAGACCTTTAAACTATCATATGCCATTTCCTCAAGAGTGGCTCATATCTAGCCATTCTACATAAATGCCTGATTGATGGAGTGTTGCTGAGATGGACATGCTTCTGAAGGTACTCACATCTCAGCAGAGGACTTCTGAAGCTCATTTAAAGTGAGCATTGGGTTCTTGGGAACCTACCTGACTAAGGCCCTTCTTCCCTAGTTACTCAGTTAGGCCAGATGACCAACTCTTGGAAGAGTCCAGGTGGTTATAGTCCTCTTTCATTTCACAATTACCAAGACCACTATACTCCTGGGAAACATCAACACAATAGATATGGTTTTATACCCTGGCCCTGATCTATGCCTGGCCACAATTTTATTGTGGGGGTCATCAAAGAGTTCCTTAAACTTCATGGCTTGGTGTTTGACCTGACAAGTAGTGGGAATTGTTGGGCCTTACATAACAGGTGTGTGCCTTTCTAAACAATGTCCAACTTATTCAGCTTGTCACAGTTGGATTCCAAGGAAGTTTAAGACACATCTCAAGGATAATTAAAGCAAACAGAATGAACCTGATCACAATATGAGTACCACAGCAGAGTCTCCACAAAACCAAATGACAAGACACATACTTCTTGTAGAAGAACAGAACAAGCACCACATGGACATTATAGCAAGGTGTGGGCAGCTCCTACTGACCTAAGCATAAGGACTTCAGGAAGGCCAAAAAGGGTGTCTTCATGTTGGGAGGTATCATATGATGTTCACAAGCCTGAGGGGAAAAAAAAAAACAAATAAGAGATAAGAAAAGGTAAATTTATGATGTCTGTGTTTAGATAAAACTTGATCAGCATTCTCACATGCAATGAGCTATGGCCAAACAAGACTAATAGTTGTTACATTGGGCATTGACTTTACCAGACATACCTAGTGTCCTGATATAAACAATTGCCCAGTTATGGCATCACTTATGATGATAATGCAGTTAGGAAGATACCAACACATGTTGAAAAAGAGGAGGTGAATTGGCAACACTACAGCTTTATGGGTCAACAAGAGTGTTTGAGGAACAGCAACAATGCTGGTAGTTTCATGCATGACAGTGGAACAGGTGTATCAAAGAAAGGTAGTCTACCTAAAAAAGAACACCATAAATAAATAAGACCCTCAGATAAGAATTAGGGCAGCAGAGACTAACCTCATTTGTGCAGTGACATGCAAGTCAAGTCGGGGAGCATGCTCTGGTAGAGTGTGTTGCTGCACCCGCTACACAATGAAACAACTTGGGATCCCTGTCAAACCAACAGTACCCAAGGATTTCCCAGAGAGACACAGTACCAATGGAGTCTAGTCTTCGTCTCAGGTCATTGGATAGCATCAATGTCTTGCAACCATATAGCAAGACAGAAAGCACCAGGACTCTAAAGACTTGGACCTTCATCATTTTGCATAGATATCGGGATTGCCACACACCCCCTGAATTAAGAAAATGGACAAGTAGAAATTGAGCGTAGAGAGTGATTCTATCCATTATATGCCAGGTGGCAAGGGTCCTCATACAACAACCTAGTTGGGTCAGTGGAAGTGTGCTGTCAGTGGAAGACCTCCCTACTTTCTCAAAATTATCATTTTTATTCCATTTTATTCACTTTCATTCTACATGCTGTTCTGGCTTGTCCAGGCCTCTGTATCTCCCCTAGCTAAGTGCTCACCAATTTTTTGATTATGAATGACAGGTTAATCTTTGAGATGTTCCATATACAGTACCTCTTCTTATGCAAAAATAATCGGTTGATAAAAAAACATTTGATACGAAGAGTTTGACCAATTAGATCAGTGGATTAAAGGAGAGCATCAATTGACAAAGCTAGCTAGCCTGAAGAACTGTCAAAGGAATCGCACAAGTAGAAAGATTAATTTGTCTTCCCTTTAGTCAAAATAAATGTGTGCATATGTTATATCATAATATGTTGGAATACAACTTCATAACCAATCAAAATAAATGTACAAAGAGCTTCTGACAAATGGTAGCATTCATGCAAGGAAAGTGGCAGACTTGTAGTTGGTCTTGAAGGCTCAGTAGTTGCTTTTTCAACATCTAACAGTCCAGACTGTGTCTACCACAGAAGCTTTGTGTATCTAAACACAAGAACACTTTCACAACTTCATGAAAATAGCAATGACCATAACCTTGAATGCTATTTTCCAAGATTCAAAAACTAAGCAGACATAATGACTGCATGTCTCATGTATCATTACACAACCTTACTGTCATACAGAGGATTGAGATATTGCCAGAGAGTTAAATCCTGAAAGCAAAGATGGTATTTAAGGGCTCAAAAATAAAAGTCAGCTTTCCTCAAACTTTTCCACTTAAAAGAGAAATCGAGAGGTAAGGAAATTTACATTGAATTTAGAAAGTATGTTTAACAAAATTAAATCATCATAAACTGATTGTAATTATAAAAGATGGAGTGCCAGTAATACATAGTGGGTGAATGCTAGATTTGTGTAACTCTGCCATAAAAATCCTAACATTCCATTTCTGAGAAATTTCACTGTGTGAAATCTACATTGGGCAAAGTGGGTGTCATTTTTCCATGTAAAGACATTTGTGGTTAAAGTTCTAAATTCTAGTTGGCAAAAGCATTTTAGAAGTCTTTGTTCAAATCATTTCTCATTAGGACCTACTCCTCCCTGAAAATGTTTAGTGGCCAAGTCATCATAAGATGTTGTGTGGGTTTGTATAAATTATTATTTATTCTGTAAAGAAGATAATGAGGAAGTATTCAAATGATGCATGGCTACCAGATACTTCTGAAAGACCTAACAGCTTACTCAACTGCAATCTTCAATTGAGAGACGTGCTGGGTTCACATGCTTTCAGACAGATGGTAAATCCGAGCTGTCAAGTCAGAAATAACACTTGAACACCCGACAAAATCAAATTACAACTCAGACAATTTGGATCATTCAAAGCTACCTGAATTGTCCGAGTTATAATGTAACATTGATCTTTCACCTCAGTAAATTGATTAAAAGTAAAACATAAAACATGGTCAGTCCAAAATGGCAATTTTTGGTTGAAATGCATTCAATGCATTTTTTTTTTTCCCCCGCATAAATGATGTTTATCTGTAATTGCTTTTTTATGCAGACCAAGTAACAACAACGACCTCACGTTTTTTTCCAAATAAATAGTCTGACTGGAAATCCCAGTGAACGCACTCAAGTGGAAAAATGAAACAACTCAAAGCTCTGATTAGTCCAAGAGCATGTGAACAGCAACAATTTTTGTCTCATATAGTCCAAAATTATATATAGAATGCCTCAATTGCCTCTAACAGGCCCTGTTTTTTGACAACCCCCATGCTTTGACTCTTTAAAAAGGCAAGAAAAACCTTCTAGTAAAAAAATGGAAGAAATCTTGGTACGTACAATTCAAAGAGAGGGACCCCCTTCCAGGTAGGTTGGGCATGCAATGGGTGTCAAGAAATGGGGTAAATACAACACACAAAACAAAACACAAGTAATCCCAGCAACAGACACCTGCTCCACATACACCAAGTAGACCATCTTTTAACTGCCAATCTACAGAATGGGAAACTAGCTCACTTTCTTAGCTTAGAAAGAATGTAACAGAGTATTCAAGAGAAAGAGTTTTTTTTTACCCTGAGTATTCTGTGTAGGGCAGAGTTAAGCAAGCATTTCCGGGCACTGAAGGAGATGGTGGACATGGCCTCATTCATTTCAAACTCCATTCTACCTTCTAGTATAGAGCACATAGCTACTAAATTTCAACAAATGTTTAGTTTACCAAAATGGAACTGACATGGATAATGGTAATGAACTAAAAGGTAATTGAAATAAAAGCAAGCTCAAGGGATAAAGTCTTTTGGAAGTTGTGCAATGACCAATTTCTCCCTTATCATCAGGTTTAGGGCCATTATTGTCAGTGAAATTCTTACATGCATGTGTAAATGATTAACAGTTTTAAATGTCTGTCTCTTCTCCAGTTCTCTATAGTTTTTTCAATGACTCTTCACCTAAATCAATTAAAAATGCTGTTTCTGTGGAAACTGGGAATAATCTTCTATGTAAATAAACAAAATTGTAGTCTGTTTCTCTCAATGCTTGTATGACAACAACGCAAAAAAGGCTAAGCTAACTTTCACAAAATTTTACATGTGTGTTACTATTGGTTCACTTTAAAAAATAGGCTATATGGTGATTGAAGTTAGGGGTTGTAATAGACGGGGGTAACCAAAAAACCAGTACCGTCACTGGGAGCAGAGTTCCCATCAGACATCAGGAGATTGCTGGGGCTGATGGAAGGACCCCATTATCAACACACAATATGTTTTGTACCAGCCAAACCTGGAGGGGAAAGTGAGAGGAAATAAAATGCCATAAACTGAATTTTTAATGTAGGCTGATTTTGTGGTCTGAGTTTTGAATGACAAATCCAAACTGCTCTCTGTGACCTGGTGGGTGATTCTGGGCTGGAAAAGTTTGTTGACCACTACTCTAGCCCTTACTTGGAAATGCCCAGTATTCCCAAACAAAAAGAAAGGTCTGCCTCAAGACTTCTCCCAGTAGGCTATGCATTGTAAACACCCATGGGGGTCACCAAGGGAGCATTCTAACTAGATGCTCAAATCACCTATTCCTGATCTTGTGAATCTGCAGTTGTACTCTTAGGTTCCCCTGCTTTGCTGTGCTCTTAATTCTATTTCTATTAGACCCCCGTGACCCTGTACATAGGATATAGCGGGTTGGATAATGGATGGATGGATGAGCCCCATAACTAAGGAATTAGGTAATCCGATAATGAAACTGCTGTAATTCCCGTAATACCGGGAATAGCCAAGATCGCATATATAGCGTGTAAATGTGTAAAAATCGATCAAGAAATAACAGAGTTATAGTTGAAAATAATTAAGTGGCATGGTTTTTGACCCACGGTGTAGTGTGTTGCCGATTAATTCAGTCAACAAAAGACCAGCAGCAGTCAGTCTCCCGGCTCCCACTAAGACTGAGCACAGTGGACTGGGAGGAGTCTGCACTCTGCAGCTCATTTATGTCTGTCGAACAACAGCTTTGAACAGCAACTTGAAATTCCAATGCGTCAGACTGTTGCATCCGCATTATCTGTGCCAAGAAACTTGCCATCACAGAATGAAGACAAGAAACTGGATGCATCAGTAAAAGCTGAAATGGCGGTGTTTCAGAGCAACGGCAAGCACGGGCGTTGTTTAGAACAAGTGTATCCGTATCTGATGACTGTTTCGCCTACTTCAGTGGAGGCAGAGTGTGCTTTCTCAGCGGCTGGCTTACTCTGTATGAATGTGCGCTCTCGCCTGGACGCCCGCACGCTGGACACGTGCTTTCTACGCTCTTATTACCACAACTAACTAGATACATGTACTTATATGACAGCATGAACTGCTTGTAGATAAGGTTAGTCTTTTATTGGTGTCAACATATTGCAGTAGTTTCATTAAAAATAAGTGTCGGTCGTTCTAAAACCGTTCACATGTGAGATGGCCGTGCACTGTGTCATCCCAGGGTGCCCGGGATTCCCGGGGATGGATAAACCCATCCGGGAATGGATTCCCTACCTGTAACCTTACACAAAAATCTCATTACAGCCACTCTCATTGTATCAAACACCACCCAGAGCTTGTGACCATAGTTGAATTTGGGAACATAGACTGACCAGTAAATCAACACTATATCCAAGGCCTTAGAACTCATTATTTTCTCAACAGTCATTCATAAACAAGGCCCCCAAGGTACCCAAACTCCTCTAATTGTGGCAGACACTAATTCCTCATCTGCAAGGAACAAGATGATCTTTAATGGTAGACGGATATGACTTCAAATTTGGAAATGCTAATGCTTATCCCAAATGCATAACATTCAGCTATGACCCGATCTAGTTCACACTTATCATCACAATCTTATAAGACTAAAAGGATAAAGTCTAAAAGCAGCAGAGGTGCAACCCTTAGGTTCAAAAACTGGATACCCTCCAAACCTTGGCTTCCCCTTGATATACCCTCCATGAAAATCATAAAAATACATGTTGATGAAGTCCAACATGCACATTGAAAAGTCTTAAAGTATGTAAACAAATCTCACAATCAGCAAATATAAGGACCTAATGGTAATAGCATCATCCCTGGAATCCCATACATTTGTAGCAACTTCCACAAGAAACCATGGAGAATGGGGGTGATATGCTCTTTCCAAGTCCTCAAAACACACGTAGAGAGGATTGGAAAACTCCCATAATACCCCATGTATCAATGAAAGGAAAAATACAGCTGGTCCACTGTTCTATGGCCAGGACAGAATCCACTTTGTTCCACCTGAATCTGAGTTTCATCTATTTAACAGCTTTTTTGCTTTAGCACCCCAGCACAGGCCATACCAGAAGGCTAAGGACTATGATGCTTTGGAAAATGGAATACATCTTCTTATCTCCATTTTCAAAAATTGTCTCCACCACCTCATTTTGCCCATCCCAAGGCTCCTGCCACACCTGTCACCCTTTTGACCTGCTGGTACTTTTTTGTCAGATCTGGTGATGGCCCGTCTAGCATTGCTTGGAAGGCCTATTCCTTCAACTTGACATCCTTCTTTACTGTTGGTGTCCATCAGAGGGTCCAAAAGCTCCTGGCCACTATGACAGGCATTAACAGCATTTTGACTACAGCTCCTTGTAGCTTCTTGAATAGGGCCCACTTGAACCCCATGTCAGGGAGAGAGACTACTCTAATTTAAGAAGTTTTATTCCAGTGCCAAAACAATGTTTTGAGTTGAGTCCAACTATACTTAGCCAGTATTTTTCAACCTCTTGCTCAAGTTCTGGCTTCTTATTCCAGCAGAAACATACAACAAAAACATGTGGATAACAAAGTTTAAAAAAGTGTAAAACACAGAACTATACACACAAAATACTGCCTATTAGCAAACTGTGGTAAAAATGAGCTGGTGGGTGATGGAGCCCCAGGACAAATATCTACCAGTACAGCAGGTTTTGATAAGCCTACACAGTTCATCCTCTTTCTCCTTCTCTATTATGGTGAATGATCTCAGGGGCTCCTTAGCATGTTAAAAGTACACTACCAGTGCTTGTCTTGGTAATGTTCAATTTCAAATGGTTCTTTCTGCACCACATGACAAAGACTTTTTCAATCACCATTCTAAACTGCCCAACCACATCTCCATTGTTGACACAACCTATAATGGAGGACTCATCAGAGAGTTTTAATAGATGACATAAATTGCAAGTATACTTAAAATTAACTGTATAGAGAATGAAAATAATGGGAGATAGAACATTTCTTAGATGCTAACCACAATCTCTGATGCACAGTCCTGGAGCCTCAAACTGTCATCTATTAGATCAATAGTCAATGACCCAAGAATACTCTGAAGACATCTACTATGCCTGCATCACTTTCAGCTTTATTCCCCAGTGAGAAAATGGGCATGTGTTAAACCAAAGAAATCAAAAATCATGATCCTGAGCATGGTGCCCTCTCCATTCTGGTGAGTGTTGGCTCTTTTCAGCATGAAGATTAGAGCATGTCTGTTAAATGCACTGTAGGGGATCAGAGTAGTGTGGAACCAGGGGTTGCAATTACTTCAGTCTTAGTCTTCTGGGGCCTCATGTATAAATGGTGCGTACGCACAAACATGTTGTATAAGAACGTTTCCACGTTCAAATCGAGATGTATAAAACCTAAACTTGCCGTAAAGCCACACACATTTTCATGGTAGCTCATACCCTGGCGTATGCAAGTTCTGCGCTTGGTTTTGCAGACTGGCGGCACCCAGCGTCAAAGCAGTGCTACTGTTCCTATGTGGTTACCCTTTCTTTTTTAAATCCATATCCCTGATGCAGTTTTATAAATACACTGAAATTAACTGCATATAGTTCATTAGTTTAATGCATCTGATTGAAATTAATCTGTAACAATATAATGGTCCACAGAATGGTCAAACTATTCCAAATACCATAACTGCTTTAGCATTGTTACTCTCACTGCTCCATCTTCTCCTTCTTTCAGCCGCTCCCGTTAGGGGTTGCCACATCGGATCATCTTTCTCTATATTACTCTCACTGCACCACTCAGAGTATTTATATCACTGTATCTGAGTGTGAATTATAGCTTTACAGCAGCTGATCGGAAAGAGAATTATCGGTATACAGCATCAAGTACACACTGCCTCAGTCATGCTGTCTACTGAACTGCTCTCATATGGCAAATGCTTCAGAGCCTTTCCTCACGGTTCAGAAACAGTTTCATCCCAAGAACTCTAATTGCACTCAATCAGTCCATCAAGTGCTCCTTGTAGAACTGTTTGTACTTATAAGTACAATTACTTCACTGTAAACTTGCGATACAGTTATAATATTTCCCAACCTGAGCCACTTTATAAAAAGTGTATTTACATATGATGACTATATCATTTTTAAGATGAAATGTAGCAAAATATGTTTATTATATCATACAGATAAAACTTTAACTTCATTTAAATAATCTATAATGTTAATAATTAAACATGTGAGGACACGGTGCAGCAGCGCTGGTGAAGAGCAGGCGCTCCATTCACGGATTGTTCCCGCCTCGCGTTGTATTCTTGCTGGTGCTGACGCGACACTGGAAGGATAGATGGATAGAATAATTAAACATGTACTATGATGGTATTTCAATGTTCCTTAAAAGTTTTGAAGAATCGGCGTTCTAAGCTTACAGATGGCTTAATGTCTATTACAGAGCTGATTGTATGGCGATTGGGTATTTGGAGAAAGAAAAGTAAGGACAGGTATTGGAGGTTAGTACATTTGAAAGAGACAGTACTGCTGCAATAAATTATTTCATTGAAGGTCGCGCACAATCACTGCGCCACCGTGTTCCCATGTTTAATAGCATGCTTTAACTCCTATCATCATGAAAATGATATCACGTATACATCTTAGTATTTTACTTATTCAAAGAGCTATAATATCACGAATGTAATGAATTCTGTGTCCTGTCTGAGGAAGAGAAAGCCTGAAAGCACATAATGAATCCCAAACATAGAGCACGTAGAAGATCAAATACAAAACAAAGCATTTAACGTGCTACTTTTGTTATGATGGGATTTGAGAAACTAGTAAATTAAACAATTTTAAGATGAAGTTTATGATGTTCTACTTTAATGACAAAATAAACTATGTGATTAAAGTTTAAATTTTGAGATTAAAGTTAACATTTCGTGCTTTTTTCCCATTCTGTGCCTTTTTTTCTCTGTACCCTAATACACTTTCATATGACACTCAGACGTAGGGCTACGACTCTCCTTTTCATGGTGACTTTGATATCTGACTTCTTTTTTATTTCAGGCACTGTGCGACTTGAGCTTTCGAGTTTCTCCGACATGCTATGTCACTTGATCAACTTCCTTTTGTGGCTTATACCACTGTTTTCATTGCCTCCACTTTACATTTGCTGAAATTCTATTTTCCCTTATGGTTTTGCCTTTGCCTTTTCACAGAACACTGGGCTTAAGGGTTATTTATATTGATCTGCATATTCAAAGAGGTGTAATTCTGGGAGGAGTTGGGGTGGGGCAGCAGGCACGTGCACATGCATAAATTTTCACGCTGACTGGGATTTATGTAGCAGAAGAACGTGGAAGCTGGCTTTCGTACAGATTTACACATCTGGATTTTTTTGTGCATAAGCACATTTCTGCTTTTGTGCTTACGTCATGTTATAGTGCGAATTCTATGCACTGCGTTATGCATGAGGCCCCAGGTCATAAGCTGTTGGTGGTGTAATACTGCAGGATGAAGGTTTGTGGTACGATTGAGATGAAAACAATAACATTTAAAGGTACAATACAGCTGAGCGTAGATAGATAGATAGATAGATAGATAGATAGATAGATAGATAGATAGATAGATAGATAGATAGATAGATAGATAGATAGAACTTTATTTGTTCCTAGGATATATCATATATAGTGCTGGAAATGCATCCAGAAGTGACTGAGTTTTTTCAGCATAACAGTTTATCAAAACTAGTAAATTTGATAAACTTGATTTAAAAACATGATAGAGAATTAAGCTTTTTGGTATGTCCTTGCCATTCCCTAGATAAATCAATCTAATTGGCTATTTGTGAAAGGAGATGCAGCAAGTGATTTGGAGAAAGCATTCAACAGCCAATTTACACCGGGGTACATTGGACTCAGGTTGTGTGTTCTGAATTTTCACCATATGTGTTATATCCACACTCAAATAGATTCAGGCTCTTCTGAGTACACATAGATTTTAACTCGGTATTATGCAGGTGTCCTTAATATAATGAAATAAATGAGCATGGGAGGAATGGGGTAGGGAGCCACTTAGTGTTGACAGCCAGTATTTCATTTGGCATGGAGAGAAAACTTCAGTCTCTAGCAGGGAGCAATGCAAACAACAGGAGATCATCGAAAGTGAATGTAGGAAAAAAAGGTATGCCATACAGATTATCAAGCATGAAATCCTAGTGCAATTTCATTGGTTTTATCTAAATTGCAGAATAAAAGCAGTGCTTTCGTAATTCTCATAAAAGATTACATTTTAAGGAGAAGGCAATTCTTTAACATGAGCAATGCAATTTGTTTGTCAAGTACACTTCACCTTTGTTATGCTTTCATATCGTCTTATTCTCATTACGTAAACCTCTGTATTATTTTTCCGAAGCCAATAATCTTTATTCTTTGGTTTGCTCATAAATCATGTAACGAGTATATAACTTTATTGACTAACCTTCCTGCCCCATCCGTCTCTTCGGCGCATTTTCTCGATCTCAGATTAGTGAGAAAAAAGCAGCGGAAACAGGCACTTGTACACGTTCAATAACCGACTCACAGCCGTTACAATATACAGAGCAAGTGCACATCTCAAAACTGGTTCATATTTTTAACATGCTTTTCATTTTAACATCATACACTCCTACCCGATTTTTCGGCGAGGGAGTACCTTGAGTGGACCCGACCTTAGTCCCAGGTTAAACTCCTGCCTACACAGAAACCGACTTTCCCCATGCACACCCCCAAGCCCGAGAACGAAAACTAGCAATGTCAGTAAATGGATTGATGTTGGGCAGCAAGGTTTAAACTAAGATTGTCCGGAAATCTAATATACTGTATGAATGTTACCATGATTACCAATTTAACGAATTACTGCATTTCGCATGCAATTTTCCTTAGATGTTGCCCAGCTTAAAGTCCAACAGCATCTTTGACTTGCTACTACTGTAACTCGCGGCTTAAGATCTCTAAGCGCTTTTGTTGAGTGCATAGTATACAGCGATAACAGTCCTTGAAATGCAGTGACAGAACCACCCCCGCAAACAAAAGCAACACCAGACAGAACGTTATTCCTTACCTCAGTCGGTAAAGCCGCTCAAGTGCACTACCATCTTGAGAATCGGAGGTTCGGCTCCAGGGGTGGGCAGAGTCGTTGGGTCAGGCAGTCCATTTGATACATGCATAGAGGAAGCAGGCATATCCATTTGTGCGTTAAATCGGTGACTATCATGGATTTTTTGGGGGGGTATTCAGCATTTTCACAAGCTCAATTTAATAATACTGAATTAATATTAATGTGATGTGTCAATCTTGCACACATCGTTTGAACACACTTAATGATAACTGGATATATATCCAGATTTAAACTGCTTTATGGCTCATATTCTATGCATCTGGGAGAGAGTCACCGAGGGACTGAAGCTTGTTCGTTATTTCTCCGGCACCCAAACTTCCCTCCCCCATATGTTGCTTTGGTGTAACGAGCTTTTGAATACATCAAAAGCTATAAAAAATATTCGGCTGTTTACTTTAAAATAAAAGTGTTTAGTGACGAAACAATGACAGTCCTTACAGCTCGTTCTTTTAAAAGAGACTAAGCTTCTTGTGTTGGGATTATAAGAGATTTTGATACGATCCGTCTGCTTTGCTTGGAGCCCTGGATGGGTGTAAACGATCTAAGCGAAAAATATCAAACCTCCCTGCAACCCAATGACACGAGGGAATATTTGTTTAAGCGGTGATCAAGGAAAATAGAGCCAGGAAGGAAGGGATACAATTCAAACCAATGATTAGGTGTTCTTTGAGATAAATGATCCTGTCATAAAGCTGAGCTACTTTTAAAAGTTTTATTTTAAAAACGCGGCCGCAGACGGGAACCTCTGAGACAGAGCCGGCAGGAATCACACGCTAAGATTTGACAGCTGGGGATGTCCTCGTGTCCTCCCCTCCCATGCAATCCTACTTGGCACTTTCTCCGCCCCCTGGGGCGTGGCCTTAAAGACAGATGTCAGGCTTGCTGTGATTTTCCTGCAGAGCCAATAGCGTGTTGGCTGCGAGCGGAGAAGGCTGGCTTGGCGAGGCGGTGAAGGAGAGAGAAAGAGCGAGAGCGCGCGCGCGCGCACGACAGCGAGGGCTGAGAAGCAACAGACCAGAAGCCAAGAAAGAGGCAACGTCGATTTGGTGCTGCCGCTGCAAATCACAAGACGGACTGGTCCTGTCTTGAGGAGGTAGGCAGTCTGTACTGAATCTGTAACGACCGACTGCAGCAAGAGGAAGGGCAGCACTTAATCGGCAAGAAAAAGCAGACGAAAAAACGGAAATGAAAGGCAGTACCAGAATCATCAGAAAGAAGGAATATATTAAAAATGCAGTTTGAGCTGGAAAGAAGAAAAACATATCAAGAAGAGACACGCAAAAAGCCAAAGAATCTATGAATATTTATTTATGTGAAACTGAACTTAATTTATGCCAGGACTATATGGAATAATGGAGATCTAGACACCTGTATAATAACTTCAGGATAAAATACTGTGGATTTATAAATGTGGACTTTGGTGTATTTTCTAGCATTCCTTTGGATTTCTGTTTAGTGCAGAGAGCCAGCAAACTAGGCCTCATGCTGTCTAAGAGAGGGTCTTCCTTCTTCCAACATCGAGGCTGACTCAACGGGGAACCTGCTAATCTCACCCTGACTGAGCTCCTCATTCATCAGCTGCTCTCCAGCTCCCCACCCCTCCCCAGGATCTGGCTGTCACAATAGCGAGGTCAAGATGGACAGTACGGGCCACTTGCATGACCTGGGGGTGGGGGATGTGGGTGAAGAATCACAGAAGTGCCCGTATCCTGTTACTCTGCAGCCTCCACCCGCAATGGGAGAGCAAGAGGCTCCACTCCATCAATTTCCACAGCAGCCACAGCATCTACAGCAACATCCACTGACCCTTGCACAGCTCAGCACTCAGCTGCAGCCCACTGGAAACACGACACCCACTCCAGTTCCTCTGGCTGGCCACAACTATAACCATAGTGGGAGCAGCGGCGGACCTGGGGGGACCAGCACTCTGCAACTCTTCAACAGCAGCTCGTCCCCCACTGCAGCCCCATCAGTTCTCCCTGCTTCCTTTAGGGCCTCAATCTCACCTCTGCAGAACCCCCTTAGCTCTTATCCCAGTACCAATGTGCTTCATCCAGTTTCGTCATCCAGGCATGGCAGCCAGCACAACTTGAGTGAACTCCAAATTCAGCAACATTTGGCTAGCCATTCCCCAAGTTCACTGACAGGGGAGAAGGGAGGAGTGGGGGGTGTTTCTGGGGGAGGGGGTGGTTGTTCCTCAAGCAAACACAGGCAGGCCAGCCCCCTAGTCCACCGCAGAGACAGCAACCCCTTCACAGAGATTGCTATGAGCTCCTGCAAGTACAGTGGTGGGGTAATGAAGCCTCTCAGCCGGCTTAGTGCCTCCAGAAGGAACCTTATTGATTCAGAGCCTGAAAGTCAGCCCTTGCAGATATTTAGCTCTGGCTGTGCTGGTGGCCCACCAGAAATTGTCATTTCTTCTAAGGAAGACGTCCATCATGCCAATGCCAACCAGACCTTGCTACTTCATCATAACCAAAATCACCAGCAACACACAGTCAGTGGGGGTAGTGGGAGTGGGGGCACCACCACCAACGCCACTGCCAACAATTTGGGTAGTACTCACTCCAAAGCCAACAAGAGGAAAAACCAGAATATCGGTTATAAACTGGGGCACAGGAGAGCCCTGTTTGAGAAGAGGAAGCGACTCAGCGACTACGCGCTCATTTTCGGAATGTTTGGAATTGTTGTCATGGTGATTGAGACGGAGCTGTCCTGGGGCGTGTACACCAAGGTGAGGGGTTAGGTGTGATGGACCTCCATGGGGTCTTGCGTCTGGCATGATAAGCAAATACGAGAATGAGAGGCATCTGAAAGCAAACCTAAGTATTCCAGTAATGGCGAGATTACTAACACTATTAACCGACGTTCAGAACTGTAGGAAAACTGCAGGTATTTAATGTTAAGACATCATGATGCAAATAGCGCATATTTAAGGTCAGGGTTATAGCCATGAGAATTGCTCAATATAACAAAACGTTTCGTTAAGACCTTTTAAGGGATTAGACTGTATATTTAGAATTGTTTTCTATTAAAGCGATGAATTTCTAATGCTAGAACTTGCTACTTGTTGGCTGAAATGCTATATATTTTTATTTTGTATTACCTGCCGCCTCGACCAGTATTAGGTCCTCCCTTGCGTACGATGTTGCTGTGACAGGCGCCGGCATTCCGTGAACCTAAATCGGATTAAGCAGTTCCGAAAATGGGTTGATCGATGTTGTGTATTACTGAGAGAAATGCATACCGTTTAAGCATAACAATCGCGATTGGGCCACAAATAACCACACAGCCCAAGACCACCTGTTTCAATAAATAAACAAGAAAAAAGTTGACTTTTTAATACATTTTGAACGTAGCGTTGTCAGGGATACACCGACGATCTAACAACACCTTCCCAATGTACTTGTGTAGTAGTACCGATTATTACATATTTAAAAAAAATGTTTATGATAGGTTTACAAGTTAAGCTTTAGAATGATCATTTATCAGAATTATCATATATCAGGTCGCGAAATTCTATACAGTGAGATTAAAATTAAGTTTATCGCCGAGAAAAAATATGCCAACGAATGAAAATCTAAGTTTTTAAGTGTCTCTACAGAGATTATTCGCGGACACGTCAGTTTTTGTTACTTAACTCTTTCACTGATTCCATATAAAGTATTTAAATAATCTATCTATCTATCTATCTATCTATCTATCTATCTATCTATCTATCTATCTATCTATCTATCTATCTATCTATCTATCTATCTATCTATCTAATATATAGCATCATTTACGTTTAAATTTAAACGTGGTACAATCTGAGCAGGTCTGACCACGTTACTGCTACCTACAGCCTTGTTATTGAATGCGACAGAAGCCTCTTTCTATTATCCAAGCCAGACATTTATACGTGTGTTTGGCTGGTGATTCTATATTTTATTCCATAAAAATAAAATATTTATAGGCGTGTGTATAAAATTTTTGAGCTACTGTAAAATTGTAATTTCCCCTAAAGTACTATCTATCTATCTATCTATCTATCTATCTATCTATCTATCTATCTATCTATCTATCTATCTATCTATCTATCTAAAAGACATTTTAGTCCAGTAAGAGTAGTGTGCATCCCTATTTAGGATCAAGTTTATGATTAGCAAGTAATTTCATTGCTTTCATTAGCTAGACTGGCATCCCGACTGACAAGTTAAAACTCACCTCCATCCATTAAGATCTACCTTAGTCTCTACTTGAAAAATTAAAATCAGTACACATTACTACTTGTTGAGTCAGCATCCACCATAAAGTCAAATATCGGTCATGAAAACTAGACGTACGTGGAATACCTGCACTCAGGCCATCGATCTTGTCCACTAAGGAATCGCAGGGAGCTGATGTCAGTCATGTCCAACTAAGGGACATTGACGAGCCATCACCGCTACCACCAGACACACGCACATTGAGCTGGTTTATAGTCGTCAATTACCAGTTTGAAATGGGAGTCGAATAAGGATGAGGTTGTGGAAATCGTAGTCTCCGGTGCCGCGAGGTTTGTAGTGCTAATCTCTCCTCCAGCATGCACTCAGACAAAGTGCAGAAACTATTTTAAAATAGTTTAAAACGTTCATATTTTTAAAGTAATACATCGCAATATATGCAGGAGGAATTCATTTATGAGTTTGGATTGGATTAAGCGGATTCAGTAACAGCTGGAGGGGTATCTAGTTCTTTGCCGAAGTTTGCTGTGTAAGAGAGAGTAATTATGTCTGTGTGACTGGTACCCTTAATTAATACTACATTAACCATCGGGACATACTCAGCTATTCTTGAATCACGGGTATCTGTTCAAGATTTCACGTGATCAGCTCAGACTTCAAAGTGCTCTGCCATTTGATTCTAATCGACACATATTGAAACTTTACAATAATCCATATATACTTAAAAAAAATGTCACTTTTAAAGAGAGTGAACTCCCGTATGGTCCAAGGCATTCCAACTAACGGAATTTGAAACGCAATAATAGGCATACAATTTGTAACGGCTTAAAGCGCACTGCTTTTCGCTTTAAATGACCGCATCTTTATTTTTTACACTGTTGTGCAGTAGCTTGTTTTACTATTGACCATATCGTTTTTAAACTTATAATGTAACATTTTTAAAGTCACTCAATCCAGTATACACGCTTCTACTACTGTTCTCCGTGAGTAGAGAAAACCAACGGTTAAAATTCGTTGAACCGACATACAATTATTTAAAAAAAAAAAAAGTCAAGAGAAATAGAAAGCGAGAAAACCAAGCATGTCTTTGGAGTGTGTCCGCGGCAGGGGCGAGTCTTCTTCACCCACCTGCCGCTTCCAATAAAAGTTGTGACTGCAGCGCGCAGCTGTCGTGTCAAAGAAAGTGTCACGGAGAGGTGCACGGGAGCGCTCAGCTGTGTGAAGCACGCTCTTGCAGACATCACAACTTCCAAAGCGTGCACACTAGTTGTGAATAAGCGAAAAAGCATAACATCCTGACGAATGAATTAACCTAGTCTGCCTGAAATATAACTTATGTAAATATATTTGTCCTATTTGCGCCATGGCCAGGATTGATTCTTGATGAAATTGATGTTGGGTATATATGACTTATAATTAAACGGGCTTGGAAGTGGACGGCTGGATGATTAAACGGACAGTCGGGGCGCCACCAGAGCATCATTTTTTGTATAGCCTCTTTGCTTGATGGTTGGGGGAAAACACATCAAAGTGTCTTCAGTATAGAGTTTGGGTAACCTTAAAGCATTCAGCTTCAAATATTAAAAGAAATTGTATTGTGAAAATAAAATCTGCAATAAACCTTACCAAGATTAAGTGGGTTTGAGGATAGATGGGGTGATGGGTTGGCATCTTCACATTTTCATTGCCATTGCTATTGTTGCTGTTACTCTGATTATTTTGTTGTGCCCAAGTTTACATTTTTGCACTCAGCATTAAGTGTGCGCTTTCAGTCAGTCTTCTGTTGTTACTTGCACAGTTATTGACATTTTTTCTTGTTAGTGCTGGGTTGTAAAAATGATTACATTGGAAACCTATGTGTATTTTTAAAGCAACCCCAGTGGAGTAAAACTGGAGGCTGCGGCGGTAATTTAATTCACATCTAGATCTGAAGCTTTGTTTTGTTGTAGTAGTTTTAGCTTAGATGATTCATTTCCTCATTTCTGAAGTGCAGTAATTGTAGTGAAATATTGCATGGTTTCTTATAATGATATAATACCAGGTCTTACATGGGGTGCTGGATGACAGGAAAGGGAAATGGCTGTTCTTACACAGGGGAGGATTCTAAATGAAGCCCACTTAACTCATGGCTCTCAGGAGAGAGCTTCGATCTAAATACTAATTATATAGAATTTCTGAACAAATATCTCCTCGGTTTGTTTATACTTTACAGCATACAAAGGACTTGACACTTTGGTCATTGACAGAAGGGCTACAGAGGCCATTTGAGTCCATCCTAGTCCGATAGAAACTACAGTAATCAGTTCATCAATATTATTCAGCCATTTTGAAGAATTTCAAGGAAGACTTTCACTTTTATTACTGTGTATTGATAAAATAAGGCAACAAATCTGAAGAATATATATTGAAAAATTGCTATTTTACATTGATGAAATAAAACCTCAAGTCAAAGAATACAAATTAAAATAAAAGGAGTAACAGACTAACTGTCAAAGCAAAAATAAAAAAGCAATTAATTGATTCAATACAGCAATAGATTACACATATTAAATGTACAATGACGTATGATCCAAAATGGTTTTAGGAAAACAGTCAGTACTATTGTTTTGAATTTTAATCTTTGGATCGAGTGAATATATTTTATAACTTTTTGTTATTATTTCATAGAATGAACAGAAATATTAGGAAAGTTGTTAGGACCTATGGTCATTTAAAGGGAACATGGATTGATGGATGACTAATTATTACACATCAACACAGACTAAAGTGTAATGCCGGAGATTAAATGAAAGTTCATCTCTTGATAATTTAAGATTAGTATTAATTTAATGACTGGCATATCAATTCAGATGAAAAGCTTTCCCACTGATTTCTATAAAATATTATACTAGGTTCTTTGATTATCACGTCAAAACATCTGTCAGTATCCAATAAGAACTGACAGTCACAATTTTTGACATCTTGATGGCTTGCAGAGGCTGAAGACAGTGATCTGTCATTTATCAGTTGATGCCGCTTCATCAGCATCCAGTGCAACGCTGGCTTACACGACTCGGGATAACCAACTGCATGATGGCTAGTGAAGGAGCACAAATTTCAGATCAATAAAGCATCCTCGAAGGATTTCAAAATGTTATGTTAAACCTTGTGAGCTCACAATGTGATTGAGGGTTAAAAGTTTGATTGGAGGAAAAAAACCTTGTTTAACCGAGTTATTCGCATTGCGGCATAGCCCTCAGTCCAAAAGCTCCCTAATTCTGTTGTAACAAGACAGACCCCACTTGGGTTCTTGGTTATCAATTCTCCAGGTGCCGTTTAAGAAGATTTTTCTATCAAACCTCTGTCAAACAGTAATGGATAGTAGAATTAAGTCTCTGCCTTCAAATGATGTTATGACTATTGATAGCGGAGCTTCAGAAGTCCCTAGATGTCTTTTCATTAATTTCACGTGGTTAACAAATGTATATTAGCATATCCATTTCCAAAAACTGCTAAAGACATTTTATTTTTCAAGGCCACGCCATCTTAATTTTTACTAACCCGTAGTGTTTATTATAACAGTAATTAATGTCCATTAGATTTCAAAATCAAGTGTAAATCGAGTTCTTGGTAGTCTATTCCTAACTTTAGAAAGTTACTGGCGCTCATTTAAATCTGGTTTATCTCCTTTCTGTTAAAATGAATTTCCTGACAGCTAATGCTGCATCACTGTCTCAAAGACTTAATGGAAAACTGTGGCCATTCAAACTAATGCACCCTCTCATGAAAGTTATAGGCCATCTTATGCCTTTATGGATGTGGTTTTGAAACATGACCCATATCCTCATTAATTGGTAATGTTCGCTGAAGAGACCCAAATCTCCTTAATCTATCATATTAATATATTTTGTTAAATCAATTTGTTTCAGTTTAGGGTCGCAAGACTGGGAGCAGCAGTACTTAGGAACCTTGTTGTTTGATATGTTAATTTAGTTAATGTTTGAAGAGGATATTTTTAGTTTTAAATTATAATAATAAGTTTTGTTTGCAATATTGTACATTTAATTTTTTTTAATTTTTAATGGTTAACTTATTTTGTATTGGAGTTTCTCATAATTAGGGCAGAATGTTGGGCTTTTACTAGAAAATCATTAATTCCAAATTAGATAATACATTCCTGGAAATTTCAGTCAATCAATCAATGCTTGTTGAAACATCAATCAATTAATTATATTGAGTTTTATGAAATTACTTTAATAGCAAAAAACACTTTAAACAATTAAGTCAAATGTGAGGACTGTGTACGAGATATAGTAGTCACAATTGCATCCAAACACAAAATAATTGCATCAGTTAAAAATATTTCTGTTTCAATAGACAGACAATGAAAACATTGCAGTTACAGAAGTTTTAATTCTGTTCGTACAGATTTTTCAGTTTTAAAATTATATTTTGATATGGTTTAAATATTACCTCTTTTTCTTATTTTGCCACTGAAGAAGTATGAATTTGACTTGAATCTAAGTAACAGATTCAGTCTTTCTAAAAGTAACCTCGGATCTCCAGTAGATTACATTGTAAACAGCAGGATGTCTTCAGGGCAAATGGGCTGGCGTAGCAGACTTAAGACATGCTATTAAAACTGTACGGGCCACACAACAGAGATTTTTAAGTGTAGCAGGTTGCTTGAATTGGCTTGAGGACTAGTTTTGTTGAATAGACTGGAATGAAAATATACACTACATCAGCTACAGTCAATGAAAATGAAGGGCAGAAACTAAATTATGAATTTTGGCGACTTTATTTTAGTGTAGATGGCATGATAGGGATTGAGAAAGACAGGAGCAAAAGTGAGCGATAGTCAAAGAAGTGTTTGCTAAATGGCTCGATATTACATTGGCAAATTGCTTAGTTCCTCTTTGTCCCAGATTTGCTGCTCTGACTGAATGTGAATACACTTTGCTTGTATAATAAACAATGTCATAGCCAGTGAACTGTAAATGTTGGAACCAGAGAAAATCATTCATTCTAAAAATCTAGTGTCATCAATGAATGAAAATGTTATACTAAAAAGCAGAAGCTAAATCGTGTTCTGATACAAAAAAGCACAAACCATAAATATTTTAAGGCTTCAAGGGTATCATACTTAGAATGTGATGCAAACTGTTAAATAACTGACTTTAAAACAGCCACTATATATATGTATAAGACAGTTTTAAGCCGGTGTTATACTACATGACTTTACTAGAAATTCCCAGTCATAAGAACATCAATACATAAGAAACCTGACAAATGAGAGGAGACCGTTGAGTCAATCAGGCTCATTTGTTTAGCTAATAGCTAAGCTGTCACAATATCTCATCCAGATACTTCTTGAAGGTGTTAAGGTTTCCGCTTCAACTACAAGTCTTGGTTGTTTATTCTAAATCTCCACAATTCTTTGAATTAAGAGTGTTTAGTTGCTTCAGCCTTCAATGCACTTCTCTATAATTTCCACTGGTGTTCTCTAGTACATGATTCCCCCGTAAGCTGAAAGAATACTGCTAGATCTACTTTATCTCTACCTTTGAGGATTTTGAAGACATAGATTAGGTCCCCACGCAGTCTCCTCAGCTCGAGATTAAACACATTTAATTCTCTTAGTCCTGGGTTGCACTTGGTTGCTCTCCTCTGCACAGCTTCAAGTGCTGCTGTGTTCTTTTTTGTAGCATTGTGAACTGAACTGTACACTCTTGACACCGTATCCGTACTGCATTAAATAGTCTGAGCATAATGTAATCAAATTTTTTGTTTAACTTTTTTAATCCTTCTGAACATTGCTTAGATGTTGAAAATGTGTCAACATAACCCCCTATCTCCATTTCAGAGGTTGTTTCCTGTAGGACAGTGTCTCCCATCTTATATTTATAATTGACCTTCCTGATGCCCAGGCATAGCACTTTGCAGTTTTTTACACTAAACTTTATTTTCCAAGTACCGTATATACTCACGTTGATCAAAAAATCAGACCAGACTTATTTGCCCATTCAAAAATGCGACACTTAATTTTTTTTTTTTACATCTTCTTGTTTCCTCCAATCTTACATCAGTTACTCAGATGCATCGAATTTTCTTGCGGCAGTGCAGTTACCAATTTCTTTTGCTACTACAATGATGTTTAATTTAAAACCAGCTTCATATTTTCTTCTGATTGAATGCTCCATTGTAGATAAGGGATGCTCTTATGATAAAGGTGTATCAGGGTGTGAGATACAAAAAACAGAAGTCAGTGCAAATGTTGCTTCGGAATAATTTGGGTATTACCATGTGATCACGTAGGCATAATACATAGAACAAAAAAGGCAGTGTGCTCCGTGGTTATTCTCTCAGGTGGGTGTTAGCATATCATAATCTCTTGGACCAATAGTGTGTGTTTTCTACATTCAACTTATACGACCGATATTATAAAATACCAAAAATGTTATGGTAAAATCAAGTCCCAACTTATCCACGGGAGAACATATCCGTGAGAATATACAGTATTTTCCCATTTCTAAAGCTTTTTTTCTTTTTGTAGCTTCCTCTGTGTCTGCCATTCTTCCAATTTGTGAATTTACTGACTATACTAGAATCAGTATCATTAATAGAAAACAGAAAAAGTAGCAGTCTAAGGATAGACCCCCTAGGGGACTCCACTGATAATTTTACTTTACATGGAGCATTTTCTTCCTCTCTCCTATTACCCATACTCTATCTCTCAGTCATTGCCTTTATTTATATAATCTTAAGAAAATCATAGCAAGTTGTAGACAATCCTGTTACCATACACAGAGAATTGGAACCCTAAGTCAACTTAGACGTAGGGGTGGCCTCTTCTAATAATGGGAGGTAACAGGAAAATAAGCTCTTAAATGGAAGTACAATGCACAGAAACAGTAAGGATCATTGGAAGCCACAAGGAAAGAAGAAAAGCGAGAGTTCTGGCCTGTACAAATGGAGGCAGAGCCAGCACACACGTCTCTACAATGTTTTATGTCTGGAAAAGGGAAAAAAAGGATTGACTGAGATTGTGGTTTATTTCAGTTTACTCCACGTTGACCAGCTGCCACAGAATCTAAAACAGTGATATAAAGCTATGTGGGAAGTGTGTAATTAGTCACCTCTGGCAACTCTAAGTTGTATAATTTGAAGGTCACAGAAGCAACAACTGCAGCTGTTAAATTTTACATGCTCTTTGTCTACAAGTCATGTTGAGCCCTGTAGGGTGATATCAAGGACAATCATAAGCATACTTGCATACATTTAGTGCAAAGCTAAATTATATTTACTGTTTTGTTGCTGCATAGTGACTGAAACGTGTAAATTTGTGTCACTTTTTCTTAAATTGTTCTAAACAGCATTGTGGTATATAATACTCTTGGTAGTGTTTCTTCTCCATTTCTCTTCCAAGTTCCAGAGACAAGCTGTCTCCACAAGTTATGTCATTATTGTCAGGTTAATTCTGTACCTCTGTGCAGAGTAAAAATAGAAGCTAATGGTGTGGTCAGTCTCTCAGTATAGCCGATCAGAACCAATGCAGAGTTAAGGGCAGTCAAGAGTCGGGATAAACTAATTAAATGAGGAAATGTAGCTGTAGAAGGTAATTATTTCATAGTGTCATCCCATGAAATTTTACCAAAAGATTGGCTTGCTTTATGTGGGATGGGAGAGGATCAATCTTTTCTTCAGCAGAAGCATTCTTTGAAATGGCTATATTGTGGCAAGATGTATAGATGTGCAGTTCATGACCTCTTAGGTTAAATGAAATTTGGCCATAATTCATGACTTGTAATTAGCTGGGATGAATGACCTAGGAATGTGGCCTTTAGATCCAGAGTTAGCTGGAGCAGGAGTCTGACCTTTCGAGTGTATACCCAGAATCTCCTTGGTAAAATTGTTTGCATTGTATATTCAGTAATTGCAAAATTGTAATAAATAATCAAACAATTGCTTTAATTGCACAATTTGTATTTAGCAAATACATTATAAAATACTATGATAAGTCATAGTGAACTCTCCTCCAAAGATTTAAAAAATTTTGAAATCAGTTTTTATATTACTGCCTCACAAAGAGCTGGAGTCTTTCCCAAAAGTATCATGTGCAACTCTGAATGAGACACCATCATACTTCTTTCTCTCTCACACACACACATACACATGCATTTTGGATTGTCAGCAACTACATTAGGTTGTGTGTGTTTAGGAAGACAGATTAGGCATGCAGAAAAACAAAGGCTTTCAGAGCTGTGAGGTAGCGACTCTAAATTACAATGCTGTCCCAAAATATTAAATATATCAAAACAATTAAAATGGGCATTGTAAGCTAAGACATTGATACAAGTATGTATAAAGATTAGTCAGACTTGTTGGGGAGAATCATAAATAATGTTTTTCATGTTCTCATCTTCATAGCCTAAGAAGCAATAAATGCTTTAGGGAATGCTCATATAAGAATAGCCATAATTCTTATGAGAGAGCAGTGGAGATATATTTTTTCAGTCTACATAAACTAAAGATTAAGTGTGCACCCAGGAGAACTTTGGTACTAAAATACAGAGTAATGCAGTGAGGGAATGAAGTTGAAATCAGCCATTGCGAATTAATTTCTTAACAAAGGATTCATAGCAAAGTATTTCTATGTAGCCATAACGGGGATTCTACAAGATAGATAGATAGATAGATAAGTAGATAGATAGATAGATAGATAGATAGATAGATAGATAGATAGATAGATAGATAGATAGATAGATAGATAGATAGATAGATAGATAGATAGATGTTATTGTTCAAAACTCATGGTTTTTATTACTGGATTGCATTGAGCTAGTGCTTTACCAACTTTAAATTTCATGTCAAAAGTTAATGAATGCATTGAAAATTATACTTGCTTTCCTGAACATGGATAAACAATAGAATATTTAAACTAATAAATCACAAATACTTTAGCTGAATAAAACTTATCAAGCTTTGTTTACTGAAAGCAATAACATATTTATTCATATTAATGTAGATTTTACCCTGATGGCTTTTCACTTGCTGGCATTTTCCTCACAATAAGTATCATTTCTTTAGCAAATGTGTAACTTCTGTCTTTTCACCAAGCACATCCAAAGGACACCTTCTTTAAAGACTTAGTAAGTGCATATATAAAGACTGTTTATCCTAATGTTACAAGCATATATTCATAACTAAACAGCAAATGTATCATTGCAAGGCTATTCCCTTTATAAAATGTTTGTCCATTTGTCCCAAAATTACAGTGCACTATTAAACCCAAGGTAGACAACATCTTCAGTCATATTTTTAGTCATTACATTTGTTCCTCTAGAAACTGCGTAGCAAATTAAATTAATTCAATAAAAGAACTGAATTGTTTGGTAGGAAGCTGATTTCATAACATTGAGCATAAGTTTTATTGTTTCCAAGCTAGCTGCCTTTCTACATGGCTCATGTAAAAGTGGGATGCCTCCTTGGTCATCTGCCTTTCTTTCACGGCCTAAAGACAAACTGTTAGGTCAATGAGTGACTTTAAATGTCTATGTAGCCAAGATTGTTTTCTGTAAGATGATCAGTTTTTTTGTTTGTGGCATCATCAGTTTTTTTTTATTCCCATAAGTTGTTCAATAGTCCCTACTGAACTAACCAGTTGGATTTAGAAGAGTAGAATTAGCAAAGACAATATTCAATGAGTGTAATCAACAGTCCTGTAATTTAAGTCATATGCTTCAGTAATTTCTCCAATGACCTGTAGTAATACATATTACCAACTCACTAGGTTTTATTGTTCTTAGATTATCATGAACAAGCTGTGAAAAATGCATGTTGGGTAATATACAGTATCATTAAACACTAAAACATTACTTATTATCATTGCACACAAACATTTCAAGTTCTTCAAGTTAATTTTTATGAGCATTGTTACTGTATGTAACTAACCCTACAAAACCTGCAGTCCTAAATTTGTAGAAGAAAGCTTGGAAAATGAAAATGAATGCATGACATTTGAAGCCCACAACCCTGAGATGAATTAAATGGATTCAACAATGGATGGATGTATTAAATCTGTTAAAGTTACTAGTAGGTGATATGTCATGGATATCATAACATTTAAAAAGAATTATACTATTACCATATTTACGGTCAGTAATGCAGCTGATAACTGAAGGTGCAAGGAGGTCCTTGTTTCATTACATTACTCACAGAACTGAATTAACCAGATTGCTAACAGTCACTCACCTAAAATATAACAGCTTAATAGAATATATCATGACTCACACACAGTGCATTTTAAAATAAAGGATGCCTCATACAATACATTCCTGTAGGCACACTAGATACCTTCTGGTCCAGTCATGCAGGACTGGAGAAACCTCAATGGAGAAATGGAGTCATTTCTAATTAGACTGGGTTAGTATATTGTACCTTTGTTGTTTCCAGTTTAAACTCCCTGCAACCCAAAATTTAAATGACTAGGTTAGGTTAAGGAACAAGGCTATTTATTGTCCAATTAGTGGCAACTTTCTACAGATAACATATGATTTTTCTTTGAGAACACAAGAACCTTTTTACAGTACAAGTCAACATGTGCACAACAATCTTTTAATCACCACTATATATTTAACACAAAAATATGACTGCAAAAAAATAAACTGTAGCATCATGAAAAGCAGCAAGAAAATATGAAAAAATTATTGATAGATAGATAGATAGATAGATAGATAGATAGATAGATAGATAGATACTAAAGGAAATCTTGAAATAATAACTCAATTAATGAAAAGATAACAACATGAAAATGATAGCAATTTCTAGAACCTGACAGGCATTTATTACAGAAAGACTCTTTAATGCCAAAGTGAAAACAGAACAGTGTAAAGTGGTCTAAATTAATTTAAAATATAAAACATAAAATAATTTATAGCATAAGTATTCATTTACTGCAGGATTTAGTAGATGTACTTTTGGCAGCCATAGTAGCTTTGAGTCTTTGTGAACAGGTATCTAATAACTTCATGTTCTCAATTGGATTGCGATCTGAACTCTGACTTGGACACTCCAGGGCATCAATGTTGTTGTTAAGCCATTCCTGTGTAAATTTGGCTCTATGGGTTGGTGTCTTGCTAGAAAACAAATCTTCTCCAAAGGTGAAGGTTTCATGCAGACCACGTCAGGCTTCCTCCAGGATTTCTTTGCATTTTGCTGTGTTCATTTTACCCTCTTCCTTCACAAGCCTTCTAGTGTTTGCGCCAGTGAAGCTTCTGCCACCTGACTTCAGTCACCCATGTGCCTTCTGACAAATTCTAGTCAAGATATCATGTGCATTTTTTAACATTGGCTTTCTCTTTCTCCAATAAAGTTGGGACTAGAGAAGTACCCAGGCAGCACTTATTGTAGGCACAATATCTCAGTCACTGTTTCCTGTAACTCCTTCAGACCTATTAAAGTCATCTTCTTATACAGTCACTTGTCTTTTATGACCGGTCTGTTCTGGGCAGATTAATAAGAGATCTTAAAATATTTTAAAGCATTTTTGGTAACTTGGACACTTTCTTGTCTCCATCCCCTGACTTGTGTTTTTCAATCACCTATTCATAGAGTCGCTTTGACTGTTCTTTGGTCTTCATTGTATGGGTTAGGCCATGATACTGACTCAGCAGACCTTGATTATACAATCAATTCTAACCCCTTGACTACAAACATGTGATCTCAATTGAATCCCAATTCAATTGTTCAATTGTTCAATTGTGGGATTTCTGAAACCAATTGGTTGCACCACCAGTGTTATATTAATGGCTTAAAAACGACAATGTTATTTGTTAAGAAGTGGCCGAGTCAGAGTCTAGTCCAACTGAGAATTTGTGGCTGGACTTAAAGCCTGCTCACTCACAATCCCAGTGCAACCATATAGAGCCTGAGCAGTTTTACAATGAAGAATGGGATGAAATGTTATTGTTCCAGATGTGCAAAGCCGATAGAGACCTGTCCACACAGACTCAAGGGGTCTTACTTGAAGGGTGTGCATAGTTTTGCAATCAACTATTTTGTATTTTGTGTTATACATTTGTAATTAATTTAGACCACTTTACAATGATCTGTTTTCACTTTTGACATTCAAGAGTCTTTTTATGTTGATTAGTGTCAAAAACATAAAATTAACTCTACTTTGATACAGTGCTGTATAATAATAAAAATATGAAAACAACCAAGGTGATGAATACTTTTTAGAAAATATGAAAGCATCCAAGGAGGTGAATACTTTTTGTAGGATTTGAACATCTAACTTTTTTAGGTGAATTGTAGATGTATGGATGCTGAACTTTAGCATGAGAGTTATTTCAGCAGATTAACGATATGTCATTATATTTATGAAATACTAAAAAAAACTAAATCAGCAACATTACAAAATCAATTTTCTTGTTTATTAAGAATTATCGATGCATATTATAGTCATGACCAAATTTTATAGACAGGCAGGTGATTAATGAAGGAAAAGAATGTGGAGAATCTGTGTGTGTGTGTATATATATATATATTATTATGTGTGTATATATATATTATTATTGTCTGTTTCTCAGTTTAAGGTTAGGCTTATAATAAATGGTGGTATTTGTTGTGTTTTTACCGAATGATCATACTGTACATTGTTGAGTAGAGAGAGGATGGCAGCAATAACAGATGTGTGAAATAATGCTACCCTCACGGATTCTAGCTGCTGGGAGGTGTGAGGGTGCTAAGTCACAAACAGCTGATTGAGTCCCAGTTTTACATACTGTGGGTGTTGCTGACACAGGGTTCCCATAGCCAGTTTAGTCAGCTGCTGAAAGATGTCATTATTATCATGAGAGTAAAACACATTTGTGACAAAGTGATACTTTCTTTTTAAGAAACTACTGATTTGTTTACCGAGTAATGTTTTGTTTTTGTGCAGTATTTCTGCAACTTTCCATCCTGGGATTGAATGACCATACTATAATGAGAGAAAACACTTTGTAAAACAGCCATATTGGAGTCAAACCACACAGAAGAGTCCATGTCCATGTGGCAGGAGTGTTTGTCTTGTGTTAAGGGCGGTGAGAGTGACAGTGGCAGGTGTGGTGAAGAGGCCTCCTTTGTGGACAAAAGCCTAAGTGAGTCAGGTTCAGGGAAGCTGTAAAGTAACCAAGAGATAAACTGTGTGTATTACATACTGGACACTGGAACAGGAAAGTGCTCATGCATCAGAGGAATGGTTGGTGGCAGGATCTGCTCCCGGCTCTCAGGGCGTAGCAACCTTTGCCTTTTACCCATCTTGTTTGCGGTTCTTTGCCAACAGCATTCAGAATTATATTTCAGTGCCTCATCAGTAAGGAGGAACAGTAAAGGAAGCTGGTTGTGCAATTATGAAATCAATGCATCTAATTGTGTTTGGTGTTCTGCTCTTCTGAAATTCAGTTAACATGTTGCCCTAGTGTACAAATGTCTTGGGAATCTTTCAGCTGTTGCCTGGCTGGTTGAGTTTAATGTAGTCCTTATATCCTGAATTAGCACTATACTTATGCCCTAGATTCCTCAGTTATTCATCTCCCATGTCCTTACAGACTGATACATAGCATACTTTCTTGCAATGGTTGTATAGTGCCATATTAGTTGACATTATTTAATGTATCTGTGGCATACTGTATGTTGAACCTTTCACTCTAGATTTTCTTTATGCTCACTTTGAATTCATTCTTAATTAGTTTATTTGACTAGGTGATTAGTTATTTATGTCCAGATGTTAAACCACTGCACTGATCCCTAACCTAGTGATTTAAAGCACAGTGTCTTAGCCACGTTGGCTAAATGCTTCAATAACAAACTGGTAATGTGAAAACTCTTGTACTACAACAATGGAGTGGCTTAGTGGTTAGTGCTTCTTCTCACAGTCCCTGAGGCCTGGCCCAGGGATTTCCTGTGTGGAGTTTGCAAGTCTTACCTTTGTCTTTCTCCGGGAACTTTAGTTCTCCTCTCTGCAAACCCAAAGATGTTTGTGTTTGGCCTCCTGTCATAGACTGTCACCCCCCCCCCTTCCAAAGATGGTTCTTGTTTTGCACCTAGTGCCTATTAGTTCCCCTAGGTTTAGGAAGATCTTTAATGTTCTGAGATGATTCTCATCTTTTTTTGTCTCACCCAATCCCCCCTCCTCGCCCCATAATCATTTTTTTCTGGAAGATTCCGTCCCGCTGCTTTCTGTCATGCACTGTTGTCAGCAGCTCCGGATGAAATATTTTTTTAATTACTCTATATGAAGTTTTCCCTTTGAAGAGGGTTCTTGCATCTTTATTGAAGACCTATATCTGTAAATATATTCTTAGCACACTGTGTCACCTACTGTATCATGTTTTCTCTACTGTACATTGTCTTTAGCAGACATTTCAGTTCCAAAGATCCTTCTTGTGTCCTTTCTGGCTCTAACAGGTGTATTATTAGCATACATTTTAAAAGAATATCCATGTCCACAGATATACAAAAATTATGCCACATGTTTTTTTTTTATGCATTGGGATATCCAGCAGGGTTAGCTTTGAAGAGATCAGTTCTTTAAAATGGTATTGTGACAATGTTGATACAGGCAGAACGATCATAAGGTGTGTTTTGTTTTCCTTACCTACGTCTTATTTGAAAAGGAGATGTCTCTGCTTTAAATAAAACCATTAACCGGTGAGGTGGGGGGGTCATGTCCAAACAGGGGAGTGTGATTTTTTTTTGCCATATTTATCATTCCAAATTAATCAATAAATAGCTGCTTGGCAGCTCTGAGCCTCGGCAGCAGTGTCGGATTAAGGGATTTTCAAAGGGGAAGCCTCCCTCACTTCAGTAGCTTCACAGTCAACTGTTTAAAATTTAATTTGCATGGCACTGAACACATTTTCATTGCAAATTGGCTACGACGATGCTGGATATTTCAGGACTCGGCTCATTTACATTTTTTGCCTAGACATTTCATGCTTTTTCAGAATACCTGTTATTTTTTTTCTTGACATTATCCATCGTACCCCATACAGCCGTTTGGCCAGAAGAAATGTGCACACTGATTAAAAACAGGGTCATCCAGTCGCCAGACAATAGGCTTTGTGCATACTGTTTCGTTCTTTAGGGAGAACTGTGTTTTTGTCTGCTGTTATACAATTCTGACAGCCTTGTGTGCTTATTCCCAGTCATGTAGAGAGATGTGATTGCACAAGGCAAGAAATATATCTAGTAATACAGAACGTGCATGCCATATCATACATAAAGATTCTGAAGGCATAATCTGCCTAATACAATTGCTTCCTGCTTACCTCAATGAGTTCTTTTCAGTTTAGACAGCCTCATTACACAACTTGAGCACTGTCATGGTTCTGCCCAACTTAACTTTAGGCTGCATGAAATTTGGTGCACATTAAGTTCATGCACCGCTTCTTTCTTTCCTATTTTCCCCATTTTGTTCATCTGATGGGACAAGATATGTTTTTTAATAACACCTAGATATCAGTAATTGAATATACCAACATAATGGAGAACAAAGATGACCTAGCTAGAGTGTGCATGCACAGAGTACAGTGAAATTCTTTCTTGCACATGTTCTTAGCTAGTCCTAAGGGCATGTAAAAACTGTAAAGAAACCACTGAACCAGATAATGATGTTCTGTTCAATTGAGAATACCCGAATGGTTATTTAATAGAGAAATGGCTCAATTGTTTTAACTAAAAGTCCCGAAGAAGTAAGCACAACAGCAGTTGACTCTAATTCAAGGAGGTATGAAGTTGCGCTAGTCAAATGCAAACCCCTGAGCATCAAACAATTCTGGAAGATACAGGAGGCCGGTAGAAGGCAACAATTCATTTAATAAAGACCTGTTAATACATGAATTCATTAAATAACCTATCAGTCCAATTGCTGGTTATTTTCATAGAAACCACTTAAAAGACAAAAAAAAGAAAAATAGATATAGTTTAAAAGGCAATTAAAATTAAATTAAAATCTTATTTTTTATTTCCCAATTGAACAATAAACTTTTTTCACATTTTAACTTTTTTTAAAATCTCCAAAGAATGAGTAGTTGCCCATGTGAGAATAAAACAAAAAAAAAACTAAATAATAATAATTTTTTTTTTTTTTTTATTCATACTGGCTGCACTCATATTTTCAAGTGCTGAACAACACCATGCAATATTTTACATTTTTTTAACTCAGTGCACATGTTATAATTTCTAATGAAACTGCAGATGATTACAATACAAAGATTGATGATTTTAAAAACAACTGAATTCTGGGGGTGAACTCAAAGCAGAAACATTGCTTCTTTGGATCAAGAGGAGTCAGTTGAAGTGGTCTAGGCATGCAGATAGAACTTGGCGCCTCATATGAAGTGTGAGACATTTTCATGATGACTGGAGTGAAAATGGTCATGATGATGATGATGATCATGGTGTGTGACTTGCCAGTAACATAGACTGGTGAAAGTAAATTTCTGCATTTTATGTCAGTTTGAGCCCACATTCAGTAAATTTCAGCAGTGTAAAAAAGTGTTATAATGTATAAAATCTAACATATTACAAGCAATTCAAAACAAGAAAACAGACAGTCCAAAACATTTTAAATGGAGATCATGCAGTTTACATTTAGTTGTTTGAAAGTAAGTGCTGCTTTCTACCTAGTCTGTACATTAAATAACAGTATCAGTTCTGCAGAACCAGAAAGTTGTTCACTTTCTCGACTTGGGGAGAATGTCATAGAGCATTACAAATAAGGAGGCTTTTCCCCATGAGCAGTTCTCTGTAAGCTTGTACAGAGTGACAGTAGATTTCAGAAGACATTGTCAGGTGGTGAAGAAGATGGCAGAGATTGCTTCATTCATGTCAAACTTAATTCTAAGTTTAATAAAAATACAGTGCAAGTAACCACTAAATATAGAGCAGATAACTACTAAATTCCAACAAGTGTTTAGCTTGTGAAATTCAATTGACATGGATATGATTGATCAGCAAAGTTGAGATAAATTGAAAGGATGTTTAGGACAAAGACTTTTAGGGGGATTGTGAGCATTAACAAGTTCCTGTCTTTTCATCATATTGGTCAGAGGTGTCCAACTCTGATCCTGGAGGGCCACAGCAGCTGCAGGTTTTCTGTCCTATGTCTTTCTCAGCCAGTGACCAACATCTGCTGTTAATGGACTTCAGTTACCTTCATTTTATTTCCTGTGTTTTTTAAGACTTAGTCTTGTAAATTGCTGCTTTTCCCCTTTAATGTCAGCCAAACAAAAATGAAACATAAAGTAAGCCAACAGATGACCAGCTAAGTCGGGGACTCAAACTCCAAACAATTCCACTCCAACTAGCTTCTTAATAAAAGCCAATTCTTGCTGTTAAATAAACCAGGTATTTAATCCCATGGCTTGTTGGTGCTCCTATTCTGCAACACTAGACATTCTCAAGTCTTTTGATTTTTCTATTTTCCAAGAGCATCATCAAAATGTTTTGCAGGCCTGAAGAGATTAACATTACTGAAAACTTTCTTTATTTTCAAATATGGTATAATGGACACAGGTTGGCTGATCATGTGTTGGCTTGTGTTGTATGTCATTATTGTTTGGCTTCTAATCAACCAAAAAATGAACAATTAAGAGGTCTGAGTCTAATTCTGCATTCCATTTACCTTGGAAGTCGGATGTCGTAGCTGGGAATGATGTCACACCCAGGTTGACCGCATTCCAGTAAAACATTCATAAAAACAATATGGATGCAGCCAGGAAAACCTTTGTTGTGCTTGCTTCATTGGAAGGAATATCAGTTAATAACAACACATTACACAATATTTTGAGTATCCAAAAACTGTAGCAACACGTCCACAGGTAGATGTCAGACTGTGCTGTGTGTAAATCAGAGTAGTGATTTAATGAGACACAAATAGACAGAAGTGCTAATAAACAGTATAATACTAAAGTCTGTGGTGTACATCACTTTTTAATTTATGTTATAATCTAAAGTTGGACAAACTCAGACTTGACAGACTATCCCAAAGTTTCCGAGTTGGAAATCTGATTAAAGGAGGTGTTCCAGTTGAGAATTCTAACCAGAGAGAGGTTAGGAGCACACGCTGATACAGCGCATTGCCGCACCCACCACACGACAAACCAACTCAGGATCCCAGATTAGGGCCTGAGTGCAGCCATGCAACAGGGGGCACCTTAGCACCACACTAGTTCAGATGGAATGGAACTAATGTGAGGTTTTTTATGGTGGCTGGAGTGCCAATTCTGCCACCATCCCCCAGGTTTTCGGGCCTACATGCAGGGCGGGATGCAGATTAACATCATACCCAGGATGGAGCAATTGCAGGTTATGGGTATACTCAAGTGCCCCACGAAATGGAGTCTCTTTTGGTGTTTACAGGATTCGAACGTGCAGCCTTCCGATTGCCAGTGTAAATCCCTAGCCTCACAGCCACCACTCTTCCACTGCAGCTAGAAACTTGGAAATTCTGACTACCTACTTCCAATTTAATGTAGTCAATTACAATTAAGGCAACAAAACATGTCACTAATTAAGAAAAGAGAAAACCTGCAGCCATTGTAGCCCTTCATGATTAAAGTTTACATAGGGCTATTATTTTCATATGTGCAGAGTACATTGAGATTCTTTCCTGCATGTGCTAATCAACATTGAACATGTCATTCTCCACTCCATATTCAGTTCGACTTGATTCAGTTTGCTTTTATATAGTGCTCTATAACGAGTGCGGGCACTGAATCCTGTAACAAGATCACAAGTAAATTACAAATGAGTACTCATAAAGACATAGATTTGTTTAAAGAAACATTCAAAACTGATTTACATAAACTAAATCTAACCATCTCTACATATTAGTTAATTTTTGAGTTACGGCCAGTTGACAATAGAGAAAAGGAAAACAAAAACTCAAGTAAGCAGCAACACTGGGGAAAATAAATCTCTGGTGAGTCTACAGTCAGTTATAACAGACAAAGTCAAAGCCAGAGTTAGAGTCCTGAAAACCTTGGCCAACTGGCTGGCCACCCTGTCTTAGGCATTTTACAGTAAAGCCTGTGCTGGACTGTCTGCCATAATGACAGAATCTTTCCATCCTTTACTTCCAAGGCTCACAGTAACTCACATGTCCGTCCATGAGTAGAAAAACACCTTGGAAGTAGGACAGGATATCAAGAAGAGAAACAGAACAGAAGGGTTCATAATTATTGAATTACTTATATTTTTGCACAGATAACTAACAAACAGAGATGCAATATGCACAGCTAATCCGCAGCTCTAGTCAGGGGCATCTTTTCTATAAACAGGCAGATCATTCCACAGCTTTGGGGCCATGTAGCTAAAAGCTTGACATCCCACTGTTACATTATTAAGCTTTGGAATTAGAGTAGGCTGGGATCTTGAGATATTAATACATGCTCTGATTTACAAGTAATTGTAACTTTAGATAAGTAAAACAGGGCCTTGACCATACTGTATGTAAGAAGGGGGATTTTTAATTTAGCCCTAAGTTTAACTGGAAGCCAGTGTACAGACTTAAGAACATGAATGATTAAGATTAACATATCTTGCCTTATTTGTAATTCACTTGCTATTTAAGGCCCACACCACTTAATTGTTTCATTTTTCCTTAATTAGCAGTCAAACAATAATGAAACACAAAGTGAGGCAACACAGCACCAGCTAACCTGTGTCCATCATACAATACAGGGGGTCCTCGGGTTACAACGTTTCGACATACAACGTTTCGAGTTTACAACACTTACTCCCATAAAAACTTAAAAAAATTGAGACATGAGAAGGAATAAAGGTAAGGATTTTTTTCACTCATTTCTTCTGTTACTACAGTACAGTGTACAGTACAGTATATTTATGTCCTTTTCATTTTTCTGAGGCTTAGATTTTGTGTTTTTATGTTCTAGATTTATGATTTTGCAAATGTGTTAAGATAGGTAAGTTACTTAGACTAGAGTGTGTTTCGACTTACACCAAAATTCGGGTTACATCACTGTTGTAGGAACGGAACTGTGTCGTAACCCGAGGACCCCCTGTATCAGAAAATAAAGAAATATGATGGTCTCAGTAATGTTGGAAAAAGAATGTCTACTGTTTTGGAAATGTCTGCTGTGGCAGAATGAGAGCACCAGCAGAACATGGAGGTAAATACCGAGTTTAATTAACAATAAAAATCTTCTAATTTAGAAACCGTTTGGAGAGAAATAGGTTGGAGTTAGCTGATCATCTGTTGGCTCGCTCCACATCTCAATTCTGTTTGGCTGCCATTTAAGGGGAAAAAAATCAATTCAGAGTATGGAGTCTTTAAAAACATGGCAATTAAAGCAAAAGGAAAAGAAGTCAATTAACAGCAGAAATTGGTCTCTGATAAAGAAAGTGGCAGGATGGAAAACCAGCAGCCACTGTTCTCCTCCAAGATTGGTGATGGAGATCCCTGATTTAAATCAAAGGCAATATGCTGCATACTTAAAACATTGTGAAGACTTCATAGATTTTTATACAAAATGATATACCAATCTGATCAGAATATACAGTACAGCTAGATAAATACATTGCTATGAATTTCAAAAAATTATGGAATATGTAATTGGAAATGAAGGTCACTGCCCTTAGTCTCATGTTAAAGTAACTAATGTGGGCTTCCTTTACACACAGTGCATCATAGTAATAGTTTTTTATTTTAATAAAGCCAAGTAAAAAATTGCTTTGGATAACACCCTAAGTACACTTTTGTCTGAGATTGGGATGAGTTTTACTTTTGTGACTTTGCTCTTCTGTCAAAACCATTTTCTATCCAACTCATAATGCATGTAAGTTTGACATCTGTTACACATACTTACATTTAACATTCAAACCTGGCATTTTCCATTTAAGTTGGATATTTGACATTTAAGCCATAAAAGCTGGATAATTGATATATAAGTTGGTCATTTAAGATATTAGCTTGACATCTTCAGTAAAAGGCAGACATTTGGTGCCACTTAAATTTGATGTGTGCCATTTTATATATCAAATCAAACTTAAAAAGAGGATGTCTTTATATTTATCATGTTCTAAAACAATAACACACAAAAAGAGTCAATTATTTTACAAACAACTCTACATATGTCTTCACAGCACCTTGTTGCCCACATATTTTTTGCAAATAAACAAATAAACAGGACACTGCTTTTTTAATACTTAAGTGTGAGTCAGTGCAAAAAAGGACTAGCACAAAAAAGGATTACCCAGCCAGCCAACGATTAGTTCTATTCAATCTTGTATGATTCATTATTTTAAAATACTTTATTAACTAAGCTTGTAGTTTGCATTTTGATGGACATGCAGAAAATTACTGTTGTAAAGCATATTGAACTTTTGATCCTATTTTGTCTAATTGCTCTAATACATAGCTGCATTATGGTAGCCAAAAATCCATTCATGCATTACCATTATTAGCAGTGCATGAGGGAGATGGAGGATGTCTTATGAATATGTTTCCTTTTAAAAGTGTGAGATTGGCCAATGTCTGGGCACTGTTGCAGTTTTATTTTACATAGCAGTCTTTCATTGCACAGCACCGTCACATTAAAGAGAACAAAATTGAATGTCTCATAGAGTGAATTGGCTATGCAAAATTGACTTTACCATGGCAGGGTCAGCCAGATTGTGGCAAGAAGAAAAAAATACCTGTTTTGCAAATCTGTCTTGCAAAATAAATTGCTTGGGATGATTTTAGTATGACACTTTCAAAAAATAACTTTTTTGTAGTTTGTTTTTTTGGACACTATAACTGTATCCCCTGCATTGATTAACTAGGTTCTGAGCATATGGAAAATAGCATAACACAACATAGCATTCTTAAACTAATCCTAATCCAAGGTTTTTGGGGCTGGCATCTCTCCTGGCAACAGTGGTGTAAGGCAAGATCCAACTCTGAGCAGGGCACCAGTTCATCCCAGGGCTCATTCACTCACAGATCCACATATACAAGACCTATCTAGAGCCATCAATTGACCAAACCTATCTGTGGGTTGTGAGGAAACATGAATGCCTGGAGAAAAAAACAAAGTATAGAAAATCTTAAATATATGTAATGCAAAGATGATTATTCACTCACTCATCAACAAAACCACTATTTTCCATTTATTTATAAAGCTGAAATTTGGCAGGATGTTACATCTAGGTCAGAAATTATCCGCTAAGAAGGGACATTTCGATATATCGATTTTTAGGAGTAACCCCCTACCCCGGTAGAAAAACTTAATAGCCCAAAACCTCAAAAACACCTTAACAGATTTGATTGAGATTTGGTGACATTATAGAAAAAAGAAAACTACCAGACACATGAGTTTTACTTTTTTCTTGGAATATATTGGTAAAAAAGCTTTAGCAGGTAGGGTATGCTTAAGCACCATGTTCCTTTTTTCACCTCAACTGTGATTGTCCGTGATAGAAATCCAGCATGCAGTCCTTGAATGCCTCAAGCTGAACAGCGGCACTGTACACGCTGACACACAAAAAAATAAAGCAGATGAAAAAAGGGCAGCTGCCCATCACAGGAGAAAGACAAGGTGGTGAGCTACATAGAAAATGAATTGTGAAGTGTACAAAGTTAGGCAAAACTCAAAGAAGACATGGTTAGTAAGTACTCTGTTAGCTTCTTCTTACTCCTCACGACCTCTATATATATAAAATCAAACGTTTGTCTGTCTGTATGTATGTATGTTTGTCCGCTTTTCACGAGAGAACTACTTAATGGATTTACATCGGGTTTTTTCTATAATTTGCTTGAACATTCAAGTTGATTTTGCGACTTCTCTCATCATGCTAAGTATCATAGTTCACTTGCAGAATCAATTTATTTGCGCGAATCCAAAAGAGAGTCTGCCAGCCAAGGAGAGGGGGGAAGCATGATGTTAGGAGTAGGGAACCAAGGGGGCCCTCCTTAATCACGCACCAGCCTACGTTTGAATCGCTCTATCTCTGGCCACATTTTGGAGCAGACCTTGCCTCTGTTTAGCTAGTGATTTCTGTTTGTTTATTGATTTTTAAAGTCTTTCCTTTTTCACTACTTTGTGAGCGGAATGGCAGCAGGTTGCTACTACAGTAAAAAATACATTCTATTTCAGAACAGATTGGATTGTCATGTACTCTTATATAAATGCAATATTGTGGAGGACTGGGATGTACTGTTACACACACACTGCCCCAGCCCGCTTTAAACCCTATGTACAACTCAAGATGAGAGTGACGGCATACTTTGGTCAGTTTAAATGCAGCTTGCTAAAGGGGTCCCCCATGGACAGAGTACAAATGAGGTGGACATAGTATATAGTTCATGTTATTATTTTTTTTTTCACCTGTTCTTATGTGTACAGAGTTCATTCCATGGGACACATAAATGTGCACCCTGTAAACATCAATGCTATTTGTAATATGTTAAAGTAAACCATTATTCAGAGTATATAGCTTTTGATCTAAATCCTCCAAAATGTTTTAATGGCACAAGGTTAGAGATCAATGCATTATATTCAAATCTTTTTGAAGCTACCACTTTTACAGGATCTGCTACAGGGTGTGATTATATTTTTACCCGAAATTTCCATTGTTTCTATTAATTATCTGTTTGAGAAATACACTTTCCTCTAAAATGCTTTTTGCACTGACCATCAACAAACGCCAAGTCCCTAGGAAAAGCAAGAATTAACCTGCAAAAAGAATGCCATACTCATGTGCAATTGTATGTTACATGTTCTACAATGAGTGACACAGTGGCACAGTGGTAATGCTGCTACCTTGCAATAAGAAACCCAGTGTTCATTTCCAGGGTCCTACCTGTGTGGCATTTGCATGTTCTTCTAATGTCTGCATATGTTTCCTCCAGTTGCTCTGGTCTCTTTCCAAAGTCCAAAGACATGCACATTAGGTGGGTTGGTAATGCTAAAGTGGCCATGGTTTGTGTGTGTTTTCGCCCTGTGATTGGCTGGTGCCCTGTCTATGGGATTGTTTCTGCCTTTCACCCTATGCTTGCTGGGATTGGCTCCAGCTCCCCTTGGACACTGTTCAAGATAAAGCAGGCATAGTAAATGGTATGGTATATTCAAGAGTATATCACTTCAGTAGATTAATAATATTAACCCAGTGAATAAAACAAGGATCATACACAGAAAAGTTACTTACTGTATATAGTATTTCTGATACATCTGATTATCTGAGGCCATTGTCTTAGGAAATTTCCTGGACGAGGCTGGGTAACATAGCTGTGTAAAGAGCAGCCTTAAACTATCTCACTGGTTGATCCATTTCACTGGACAGGGAAGTACATACTGAAAATCCCCTGGAAGGAGAGCCAGTCCTGGTATCAGGAGGCAAGTGCAACATAAGAGCAGACCTTGAATCTCAGCTGAAGTTCCCAACAGACATCATCACAAGGTTGTAATGCCCAGACATTGTCAAGACAATGGTAAAGGTAGAGCTTACAGTCCCATGGGAAGAAGGAATGGAGGCAGCTTTTGAAAGAAAGTAGGATAGATACGTGGAAATAATATCATAATGCAGAGGAGCAGGGTGGAAGTCAACCATTTATCTCACTAAAGTTGTTTGCAGAGGTTTAATCAGAATCTCCACCCAATGTTTAATAAATGCCCTGGGAGTTACTGGACTAAGGTTAAGAAGGCACTGAGAGCTTTTGGATCTGGCTAAGATGAAACAACAAGGAGTAAAGAATAGGAGTCAACTGCAGGAGGCAAATGGGAAGTGTCAATGCTGCTGCTCCACCACCTTGAGATGTCCTGGAAATAATGGAGAGAAACATCAGTCATGGGTGGTTCCCAGCACCATCGGCAATGCGTCAGGTAGCATTGCTCAGCAGGTAGCCAATAGATGTACTTATATTTAAAAAATCATCAAACAAAGATGAGTGACCACAGTATTAGAGTATTATGCGATTGACTATGGACATTGGCCCTGCAATGGCTTGGTGTCCTGTCCAGGGCTGATTTCTTTCTTGTATCCAGGTTACACAAAGAGCCTAGTAGTACTGCACTGGAACATACAAGATTTAGTAAGAGAAGGCCTAAATTCTAAATGACTAAACAGGGATTAGTTTTTCTTTACTATTTAATGGATGTTCAAGAGTGATGCAGCGGAAAATTAGGAGCCATTAACAAAAAACAGATAATTATTGGTTACCTATGATCAATACCACTCTGTACACATGTTGGGCTCAGGTGTAATTTTTTTCTTTTTACACAGTATTTTTAGGCTGAAATTTCTCTCCTTACTTTACTAATAAAATGCATATTGATTTCAGCAGCCATTGTAGCAATTTAGATTACTTGATGGGGATATTTTAGTTTGAATAAATGTAATTTTAATCCAGAATAGAATTAATTGCCCTGTTTACATTCTATCATTCTATTGTCATCTTTTTGCCTTGGATCACCATATCAAAACTTTCCATTAGACTTATGGTAAAGTGATTCACACATACTTACTGCATATTTCAGAGTTATTTATTATGTTAGCATTTCAGTGAAAATTAGCCACCAGCGAGGCATTCAAAAGAAAGCACAATTTACTACAAGTTAAATATTATTCACCATATGACACTGATAAGAACTAATGATGATTATTTTACCATTGATTCTCAAGGTATTTATTTTTATATGCTTAGTGTTATGAAATTTGTACCTACTTCAGAAGCAAGTATTAAATACAGGAAATACATAGGTCTGTTGGAAATGTTGTAAGCAACTTGTTAGAGCTGGGTTTTATGTTATTTAGCAGAAATTTATAATGAAGGAAAGTAATGTAATTAGATTTCTATCAGTTCTGTAAGCAGGATCTAAATGTCACGGGACACACTTATCCATATAAACACAAACCAGGTAATTTGGAGATTTTAATCAACCTAACAGCATCATAATAAACCATGAGAGGTGATGGGGATTATAGGCAGAGGAACTACTTGTAGAGGATGAAGGACTAGGAAATGGGAAGCACTTCAAAGGTTTACACAAAGAATGGCTCTAAATGAGCATGGAATAAATATCCAAAAATCATAAGTCAAAACCTTTAGTCCCTAGTCTGAAATGTCATTCACTAAAGAATTCAAAAGAATTTGACAAAAGGCCTGTCTTGTATGAAATACTTTGATACGTTAAGTAAGATGACACACCATGTAAAATGTCAAAATGATATCTGATCATGTGGTGGCCATGATAAGCAACAACAATATAGCCAAAACACATAATAATAGTACATGTGAAACAAATCAATAAGAAGGCTCCACAATGAAATCATCACCATAACAACAAAATATTTAACAAAGATTAACTATACTATTACTCTGGTTACAACAGGAGCAAACCAGAACGTCTGGTGTAAAATCAGGTGAAAACATAGACACTGAAACCTCGTGCAAAGCCAAGAATTCAACCTGCTTTGAGGTGCTGTCTGAATACAAATGTATACTTTCTTATAGTGTTTCCAATGAAGTTATGAACTATAAATAATCAATAACCACTGACATTTCTGCAAGTAAAGTAAAGCTAAATTTGTTTAATCTGAAAAAGGCAAAAGTAATTGTTTTTCAGAAATTAATTGAAAATACTATGACACATTTGGCTATATAAAAAATAGATATTTTAATATATTTAACACTATATTTATATATATTTATTTTATTAAGATACTCATTATTCAGTGTGATCCACGTGAAACAATGTAAGTGATCTAGGTAGCACTTTATTTTGGTAATTTTAAATGTGAAAATTGATTTTGAAAATAAAAGCACTCATAAGACACTCAATGGCAGGGCATTCCAGGCAGTTAATCCCGATAAACAGTAGCTGGTAAAGAAATCTAAGAATGAAAAAAGTAACTTTGAAGTAAATATAATTGAATTAACCACAATGGCTACATCTGTTTTCACCTGATTTTAATTGTTTCAATAATCACTATACATTGTAACAGTATATAATAATAGTTAAAATACATTTGAAATTCCCTAATAAATTTGAATGTTTTATTAATGTTGCTGAAGAAGGAAATCTGCCTTGGTAGAAAATTGAAGTGTCAGTAATGGCCTGTTATCATAATATGTAATGAAATAATTATGCTATGCATTTTACCATTTGTAAAAGTCTCACCCCTACGCACTTTCCCTCTCTTGTAAATGCTTTACAGTGTCATCACAGCTTCACACAGAACACGCGACTTGGTGGGTGGGCAAAGAAGAAGTGGTTTCAAAGACAACCTAGACATTTTTATGTGCTGCTCCCCCACCAGAAATTATGAACTCTGTTGTAAATTCCTGGATTAACTTTATGTTGTTCTGGGTACTTGACATTATCTAATATGTGCTCTATATCTAGTTCATTTTTATTTTGTCTGACAGAAGTACATAAAGAAACTGTTTCCCCTTGGTTACCTGGATAGCTTGATCTATTGAAATGCCATCTCCCTTTTGTCACTCTTGCTGTCAGACACCTTCTCAAGGTTGCAGACTTGCAGATTGCACTGAGTGCCTTCAGGCTGCAGCAGTACTTGCAGTTGTCTTAACTATTTACATACAGACTTCATCTTAATCACTTAAAGTAGCTGTAAATATCAGAGCTCCTCAAATAATCGTACAATTGCATTTGGCTTTTACTAAAACCCAGAATAGATATACAAATCACATGTCTTTTCTAGTAAAAAAAATGTTGGATGTGATGCTTCAGTCTTGTGTTACAAAAGATAAACAGTCTAATTAAAAATAAAAGGAAACTGAATATACAGAATTATTTGAAATGAAACAAGAAAGTGGAAAGTATACTGTACATACCAAAGCCACCCTAAATATTCTCAAAATGTTTCCTTTCCAACTTTATGACTGAAATGCTGCTAGAAAACCAAGGAAAGTTAGCAAATCAATGGCACAGAAACATCACATTGTCTGTATGTGTTGGCCATAGTGTCTATTGTGATTTTTGTCACCTACTGTATGTTATTGAATGGGCCAAAGCAGGTGCCCATTTGATCTGTTTTCTGGGTTAGACATTTTGATGGCTACAATATGCTGTTGTGGTCAAGTGAGGAAACACAAGTCTGCTCAGTAAATGTTGGGTCGCCAACCCGTTTACTTTGAACAAACAGTTGCAGCCACCAGGGGGTGCTGCAGCTCCCCAAACACCCAAAATACACAGGCTCAGGCACAAGTTCAGCAAACAAAGGGTTTTTATTGTGGGAAACTCTTCTCAAGGCAAGCGTTTCCCACACCAGAACCACAATACAATTACAACTGCAATAAACAGCTCTCTTTATCTATTTCTCTCTCATCCACTTCCACTCCTTACAGCAAGCCTTGTCCTCCTCCTCCTCCCAACTTGGGCTCCTGGAGTGGAGGCAGGTGGTTTATTTTATGTAACTCCTGGAAGTACTTCAGGTGTCCCAAAGATGTGGTTCAGAAGCATTTCCGGGTGTGCACAACAAAGCAGGGCTAGCCAGTCCTTATAGCACCCCCTGGTAGCCCACAGAACCCAACAGGGCTAAGCTGAAGAACCCAGGGGAGCTGTCATCACTCCAGGGGACATAATACCCTATGCCTGCTATCTCCCCCCTCCCATTGAAGCTGAGGGCATCCTGACAGGTCAAGGTACCTGGTCATCAGTCACACACTTAAACAAAGTACAAGCACTTTAAGGTGCAGGAGGCAATGAAATAAAGAAATGAGAAGATCCAAATATGAGCTTTATGGCCAGGATTCCTCTTGGAACATCAGGTATGCAGGAGCTCTGTCCTGTGGTGTGCTCTACAGTAATGCCTCTTTCTGTCAACTCCTTGATTTATATGATAGAGACTACGAGGGGTGTAGATAGGTGCCTTCACTGGGGGTCTTATTGGTGCTGTGGAAAAAATAGGAAAGGACATGATTAGTGCCAGCACCCCTTCTCATCCACATACTTTAGAGGAGCCCTGAGGGTGATACAAAGACATGCATGCATGATGCGGTACATGCATAGGTAACTTGGAGGAAAATCATAAACTTATGTACTGTAAATCACTATTCTTTGCGCTTCTGATCCATTACTTCCTTTTATTACATAAATCTAATAGTGTTGATATTAGTCTTTTTAATAATTGATCTCATGTAACTTTCAGATTGTGGGCCCAACATCATCTCAGTCCTGAAATGTTGAAAAGGTTTGAGTTGTGTCTAAAAAAGTGAATTCATAAAATCTTTGACAGGAATGTGGGCAGATTTGATCTGAAGAGTTTTTTCAATAGATACTCGTACACTATAGATCAGAAAACCTTGTTGAACTGATGTGCAAGCAATGAAAGAGGAAAGGATAAAACAGATCTGTATTTATCATTTTGGGGATGGAAACATGGCTGAAGTTGTAGCCTAGTTCAAAGAACAGCAGAAGCTTGGTAAACAAGATGAGATCATTCAGCCCATCAAGCTAATAGCTAAGATGTCCCAAGATCTCATCCACATACGTTTTAAAGGTTGTCAAGGGTTCTGCTTCAAACACTTGATTTGGTTGTTTGTTCCAGATTTTCATAACTGTTTGCGTGAAAAAGTGCTTCCTGGATTAGTTTGAAATGCAGGCTCCTTTAATTTCCTCAAGTGTGAGATACGCTATTCAGTTAAATAGTGCTGGTCACCATAAGGAATGTTTCATAATGCTTCTGTAGAGCACTCCGCGAAGTTATTCACTATAAACATCTGTTGTGATTTCATCTGACACCAGTAGTGTAAACTGTTTTGACAGATAAATATTGTATTTTTTTTATGATATTTTCTTTTTTTATTTCTATCGTAAGTGTCACCATTCATTACATATATTTTTTGTGGGCTCTGTCATATTGTTTTTGGCAATTTTGCTCCACTGACAGTCACATTTGCTAACAGTAATGAGATATATTATGTCATCACAGTTCCACTAAATAGGATGGTGGTGTGCATCATTTGGTCTCCAGATGTTTGGATTAAAACAACCAATTGACAAAATATCACATAGTGCTAGTCAGCGACAGGGAAATACAGTGTTTTCTGGACTTCACACTCTGTTTTTTTTCATCCAATCTTCTTGTGCTCCTGATTATTGTTCCTTTGCTAGCTGTCTTAGTATTTGCTCTTAAAAATCCTTGAAGGAATTTCATCTCCCAGTCCTGCTGGCTTGGTTTATTAAATCTTTAGTCCAATATCTTTGGGCTAGCCTTTGTATCTTCTCCAGCCATATTAATCCCTGAGGAAGATATTTCATTTTATATTCTCTTTATACACCTTAACATGCACTGACTGTATCATTCTCTCAGAATACTGTAACAGTGAGAAACATTTTATCTTAAGTTGTAAAAACCAGGAAAGAAGCAATGTTTGCAGTTTCTGGTTATTACACAGGCAGGGAGGTTTGCCTCAGTGGTGCAGCAGTTAATGGTTTTGCCTCACACCTATAGAGAGTTAGATTTGAATTTTGTTTAGTGCACTCTCTGTGTCTTCACCAGGGAACTGTGCGCTCCCTGTGTTTTCCCCATGTATTCAGTTTTCCTGCCATGTGTTACAATGTTATACAAGTACTGTTGGTTGGTGACTGTACAGTTTTAATGTGTGTAAAAGTTTTATACAATGCTGCCCATCCAATGCTTTGTTCCTGCTTTGTAGCTGATATATCAAATATAGATCATCAACTTCCAGGTCTGGCCCCTTATGCGCGTAAGATTTAGAAAATAAATAAATGAACGAAGAAAAGGTTGGAAAAATAAATCTGTATTTCCTGAATTATCTAAAATTGATAAAATGCAACCACGTATGAAATACATGTACAAAGTAAATTTAATTCAATTTTTATTTGATTTGTTCTTTTCAGTGAGTACAAGCTCAGAGTGATTGCACAAGTTTCCAGATACAGTATGATCTAAAGACAGAGTTAATTTAGCCATACATCATTTACATAAACAAATAGATTAGTTTGAACACACAGTAAAATATACATTTCCTTCAAATTAGCATACAATCATGACAATTTAAATCCATTAAGATTATAATTGAGATTTGGCTATTTGACAGGAGTGGAAGAAAACTCATTTCAAAAGCATTCCTGGAGCATCTTAGGGTTCACAATTGACTTTAGCATTAGAACGACAGTTCTAGGGACCTCGACCAACTGGCTGCCCAATAAGAAAACTAGACATCTGTGGAGTTTGCCTGATCTTATTTCTGAATATGAATGAGTTATCATTTTCTTTTTGAAATATTTTATTGTTCTCCATTTTGAGGCTGACAAGCAATTTGCGTCATGTGCTGTTGGTACGAGTGCACTATAAAAGAATGCGCCATGCAAAGTGAAGCATCTGAACATTATGAGCAAACTTGTGAAAAAAAATACAAATAAAATTTTAGTTAGTTAGGACTTCTAATCTCATTTTGACTTACTGACTGTTTCTTGACTTGTATTTCTGCTTAGGCCAAAGATTGCATGGACTGCATGCATAGCAGACTTCAGTTTGTCTTCTCAGCTTTTCTTTAATAATTCCTTTAAAGAAACCTTTGTCAATCTTTGCAAAGCTCTAAAAATGAATGATCGAATAAAAAAAAAATGAGTGTCATTATGAATAATGCTGCAGATCCTCTCTCTGGCGCTCTAACGCTTTCTACTTTCAGCCAACAAATCATTCAGCAGAAGTGTGTCAAGAAACGCTATGGGGGATCCTTTATATACCTACAGCAATACACTTCTACAATGCCTCACTGACTCTTTGCAAAGTCAGAAGATTTCTTTCTTTTTAGTCGTGCTGGTATGTCTTTTGACCATAGTGTATGTATGTATGTATGTATGTATACAGTATATGAATTTATTTATTTAATGAGCTTCTCTAAAAATACACGTTTCTCCCTGATGACAAATAACGTCCAGTTTATCTATCTATCTATCTATCTATCTATCTATCTATCTATCTATCTATCTATCTATCTATCTATCTATCTATCTATCTATCTATCTATCTATCACTTATTTATTGTAATTGATTGGAGGAGTTCACCCATCCAGTTTGAACTCAACAGCTAGACGTTTCTGAAATGCTATAAATATGTGCTGGCAGTCAAATACAAAGATAAAAGCCATACCTTCTTGGATTGTAAAGCACCCTCTTGGTGTAACTTCCCATTGGTTGGAGCAACAGCTTGGCAGTATAGTAGTGACACCAAGTGCCACAGCAAGATAGCAAAAAGAGAAACGGAACAGAGGAGACTTAGTAACCATTCTTAATGACTATCATGCTTGTAGTTTTGTGCAAATGACTAACATACAGACTTGAAATATGAACAGCTAATCAGCACCCATAATCAGAGTACTGTATGTCAGAATAAAATAATGAGTATTGAATCTGCTGAGTCCATTGCCTTCTGTTTAGTGTATGCCTGCAAAATTAACTTTACAATCTCAGCTCTGTTGAAAATTTCCATTAATCATAAAATATTTACTAATATTGGATCTCAGCTAATGACATGCTTCAGTCCTCTGTCTTTATTACATTTGGTTGTACTTCAGCAAGTATACTTTGAATGATCTCAGATATACCGTATTTTATTGGATGTTTAAGTTCCATACAATTCTTAATAACTCTTTATGTTAGTATGAATTGTTTAGGAATGATAAACTACCTTGGAAGCAGTGGGGCACAAGGCAAGAATGAAACTCACATGGAAGGCTTGACAACTGCCGGACACTTTCAATCACAAACACCCCCTCATAGATGTAAAAATTAAGATAATGTACAGCATTTTGCTGTGGGAAGAAGCAACCATACTTTATTGTTCCAATGGAAATGGCCACAATAATTGGAAAAAATGTTTATTCCAATACAAAGTTTATCCATATTTTATGTACTGTACATATTCACCTATCTTGGGATTCTGGGATCAGCATTTGTCATAATTTAGACAGAAAAAAACAAAATACACTGCAACTCTTCCCACTTATGATAAACCTAAGCAAGCTCCTTGTGATAATGTTCCACATTGATGTAGTGTCGGCACTAAAGAAACCCTGGATTTTTTTTTCCGATAAGATAGCCATTAGTGAGCTTTACTATTTTCTGCACACATTTGATTCTATTGCTGCTCATCTAAAATTCCAGCTCCATGCTCATTTTTATTTTTTGATTGAGCCAAGAGGAAATGACGGTCGAAATAAGCTGAAAATTGAAAAGCTGTGGGGCGTCCTGAAAGAGAGAAACTTTCATATAAGACACTGTTTTCGACATATTTATAATACTTTTAGATAATTTATAAATCGAACAAATAGGTTGTTTCATAAATACTAAGACTATTAAGATACATGTTTTTCTGATTTTTCATTGTTGTGATAAATTTTAGCATTGTTTCATTTGTATTTCTATCAGCATTTTATTTTCATTTTTCAAACATGGTTTTGTGTCATTGGTCTCCCAGTGTCACAGCGCGACTCACAGTGCAGAGTACCCATTACTCCGTGTCCACATTCTGTAAAATGCCGGAAAACCTCTTTGTGCATTTTAATTTTGAAAGTGTACTTTGAATCTTTTGAGCTTTGTGCGTGTGTTTTGCTTGCTTGTTTGTTTGTTTTTTTTACTTTAATTTCTGGCTAGCATTTGGGCTACAGATACTTTGCAGTTTTACCTGTTCTGACTTTGTTGCTCTCAATGGATACTTTGCAATTTCACTCATTTTGATTTTGTTACTATCTCTTCCTGTTTTTCTTATCTTTTGGTCTTCCATTTTAAATTGGTAGAACAGTGACAATGACAACATTCCCAATCATTTACCTTTAGTAAGGTAATGTAATATTACTACTAATATCAGTAGCTACATCTTTAAGCAACTGATTAATGATGGGGAACATACTGAACAGTTATAAAGTGAGGAGAGTCTTGTCAAATTTTAAAATTTGGAAATTTCTTCAGGTTGATGTCAAGTCAAGACATTCAGTTAAAAAAACATCCATCAGTGCAAGCAATCAAGTAGAGGTGCAGACAACTGAACGTGCTTATATTACTGTGGAAATCCAACTTTCAATGTAAACAACAGTGATATTGTGGAATTACTATTCTTACTCTCTCTGTTTTACTTTATGAAGTTACATAATAACATACTTATGAATTTTGCTCATAATTCACAGGGGGAGTTTCACCCCAAGGTTAAAGTGCAGGTAAATATCATTTATCTAATTCAAAGAAGTGTTTTGATTCCTAATCTTGAAGAAACACTATGTCTCCTCCTTTTATTTTTACTCAATTCTTGATATGGCGATTGTAACTTTTATTAAAGTTTTATTTGGTTTGGCTCAAAATTTCAAATTGTTTACAATTACTTTGATAAGGATTGCATCTGTGTTGCCAGCTGAGACATGAAGCTCTTTGACTGAAATATTCTGCAATCAGTAAAGATTTCTAATGAAACATTTCACACATTCGCTATGATTTTGTTCATTTGTTGTCAGGTGATATTTTTGTTCTACAACAACATTTTAATTCAATTTAACACCTCCTAATATCCAGGTAGTATTGGGGTTTTTGCAAGACAGACAATTTATTGACATTTACATTTATTTGCTTAGTAGATGCTTTTATCCAAAGTGACTTATAAGAAAAGTCATGATCGAGTAAACATCAGTCTGGTGGACTGCTTGGGAATCAAATGTTATTGGACAAGGTTACCAAATTGATCATCACACTTGAAGAGCTCAGAACAAAAGACAAGCGAGTAACAATTCCTAGGTTACAGAAGCCTTACAGCTAATATCATACAGAAATTGATCAAACAACAGAGTCTTCGAATGCTTCATAAACACATTGAGGGAGTCGAAATGTCAGATGGAGCTGGGCAGCTCATTTGACCATCTTGGAGCTACACGTGAAAAGTATGTGGATTGAGAATTGATGTTACACAGAGATGAGGTGACATCACCAGATGCAGTTTATCAGCAGACCTGAGTGGTCAAGAAGGATGATAGGACCTTACTAGTGTCTCCATATGTATATAGGTGCTAACACTTGGACTATTCTGTAAGCAAGCATGAAGGACTTAATATGGGCCTCTATAGGGAGCCAATGTAGTGATCTGAAAAAATGCATATATTCTGATTTTAGGACTACTGGCATTACAAATCTTTTATGTGTACTCCTGTATTTGTTTGGTTTATTTTGTTTGGTAATGTAATATACACTCACCGGCCACTTTATTACATTAGGTACACCTTACCAATACCGGGTTGAACCCCCTTTTGCCTTCAGAACTGCAGTAATTCTTTGTAGCATAGATTCAACAAGGTGCTGGAAACATTCCTCAGGGATTTTGGACCATGTTGAAATGATAGCATCATTCAATTGCTGCATATTTTTTGTTGCTGCTTGATACAAATCTCCAGTTCTGCCACATGCCAGAGGTGCTCCATTGGATTGAGATCTGGTGACTGTGGAGTCCATTTGAGTACATTCAACTTGGTGCACTGTGTTCATAAAGAGATGGACATGGTCAGCAACAATACTCACGTAACCTATAGCATGTAAACAATGCTCAATTGGTCTAAGTATTCAAAGAAAATACCAAACACACCATTACAACACCACTACCAGCCTCAACCATTGATACAAGGCAGGATAGATCCATGCTTTTATGTTGTTGGAGTCAAATTCTGAGCCTACTATCTGAATGTCACAGGAGCATTTAGGACTCACCAAATCAGACAACAAATTGTTCCAGTCTTCTATTGACAAATTTTGGGGAGCCCATGCAAATTGTAGCCTCAGTTGCCTTAGATGACAGGAAAGGCAACTTGTGTGGTCTCCTGATCCTATTGCCCATCTGCTTCAATGTGATTTGCGTTCAGAGATGCTATCCTGCATAACTCAGTTGTAATGAGTGGCTGTTTGAGTTACTGTTGCCTTTGTATCAGCTCACACCAGTCTGGCAATTCTTCTCTGACCACTGGCATCAACAAGGCATTTTTGCCCTGAAAATTGCCGCTAACTGGATAATTTCCTTTCTTCAGACCATTCTCTGTAAACCATAGAGATGATTGTACATGAAGATCCAAATAGATCAGCAGTTACTGAAATATTCAAACCAGACAGTCTGGCATCAACAACCATGCTACATTCAAAGTGACTTAAATCACCTTTCTGCTTGGTTTACACTTCAGTTGTCTTGACAATATTTACATGCCTAAATTATTTGAGTTGCTGCCATGTTATTGGCTGATTAGATACTTGTCTTAACTAGCAGTTGAACAGGTGTGTCTAATGGAGTGTTATTTTGTGTTATTTTATTTGTATTTTCACTGTGACTTTGGTTACAGTGGGCACTGCCATTTTGTCTCTTTTGTTGAAAGCAAAGGAATGTTACTCCTAGAAGTTGTATTGTGTGATATCACCCTCCAGATGATATTTAGGATTGGAGTGTTGCATTCAGCATCCAAGATTCTGGATTCAATTATGAAAATCTTTTGAAATGAGTTAGTTCAAAAGGATATTTTGGGAACCAGGCTTGCATATGTTTTCAACTTTGAGTTTGGTTTACGAATTGGGCTTTGTAATTTTGGTCATTTTTGATCTGTTGCACATAAGCCTTTTCCCTCCAAGTCCATTTCAAATGATTTTTCACCATTGCAAAGCATAAATTGTGATTGTGCTTATTGACTGTAACAACAGTAGACAAAACTTTAGCTATAGTTATACGAATCAACAAGTTGAACAACATCCACTAAATTCTTAATATCAATCAAAGAAATTTGATAACTTTGCTTCAATGTTGATCCATTTTTTTCTGATGAGGGCTGAAACTGGAACATGGCAGACTGGACAGAACAGGCCACACTATTCTTAGCAACAGATTCCTCTTTCTCCTCGGATAATCCCAGGTGCTCCTACATCACATCAAAAGTCTATTTCCTCCAATCTCTCCTGAATCTGCTGCTGTTTTTTCTTACAGCATATCTAATATCATTATGCTGCTTTTGTTCCTGGAACAACATCAAGTTCTTGTTTCAGGACAGTCGTCTTTGTTTAACTAATCAGTTTTACACTTATCCTTTGACATCATAAATGAGAAGTTTATGGTAAAAGGCCAACAATTTCAAATTTTGTCTAATAAGAAGTTTAAAACATCTGTTCATTTTGAACTCTAATTGATGACAGATTTTATGTAGAAGTTTTTAAGACTTCCATTGCATGTTTGTGAATGAAATGTATGTATTTTTAAATGGAAATGAAGGATTTTGCATGCCTTTTAATTTAACTTAGTTGCTTCCAGAATCTAAAAAAATAAAGGTAAATGAATGCCCTGAACCAAGAACTCTAGTGTTACACTAGGAACAACTGAAACTCTGCAATCCCATTATTATCCATTTTATTAAATTGGGCCATGTGTGGTACATCTACTACCACCACCTCTCAGTGTTTTGAAATAGTGGCTCTTCTCCAAGGTCCTCCTATATTGATGAACTCCTCTCTCTGCACAGGAACCTCATTATCGACACAATCCAGAGTTTCTTTGCACCTATATAGTAGGAGATTTGCAGTATGACCAGGACTCATAATACTTCTGACCTTGGTATGTCCTTAAACATGAATAAAAATAATGGACTTAGTAGCCGCTATTTAACAGGATCAATACAAAACATTAAAGCTTGCATTATACACATAAACATAGTATAGATGATAGTCTAACAAAGCTCAAGTGATCATGTTACCAAGTATAAAAGCTTGCAAGTGACATCACTTTATGCAGTGCAATGCTAGAACAGTCACTGTGACTACCAGATATACTTATTTGATTTTAGTAGGCTAACACACTTCTTTTCACTGTTTAATAGAAAGAGAAAAGGAAATGATAACATACAGAGTTTCATCTGGGAGAGATGCACTCAGAGTAGAACAGTGGTGGATCTTAGGGGCTTTCAAGGAGCATCACATGCAAAGAAAACTGTTTATGTCTGGCAATGCTGGACTTTGCACCAAGTGGTGGCTAATTTGTTTGTTTTGATTGATTTCTTTGAAGAGTTTGATTATGTCTAAAGTGAGGAGTTCAAAATTTTTTAGGAACATGTATTTTGTGTGTTGCAGTGTCCTTAACTTGTGGTTCAAATTTTGGTAAGGACACGTGCCCCTTTATCTTTCTTTGATTATTTTTATATACACGTACACTCAATCAGGAAATTATTAGAAACTGTTTTGCTATCATCGTGTGCCATGGCTCCACAAAATTTTGGAATCGTTCCTTTGAGATTCTGGTCCATGTTAACGTGATTGCATCATGAGATTTCTGCAGATTTGTCAGCTGTACATCCATACTTTGAATCTCCCATTCTACCACTTCCCAAAGGTGTACAACTGGATGCAGATTGTGCGACTGGGAAGACCACTGACACACTGAACTCAATGTCTTGTTCACAAAATCGGCTTGACGTGGTTTTAGTTTTGTTATATTGCATCCTTGAAGTATCTGTTAGAGTATGGGTAAATTGTAGTCATGAAGAGATGAACATGGTCAGCAACAATACTCAAGTAAGCCACAGAATTCAAGCAATTCAATTAAAAGGCCCGAAGTGTCCCAAAAAAACACTCCCCACATCATTACACCACCACCAGCAGTCTAGACTGTTGATACAAGGCTTTTTGGTAAATCGATTCTGAATCTACCATCAGTGCGCCTTGGTAGAAATCAAGATTCATCAGACTAGGCTATGTTCCAGTCTTCAGCTGTCCAGTTTTGGTGAACCTGCATTCTCAGCATTCTGTTCTTGGCTGGAAAGAGTGGAACTGGACATGGTCTTGTATGTCTGTAGTTTATTTGCCTCAAGGTTCAACTTGTTGCGCATTCTAAGATGGTTTTCTACTCACCACAGATGTACAGGGTAGTTATCTGAGTTATTATACAGGTAGTCCCCAGGTTACGGACATCCAACCTACGACTTACGAACTGGGCCACAGCTGCGACGCATGTGCCTCAGTAACTCCCGCTCCATCATCTTTAGCCTTGGGACGCTGCAAGTGGTGGCTGGACGGAGGCTGGAGGGGGGCGATTTCACTGCACGCACAGTGTAGCAGTGTAGTGTCCCTTGGGTGGATCCCGGTGGCAAGCGGTTTCAATGCCCGCCCACCACACATGGCTGCCCCATTTGTTCTCGGTGGGTGGCTGGTAATGCTGCAAGCAGTGACCTGGTGGTGGCTGAATGGAGGCCATTGAGGGTGAACGGGGTGGTGGAGGCGTAACATTGTAATGTGCCTCAGATGAGTGCCTGTGGAATGGGGGTGGTGTTGGGTGATTCACTACCCGCCTTTGGCTGCACCGTGTTCGTTCTCGGTGGGTGGACACTGCAGACAACATACTGTAGTGGAGGTGATTGTGAGGTAGGCTGGTGATGAACTGCCCCTCGCCGCCTCCATTCATTCTCAATAGCAAGCTTGCTTGTACTGTTACGCAGATAGCAGAAAGTTGTCTCTTGTGAGTACATTAAACGTGTTGACGACGGGTGCCTTCCTGCTGTGATAGCGTGTACAGTGCTGTGCAGAAGAGCTCATCTTAACATTTTGTCTTCACCCTTCAAGAATGTCTCTGAAACACAAATCTGGTTCAAGTGCTGGTGATACAGTAAAGAAGAGAAAAACCATCACCATGGAAAATAAAGTAGAAATAATAAAAAGGCCAGAGAAAGGTGAAACTCCATTATTTATTGGCAGAGCACTTGGTTACAGTCGGTCAACAATAGCATTTATTAAAATAATGTACCTGTTCCGACTTACATAAAAATTCAACTTAAGTACAAACCTACAGTCCCTATCTTGTATGTAACCCGGGGACTGCCTGTAGTCTTTCGGTCAGCTCAAACCAGTCTGGCCATTCTCCTCTGACTTCTCTCACCAACAAGACGTTCTGTCTGCAGAACTGCCACTTGCTGGGTGTTTTTTGTATTCTGAGTAATCTCCAGAGACTGTTGTGTGTGAAAATCTCACTCCTCAAACTCAAACCAGTCCGTCTGGCATCAACAATCATGCTATGGTTAAAATTACTGAGATTACATTTCTACTCCACTCTGGCATTTGATGTGTACATTACCTGATGCTCCTAACCTGTGTAGAAGAAACCTCCAAGGAAGACAGGAATAAAGGTCACATACCATTACAACAAAGTGCCAGGGACATAAAAATATTTTGTTGTGATGAAAATTTCATAGTAATGAGATTCTGTATTTGTTGCTATAGTGCTTTCTTTAACTTGGGTCCGTTGCCTTTGTGATAATACAGTTTCAGGGTGCAAATGATGCCCAAATCCAATGACTGCTGTGCAATTGAGTGGGAGGAACTCAACTCTAAATGTAGAAGCATGCTGTTAGCAGCACAGTTATCAATCAGAATCCAAAGCAGACTATTACTTTTCTTCTTCTTCATATTGTGAGGTTTCTGAACTCTTTTGGAACCCCCACTTACAACTCGCCGAAGTGTGTCCTGAAACGTGATTGCCACGTCTATGGAAGATTGCTTGTCACAGTGCTGTAGTGGAGTGCCACGACAACAAATCCGCTGATGGGTGATGCAAGGAACATTATAAATGCAGGGAACAGTATTACCTGGCCCCTAACCTGGCCATGACCCTGCCTGTGTCTGTGTATAGCAGAGTGGTAGATCCCGCTACAATATATGAATATGCTGTTCTTGTTTCAAGCTGAATAAAGCTAGTTTTGCTAAAGTACTGCAACTCAGCCTCATGTTTTGGGGAGCAAGACAGTGACTCACACGTCACAATATCCTTGTCAAGTTGTCATAGCCAGTTTCCCAAAATGTCTTAAGTCATCCAAGCTCGTTGGTTTGCTTTATACTTGCAGGGAAGGAATGTAACGTGATTAAAACACAGAGGACAGGTCGACTTGCCAATGATGAGAGGAATAACTGCTTTTCCAACCTCTTCAAATGCAGCATTTTGCATACGTTTGCTCTGAGGCCCAAGATTTTTCTTCTATTTTTGCCCGGTCTTTCAAGAAAGTTGACAATGTCGTTGGCAAAATTCTGAATTCAATGGCAACGTCTTTTTTCTTTTTGCCGGAATTGAGAGCTGCAAAAATATTAAGGGGAAATTTCATGGGGAAACTGTCAGGACTGTAAAATACTTCATTGTAATGAAAATTGTGTTGTAAAGATATCTGTTGTAACAAAATTTGACCTGTAGTTCAATCAATCAGATTTATTCAGTCACAGAGAAGTACATGGATTCATACGTTGCAAGGCAGAAGAGTGCAGATTCCTCTTTTCGGTCAGCTTTATATTTTTTTCCTCCCTCCACCTTCCCCTTACTTATAAAAAAGCATAACATCATTTACCTAACCATTTAATCTTATATTGCGCAAATTGCCCATCCGTTTCTGTTTTGTGTACATGTCAGATGGGTCCTAAAGAAAGAAAGGTCATCTTTCCTGTCTGTAACAGACATGTTCCTAAAGAGGAAGTTGTCCTAGGTCAGCTTATTGCACCCTGTCTCATGACAGATGCCTGTATGAATAACCTTCCGTTATAGCAAAACAGCTTCATCAGCTTTTAACCCTAAATAGCACGCAAGGAGTTCATTTTTCTTTTACACCTGTGGTTGTAAGACTTTATGCATTGCACTGCTACCACATAATTGGCTGATTAGATAATTGCATGAATAAAAATGCATTTCTAATAATTAGCTCAATGAGTTTACAGTATATACTAAATGTATTTTATTCAATTTACATGAATTGTGCTTTGTTACTGAAGAAATAAATATTAGTGTTTGGTCATAAAATTCATTATGAATGTTACACAACTGCAGCCTTTGGTGAATCTGGATAGTAGAAAATTTTAATGAAGAGTCTGCAGCTTCAATTTAATGTGCGCCCATCATTGCACCTCTCTTCAGTGTTGTGCCACCAGCATGGAAAGAGTTCCATTGTTGCATAAATAAGAATAAGTACAGCATTGCAACTACAAATACACAGCCTTCTCAAGGTTCTCAAGTGAGGTGCTTTCAGTCCTTTAATATTTATATTTCACGTAGAATTTTCTCAGTGCATTAAGCAGCTTTAAGACGTTTGCTGCATTCATGTGAATTATTATAAGGAAAACAGGAAGCTAACTGTTTTAAAAAAATTTGCATAAACTGTTTTACAGTTTATTGAATTATTTCCCAGCATACAACTCTACCTTTTAGAAAAAATGTTGAAATGTGAATTACAAACAATGAAGAATAATAAAAACTGTGTGTGCCTAATTCTGCCAGGACCAGCACTGGCTCCTTTCAGTCCTGAACTGGATAAGAGGGTGTGACCTGTAAGGGGTGAAACAGCACCACAAACACCAAAACACAACACCAAGGTCGTCCTGGGTTCAAAATAAGTGATTTTATTTTCACAAAAGTACTATATCTTCACATGTATGGTTCTTCAGCACAACATCCAAATAATGCAATTTCTTCTCTTTCTCCTTCTCCCCTCTCTCCGGCAAGTGTTGTCCAACCTCCTTGCAACTCTAACTCTCCAAGAGGGGTGAGACACCTCCTTTTATGTTGGATCCAGGAGTACTTCCCATACCAAGTCATTACACTGCAGAAGCACTTCTCGGTCACATGGAAGCTCTGCAGAAGTTCTCTCACAGAAGTGCCCCCTGTGGCACCTATTGACCCTGACACGGTCCCAGGCAACCCTGCAGGTATCTAAACTAGGACCACGCTAGAAGAACACTACTTTTCGTGTGGATTTTGGCTCCCAATAAAATACAGGCTTGTTGAGCTTAGGTTTCTAAATTGTGTGTGTGTTTGTGAGGATGTAATGCATTGGAATGGCACTCTACCCTCGACTGGTATCTGCTTTGTACCCAGTGCTGTGAGGACAGGCCTCTGTGACCCAGAACTGGATTAAGCAGGTTAAGTAATTTATGCTAAAATGGATTAAATGACTGACATGGTGAGAGATTTGTTAAAAAAACAATAAATAAGATGAATGGTGTCATTCAAGAAAAAACATTGGCTCATAAATATATGTGTGAAATACATCCATCCATCATCCAACCCATTATATCCTAACTACAGGGTCACGGGGGTCTGCTAGAGCTCATCCCAGCCAGCATCGGGTGCAAGGCAGGAAACAAATCCTGGGCAGGGTGCCAGCTCACTGCAGGGCACACACCAAGCACACACTAGGGACAATTTAGAATCGCCAATGCACCTAACCTGCATGCCTTTGGACTGTGGGAGGAAACCGGAGTACCCGGAGGAAACCCACACAGACACGGGGAGAACATGCAAACTCCATGCAGGAAGGACCTAAGAAGCGAACCCAGGTCTCTTAACTGCAAGGCAGCAGCGCTACCCACTGCGCCACTGTGCTGCCCATGTGGAATACATTGGCTTTAATATGTGCAGTATATTGGTTTAAATATATATACATATTTTATATACAGTATATACAGTACATTGGTTTGAAAGTACCTGTTAAAACAATATGCATTAGTCTGGATAGATCACTTCTGATATACAGTGCTTGCAGAAAGTATTCAGACCCCTTCAGTTTTTTCACATTTTGCGTGTTGCAGCCTTATACTAAAATCACTTAAAGTCATGCTTTCATCAAGCAACATTCAATACCCCAAAATGACAAAGTGACATCATGACTTTACAAATTTATGCAAATGTATTCTCTTTAATAAAGCCCTTGTGTGCGTCCAGTGTCCGTGAGTGTCTTCTGGAGAAGTGCGCATGCGCGGGGCCACACAGCACGTGTGCAGTCTCTTCCTGTGCATTTCCTGTGCAGAGAGAGAGAGAGACAAACACACAGGCACGCGCGAGTCACACACACAGGCACGCGCGACAGACAGACAGACACAGACACACACACACACAGGCGAGAGACAGACAGACATACACACAGACACAGAGGCGCGCACTTAAGAGACACACACGCGAGATACACACACACGCAGGCCCGCGAGAGAGACACAAACACACACAGAGGCACGTGTGCATTGTTGCAATGTTACTTTTCTTGGTTGTTTATTAAATTACAGATTTTTCAAATTTTCATTTTTTCCCCTGGGCTTAAAACTCATTAAGACTCTTTACTCAGTATTTTGGTGAAGCCCCTTTGGCAGAAATTATGGCCTATAGTCCTCTTGGATATGATGCGACAAGCTTTGCACATCTGGATTTAGATTTTTTTCTGCCATTCTTCTCTGCAGATCCTCTAAACATCTATCAGAATGGAAGGAGATCATTGATGGACAGATATTTTCACGTCTCTCCAGAGGTGTTCAATTGAGTTCAAGTCAGGCCTTTGCTGGGCAGCTCAACAACATTCATGGAGGTGACCCTAAGCCACCCCATTGTTGTCTTTGCTCTGTGCTTAGGGTGGTTGTCTTGTTGGAAGGTGACCCTTTGGCCGGGGCTGAGATCCAGATCAGTGTAGAGCAGGATTTCATTAAGGTTATCTCAATATTTTGTTCCATTCAGCTTTCTCTCGACCCTAACTAGACTCCCAGTCCCTCGTGCTGACCAGCCCCGCAGAATAATGCTGCCACCACTCTACTCCACCATTGGAATGGTATGGCACAGGTGATAAGAGGTGTCTGATTTCCTCCAAATATGACACTTAGATTTGAGGCCAAGCAGTTCAATCTTGGTTTTATCGACCAAATAATCTTGTTTCTTATACTTTGAGAGTATTCTAGGTATTTTTGTCACAAACTCCAAGAGTTCTTTTATGTGTTGTCTAGTCTCTCTGCCATGAAGTCCAGATTAGTAGGGTGTGGCAGTGATGGATGTCCTTCTGTAAGTTTATTCCATCTCCACAATGATACGGTGGAGCTCTGTTGGGTTCTTGGTCACCTCTCTTAAAAGACCCCTATCTCTTTATTGGTAGTGTTTTGCCAGGCATCAAGCTCTAGGAGGAGTTCTGGTTGTTCCAAATGTATTTCATTAAAAAATTATGGAGACCACTGTTGTTTTGTGAGCCTTCAAAGTTGCAGAAATTTTTTTAGCCTTCCCCAGATTATTGTCTCTAAGCTCTGCAGGCAGTTTCTTCATCCTCATGACCTGATTTTTACTCTGATGCACATTGTCAACTCTGGGATCTTCTGTAAACAGGTGTGTAACTTACCTATTTTAGTCCAGTGAATTGAATTGTCCACAGGCGGACTCCAAGCAAGGTGCAAAAACATCTTAATGGTGTTCTATAAAATGGGATGCACTTGAGACAAATTTCAAGTACAATAGCAAAAGGTCTGATCACTTGTGTCAGTGTGATTTCTTTATTTTATTTTTAGTAAATTTGCAAAAATTCCTAAACTTCCCTTTTCATTTAGTCATTCTGGGATATTGAGTATTGTTTGATGATGGAAAAAATAAATGTTCATGATATAGCACAAGGCTGCAACATAGTGAGATATGATAAAGTGAAGAAGTCAGAATACTTTGTGAAGACACTGTATAGACACTTAAATTACAGACACCTCCTGAAGGCACTTAAATGGTTATGACACAATGGTATTATGATAAAGATAAATTAGTATTAGTATTAGTAGCATTGTTGTACATGTACACAATACAATGAAATGCTTACTTGCAACATGTTGCCACTCCCCACTGCCATGATAAACAAGAATATATTAAATATTGATCCCCTCACCAATTTTGTGATCATGTTTTGGTGTGCTTCTAGCTGAAAACCCCTTTACTTTCTCTGTAAGAGACAGAAAGGACAAGTAAAAAGTATTGGGCAAGCTATGCCCATATATTGTTAAAAACAACAAGAAAAAAAAACTTTCAAAAAGGAATAACAAAGTAGTATCTTTCCAGGCACAAGTTCAAAGCTGAACTGCCTAAGATGGCTGAACTTCTGGTCTTATGCGCTTCAGGCAGGAAGGAGCGGGCCCAGGAGCCTGGACACCAGAAGTGACATCAGAGATACGCCATCAGTCTTCCTGTCTGCAGAACCAAATAAAGAGAAGGCATTAGTACACAGCGCTAACCTCTGGTTTGACAGGTAATTACCATTAACAGAGCCCTTAAGCTGTCTCCCTAACACACGTGACTTGTCACATTCCCAATATCATAATATAGAATTAACTCATTACTCTTTAAACTGCCCACCAACCCAATCCTTTCCTCACTATAGTGAAACCTGTGATGTGCAAAAGTAGTGCATGAGTTGTGGATGCCAGAGGCACTGTTACCCCGTTAAACCCACCAGACAGACGTCCAGGACACATGTTTAAAAGCACCAAGAAGATTTCGTTAATATTTTTCTTCAGATCTAGTGCACAAAGCACTGCACACTTCACAATCCTCCCATAATAATCAATAATCACAATACAATAAACAATCCTCCACTCACAGCAGCTTAGTCACCCAACCTCCCAACTCCGACTCTTCTTGCTGGGTCTTGACCAGTCCTTTAAATAGTCCAAGACCCGGAAGTACTCCATCTCTTCTTCAGGGTCAATGCCACATCCTCATTTCTCAAATAGCCCAAAAGTACTGCAGGCTTCCATACTCTGAAGTACTTCCGGGTTGTAGTAATAATATAAATCCCCAGGTTCTTTGTGAGCTCCCCCTGGCGGCACCCACGTTCCCCAACGGACTCCATGTCCCAGGATGCCCTGAGGGAATACGGGGAACTGTTGCCGTCCAGGGGAGCTGCCACCTAGCGTCCTGGGGGAGGCAGTATCCAGAAATGCCTGCCTTCCTCCATTCTTCTTGCTCTGGGATGTCACGGCTGTTCAATCTGGCCGTCTGTCACAGAGTAAAACATTTAATTTTCCTTACCAATCATTATCATATTTCATTGCACATTATGAATAATATAACACACTGTTACAGAGTCACGTTTTAAGTTCAAGTCTGTTGTCAAATGTCCATGGCATTAAGAGATTTTCAACTGTGTGTCTCCCACATTGCCTCTGTTGAACAGTGGTGAGTCAGCACACTGAACAATATGATTTCCAATGCAAAAAGATACTGTCTAGAGATGCATAGGTGGGAATTGTTCTTAGTGCGATACTGCTTACCTTTTAAATCAGCATGGCATTCAGCAGACTGTCAAATTTGAATTCATTAATACTACTATTGAATGTGTCTGTGATACTCAAATGTTGTACTTCTAATAAAAAAGTGATAAAGTGCAATACCCTGAAGCAGAGAAGTATGAAAGCAGACTATTCTTTCTGGTTTATATCTGCTTTCATTAGTGATTCTAAATTTATTTTACATATGTAATATATTCTGTGAGGTTTATCCCGTAAGGTAAAATTCCTTTAGGAAGCTTTGGACTTTTGCATAGGTATGAAAGGTTGGACCCACCCATATCTGTCAAAGATATGATCCACTCCCACAGCCTATGGTTGCACACTAGATTTCCATTGCTTACTATATTTAAAATCCTTCTCCTTACATCATATCTATTTATATTTATCATTTAATTGTGTAACTACAAATGATTGAGCTGTTCTTTTATTTTCTAAAGAATGAAATGATCATTATGGACCAACTGATATATTTTACACATTTATATTTAATTGAATGCTCAAAAAAACAGCAAGCCAATGTCCTGTCAAAACAAATTGACTGTAAAAGGTGAACACTTAAATGTCACGGTGCTTTTAGAGGTATGTTATTTACATGGGTGTGTGGAAAATTTTAGGGAAAGTGTGACGGGATGTTCAAGGGGGCGTGGCAATCAGGAAGGTAGCCTTATCCGCAGTGCCTGTCACAGCTGCTCAGAAAAGGTCACTTCAAAGACAACGGATTACCAGCGAGTGGGTGTGTTTGACAGATTAAAGAATAGGCTTAATGGTCTTTATTAACGTGGTGGAGAGCTCTTTTTCTAGTTTGCAGATCTCTTTGTATTCATTATTCATTTCTTTATTCCAATCTGTTGGTCATTTAACCCTTTACACTTGTTTGCAGTGCTTACAGAGGCAGTTCAGTGTATATTTTTATTTTTTGAAATGTTTCTTCATATTTAGCTGTTTTGTTTTCTCCCAGGACCCCATTTTGAATGAATATTTGCTCAGAACTGTTAAAGGCTGTAAACACCTGCTGTTTCAGTGGCCATCTTGTCAGTCTGGCATCTGGTGATCTGGTGGTGCCAGCGCATCAGGGAATGCTGTGCTTAAAGTGTTTATTCTGGTGCAGCCAAGACATTTACATTTAAATTTACAAGAGATGTAATGCTGTCTGGGTTTTTCATGTCTCCTGAGATTAGCATTGATTCTATAAATGTTACTCTAAAACTTTCAAAATATTAATATTTTTCAAGTAATAGTATTGCTTCCAGGTGTATGGTCATATTTTATGAATTAAGTAGATCTACTTTAACTTCTGTCCTGTTGTTCCCCAGTGGTGTTGGGATAAACTCCAGTCCTTCACAGCTCTGAATTGGATTAAGCAAGTGTCATGTGTAGTTTAGCATGTGTGTGCATGGTGGAATAGCAGGGAGTGTTTAGAAGTTCTTCTATATTCTGGTATGTCACTTTTGTGGAGTTTTTATAATATTCCTGTTGTTAGATTGCCTGGAAAGCCTTCAACTCTCACTGTATGTTCTTGTCTTGTTTACGTTAATCCAGGACAGGCTCCTATGTACCCCGTGTCCATTATTCCTCCTCATAATATGAATTTAGAAGAAATGGCTTAGGAAAAATGGATTACTATAAATAACAGAGAAATGTAGTGTTGTAATTGGAATATGCATGTTTAACCAGTTGTGAGATTACTTGTATACAATGGGAACTATGCAAAGCAATTATTCAATGATCATTTTTGAGAGCTTTGACACATTAGTTTTTCAATTTTTGATCATTATTTTAGTGAGAAGTCAAGCAAAATGACACCTTTTATTGGCTAACTAAAATGTCTTGTAATCTTCTTACCTGAAGAAGGGGCCTGAGTTGCCTTGAAAGCCTGCATATTGTAATCTTTTTAGTTAGCCAATGAAAGGTGTCATTTTGCTTGACTTCTCACTGCATTCATAATGGCTAACATGGTACAACACCCTAGTACTATGATCATTATTTTCTTAATTTAAAAAGGTAATAAAGTATTCAACTGTCCTTTCTTATTAATATAAGTATACTGTATATTAGTCATTCCTAATTAATTATTGGTAAGAGTTTGCCAGAGGCATAATAACCACCAGATTTTTGGATACCAGGTTGAAAACTTCCAGGCAAATGACAGAGAAAGAGAATGTCTTGGCAAAAGAAGAGGTCATTTAGAGGCTGGTGTTATATGGGTGTATTGTATCTCAGAGATGAAACCTTTAGGATAGAGACAGAGTGACACCCTGAAGAAGAAGGAACCTGAAAAGATTCCCCTGGATGCTAGGGGACCCTCTCCTTGGTGACAGAGTGAGGACGTGGAGCATTTCCAAAAGGCCACCAAAACTCCAAGGCAAAAAACTGCAGCACAGAGTGTTTCACAAGAAGCTAAAGCCATACTGTCCACATTTCAGAAAGGCCGCAGAAGATGGCCAGGAAGGCAATTGCCTCTAGCCAGCCTTTTGAGGATTGCAAGCAGTTTGTGAAACAGAGAAGTGGGACAGTGTTACTTCATTATGGGACTGGATGACTGGGCAGCTGCCAAGGAATCCTGACACTTTAAGGGACATAAGAAGACTGAGGTTTTTTAGCCAAAGATGGCGGCCTCTGATGCTGGAAGTGTTCTTGGGCTTATCTTTGAAGAGCCCACCAAGAGGAAGTTTAACGCTGCTGTCTTGGACAGAAAAATTGGAGTGAGTCTGCAGGCAGGAAGAATGTTTGAGGTGAAAGTTCACTGGTAATTTGTGATAAAAAAGAAGTGACAAGGCCTGGCACTGTACGTTAGAGGTGGAAAATTAAATACAGGAGCTTGTGCAAACTGGGCCTAGGGGGAGGTGGGGTTTCATTTGTTTGACTATTCCTTTATCATTTGCATTTATTATATGTTTTTACTCGTGTGAGTGTTTAATTACTCTAGGAACAAGACATGTTCTTTATAAATTGTAGATGCAAGGAAGAAAAAAATTAAACCTTCATGTCAAATTACTGTATGATAAAAATTACACTGAATGCAGTCATATATCAACTTTGGATAGAGTGAAATACAGGGGGTGTTCGGGTTACAACATCTCAACATACAACGTTTCGAGTTTACAACACTCACTCCCATAAAAGCTTAAAAAAATGAAGATGTGAGAAGGAATAAAGGTAAGGATTTTTTGTTACACTCATTTTTTCTGTTACTACAGTACAGTGCACAGTACAGTATATTTATGCCCTTTTCCTTTTTCTGTGGCTTTGTTGTGTTTTAATGTTCTAGATTATGATTTTGCAAATGTGTTAGGATAGGTAAGTCACTTAGGCTAGTGTGTATTTCGACTTACACCAAAATTCAGGTTACATCACTGTTGTACGAACGGAACTGTGACGTAACCCGAGGACCCCCTGTATTTTGCTTTACAAAGAGCATTTTCTATTCCAAGCTTTGTCCCATTTTGTGTTGTTTAATTTTGTATATTTCTTTTCATACAGACATCAGTACAAGAACAAAACGGGGGTAAGGCTGGCTTATTTTCTTCTCGAGAGATTTCCCTCAGTAACATGAAGCTGAGTTACCAGGAATGCAAAAAATCTGTTTAGCCAGTTGTTAGCTACAGTTTGTTTTTCTCCCAACACGGATATCGTAGATCAGCAGATCAAAATCCAAACTATTCATGCCACATTACATTAGAGCAGTTTTTTGGTGGTTCTCAAGTCTTTGAGATCAATATGAAAAAATTGATTTGATCAAGTAATTCTTAAAAGTGTAAAAGTGTTAGCACGGATCAAAGGTCCAATTTCATTCTGAGGACAGCTGTATAAAAAAATATGCTGGGCACTACCAGTTTACATATCCGCTTGTCTGTAGTGAAGCCACTGGGAGGTGTTGCAGCCCCCCAACCCCAGACAGAATTGCACATACACAAATCCTGATATAATAAAAGTGTTTGTTGGCATCTAAATACCTTTCAAAGGAATTTCAATTCTTACAACAATTATTTTCTTCACCTTCCACTCCTCCAGGCAAGAATTGTCCTCTTCCAACCAACTCTGACTCGCCTGGCTGGTCAGGCAACTTCTTTTATCTATGACCCAGGAGAAAGTAGGGACTATGAATCCCAGCAGGTCCCCCTGGCGATCCACATTGAACTCAACAGTACTTTCCCATGGAACAACAGATCCCAGCATGCCCTGTGGGTGTCTGTGGGGGGATCCCAACCCAGGGATACTGCCATCTAGTGTATTGGAGGAGAAAATGTTAAGCAGTACTCATCTCCCCAGTCTTTCCATTACACTGGCTTCCTGGCTGGGTGAGAATCCTGTTCAATCCCTGTTGGGATGCCAACCCATGTGTGTCATCCGTTACAATAGCCTTTACGCATGTTTCATCTAATCTCATGTATTCCAGTGCCAGTGCCTATCCTGACAACATCAGAGTCAGCTGTAAATGAGAAGCCAGTCAGTCACAGGGCACCATCATGCACTCACACTGGGTGATTTTAGAGATGTCACTTAACCAAGCATACAATTCTTTGGGACAGGGGAAAATAATTAGAATACCTAGAAAAAAACTATATAGACATAAGGTGTATGTACGTAGAAACTCCATACTGAAACTACTCAGACCATCAGTCAAACCCAATCTTACTAGAGATGTGAGGCACCTAAGATAACCGTTATGTCACTGTGACACTTAAATGTAATAATAACTAAAAAAAATACTCACTTTTGGTGGCATGGTGGTGCAGTGGGTAGCGCTGCTGCCTCACAGCTAGAAGACCCGGGTTCGCTTCCCAGGTCCTCCCTGCATGGAGTTTGCATGTTTCTTCCCATGTCTGTGTGAGTTTCCTCAGGGTGCTCTGGTTTCCTCCCACAGTCCAAGGACATGCAGGTTAGGTGCATTGACGATTCTAAATTGTCCGTATTGTGTGTGTGTGCGTGCGCCCTGTGGTGGGCTGGGGTTTGCTTCCTGCCTTGCACCCTGTTTTGGCTGGGATTGGCTCCAGCAGACCCCCATGACCCTTTAGTTAGGATATAGTGGGTTGGATAATGGATGGATGGATGGATATTCATTTTAAAAGCAAAAAAAGAAAAAAAAAATCTATTATGATGCACCATGTTTAATAATTTACAGTTAGATAATCCGATTGCTACCTCTTTCATACTGACTGTTGTCACTAGAGTATTATACCTGTATTATCGGTGTTATGTAACGTGAATAAATAATTCTTTGCTTGGGTCAGATACAGCCTGAAAAACCGAGGAACTGAAATGTTTAGCAGCAACTATTTGTTTTGCAGTAATAAGTAGAATATTTTTTTTTACTTTATATTGTTACTAATCTTAACCTTCTCTTTTTCGCTATCTTTCAGCAGTTTTACTTTTGATGACTGTGATTTATCAATTTTCTTAGTTGTAAATATTTTGATATTTGATTCTCAAACCTGCGTAATCAAATACATTATCACAGTGGGCCTATCCAATCAACATAGGGCACAGACAAAGAAATGCCCTAGACAATGTGCCAGTCTACCATAGGAGACACACACACACAATGGGGCTAATTTAGGTTTGTCTATTCATGTATGTGGAGCTCCTGCAGGGCAACGAGGTGTGCACTTATGAGGAAATAATACTAACTGCTGTACCGCCATGCTGCTTCATTACTGGATATTTGAGCTTTAAAAATATTTTCATAAATAAAACAGACAAGCCAGCTAAAAATAGAAGATGTAAATAATAAAAGTACATGCAATTATTATTATTATTACTAAACCAGGCATCTAATGAAAAACCTTGATTGCTTTTGTGATAATCAGTAAATGTATCACGTGGTAAATTCGCTAATGTAAATGATCTGTATTTAAAAAGAAGATTATGAAACAGTAAAATAACCAACGTGCACAATAAGGAGTGTCTTGTATGTGTAGAATATATTTTGATGCCATATTAAAAATTATATGTATTATTTTTTTCTGCAACTATTATAATTAAACTAAAACCTGGTTTTGTAGACATTGTTAAAATAAACAAGTCATGTTTTAACAATTTTTAGAAATTATTAGAAATTTCGTATTTTTCACTACAGGTTGTTTGTCACTCGATCCATTTTTTAAACATGCTTACCAATGGGAGGGTCATGGAAAAGCTCGAACCTATCCCAGCAAGCATCAGACGCAAGGCAGGACCAATGCCTGCCCATTGCAGGGTGAAGACATTCTCACACAAACACACACTAAGGCCAATTTATCAACACCAGTCCACCTAACTGGACCATGGGAGGAAACTGGAGAACCAGGCGGAAACCCACGCAGACACAGGGAGGACATGCAGACTTCACTTTGGGAGCACCAGGGACACAAATCCCTTTGTGTCACAAGTCTCTTTATTGTGAAACAGCAGCACTAACATTGCACTACTGTCCTGCCCCAATCATTTATTTCTTTACATATTTTTACATTTTAACATGTAGTAATAGCAGTAGATTTGTCATGTTATGCACATCATTTCTTTTAGAAATGTTAAAACAGAATTAGGTACTATAATGTCCACTTTTTAAGATGTGCAGAATATCAGAAAGGTGGCCTAGTAGTTAACTCTTCTGCTTCACCTGAGTGTGAATCCTGGCTTTGTCACTGTCCATGTAGAACTGCTATGTCATCCTGGTGTCTATGATTGATTTTTCTTCTACATTGCAGAGACATGCAGGTTAGGTTGATAGGTGACTCTGAACTAACCTGGCATGAATGAGAGCTTTTCTATCAATAGACTGGCAGATCATCCAGTATTGGTTCCTATGTTATACCAGTTGCACCACCCTGAATGGCATTAAGTGGGCTTAATGATAGATAAATGTGTGAATGTGGCTGTAAAAGTGTCTGGTACCCTGTCCAGAGTTGGTCTGTGCCTCTATCTCAATGTTGCCCTGATGTGTTCATTCCTCTGGATTGAGTGGTTTTGAAAATTAATAAATGAATATATACACAGAGAATTGTGGACAGTTATCAAGCAGTTATATTACATTCTGACCCACTAGGAAAACAAAACCTTAAGTCGAGCATTTGGACTTAAGTGCAGTGAGCACTTTCCAATATGAACGCCCAAGTATTAAATCAAATGAATCTCAGTCCTCGTTCCGAGAACTATTTTAGTAAAGCCTTGGTGTCAAAAGATTTTAATGAAATAAATGATAGCGATGTTGGTTTGCAAATCACTGAAGCAGTAAACTGAAGAGATAGTTCATAACAAGAGGTCATTGGGACTTGAGCAGACATTTTACACTCCAGCAGATAAAATAGCATCAAAAGACTTTTTGCCCAGACACCAAACTAGAGTTAACAAAAGAACGGCAAACCAGCAAAAAAGGCATCAAATGTTTTGAACTCAAGGGCATATGCTGTGGACAAATTATAAAACCATATTAATCAAGTATATCAGATGCTACAAACTAAATGAATCACACGCTAAACAGTAGATTACAGCATCACCTAGGCAAAAGACACTTATATTAACAGAACAAGCAATATAAAAACCATGACAAACGTGCCACCTAAGCTGGGAAAGAGAGAAAAACAGAGAGATGAAACTAATAGTTCACTCTCAATGGAGTTCCCCCAGTAAAGATGTATAACACATCTTTATTGCTTTTGCTTTTTTGAATTGAACCTTTTCATGAAATCTTCCTTTCATATGTTCCTATAACTTGTTAGCTGCATTACGTGATTTGTGGTGCACTGCAATAACAGATTTAGAGGCAGTCCTTTTCAGTCTCATTTGTAAATAAGGTAAGGTTGATTTCAACCATTTTCCATTATCCATACTGTTATTTTTTAAAGGTTATGGTGTCTGCATTGTAATTATCATTGATCTACATTAATGACTTTGGACATATAGACAAGTTCCCACCTGAGGTAATGCTGACTATACTCTTAAAAATAAAGGTGCCAATATGGTTCTTCAGAGTGATGACACAGTGGAACCATTTTTGTTCTAAAAAAGGCTCATCCACTTGAAGGTTCCAGAAAGAGCATTTATTTATTTACATTCATAACAGACTCCATAAAGCTCATGCTTTTAAAAAAATCATATAAAACAATACAATGCATACAATCAGAGAGGCTAAGTCCAGGCTTTCTTAGCCTGTTAATGTCTTGCTAGGTAGCTTACCATACATTAAAGATTTCAGTCTTTTATATTAGGAAGTTCTTCAAAGCACAAAGAACCAACTTCTTATGCAAAGAACCCTTCCAACAATGATGATCAAGCAATAGGTCTATGAGGAGCCACATAATCCAGCAACGAACCATAAAGTGCCATTAAAGAGCCAGTATTTTAAAGAGTGTAACATAATCATATTTAAAAGATTGATGCCTTTCAATAAAAGAAAGATAACAAAGAACAAAATGAAACCACCCAGTTTAATATGCTGCTGAAAAAATGAAGAAAATATCAAAAAGTAGATGTCTGTTGTAGAATCCGTTGCTCTTCTGAACTGGTTGGACTAAAAAAGAATACTTCTGAGGCAGAGCTCTGTCCTTTCCAAAATCAGGTCCAAGATTAGACTTCTGGCAAGGCGACGGTTTAAATATTGTGGCGACCGGAGGAGATGAGACTTGTGATGCTAAAGTCAGAAGTAATGGAAATGGAAACTATGTTAGCAGCAGTGCTTCACCCACTCATTCCCCGGTGTTTCCCCAAACTAGTATCTATAAGACTCTCCTCAAGCTTGTGTATATGGCAGTATATATGAATTTTTAAAAGCAAAAAAGGTTTTCTTTCTCATAAAAAATCATGAATACATAGGACTAGGGATCTAATTGGGCAGACATGTCTCATGAGGCCCTCTGACAATGATAGATCTTATTGCATTGATGATAAAAAGTTGCTCTATTATAATCTTATATGAACTGTCAAACACAGCAATAAAAATGTATGGGTAATAGTAACTATTCTATGAATATAATCATTCTCAACAAAATTAATCAGTGCTAAATACATGCAGATAGAAATTTATTAGCATACACCAACTGTTCATTTAGTTGTCAGAAGGTAAAAGCAATTCAGCCTTTGATATCGGTGGTGCAATAATGAAAGAGACAATTCTAATCCTCTGCACTGTTTGCATTCACCATGTAAATATGCAAAGAAATGTCAGTTCTCTTTTATTTTGCACACCATGTGATTCAATTTGATTCAATTCTGTAAGCCCAATCTGAAGCATTATAGTCAGTACACTGCATAGACAAAGTTTATAGGGCAGAATCCTAGAAACACTGGAATGGGAGATGACATGACAGTCCTGCAGCCGACTGGCTGCATCTAAAATAATCTCTCGGACATTCCAGTGTCTCCAGTGCAACAGCTGTACATGCAGTACATATGCCAGCAGTAAGGAGTGCATTTTAATCAAGAGGTTACCATTAACATCTACTGTTGCATGGGATTTGTTTTCTTAGGAAGAAAGAAACAAAGAATTGTCTTCATTATTGCAGAAGTCAAAACAAGGTGACTTAACATATTATTGTGTTAGTGTATTAAACGATGTCATATCAATGAACACGCATTCAAATCTTAATTTCCAATATGCAGATCTTTGAAAAGAAAAAACAATTCAATTATAATATAATCCAATTTAAGGATCACAGGGAGCTGGCAGCAGGAGTTAGGAATCAGCCTTGCACAGGACAAACAATTCGTTACAGGGTACATTGAACATACACTCCCACTCACTCCTGCCGTCTCAATTTTGAATCACCTACCAACAGAATACTTCCATCTTCTATCTTTAGGAAAATACTTGGAGATATGCAAATCATCTCCTAAGATCTGGCAGCCTTATTAATTCATCAATCGGTATAATTAACACATTCACATTTCATACATGGGAACCTCAGCTTACATGATACAGAATATGGACAACAATAGAAAGGCAAGGATTTTATTTCATGTTGCTGTAATGAATTGCCAGTTAATGCTCACAATATGTTGGTGACTGCAATCTAAGGCCAGCCCAATATTGACAGTCATTGCCTTTTGTGTTCCAAGTTCTTATTTTTTAATTTGTACCATTGTTTCCAGGTTGAGACTCATCACACAGATGTACAGTAGCTTCTGAAGTTATGACCTCTGACATTGTAAACACTAATTCCCAGCGGTGTATTAAGAGTCCATACAGTGATTAAATAAAGGACGCACTGCATCATACAAAAATGTCATTTCCTGTACCTCAATGAATTCTGAACAATAGGAAAAACAATCATGACACACATTATGGCATAGCCAGCAGAGAAAAAAGGAATTTCTGCTTATGTATCATTGAATGACAGGTAGTAGAATGGGTTTGCTTTTGATTGCTCTGTAGAGTGGTAATCTTCATGGCCTTCTGGCGGGTCTCTTTATTTTACACTGGGTAAATGTCTCCAATTTTGCAAGGTATGTAAGATGTGAGTAGTGCTCAGTAGCATTTTAAACAAGGTAATTGTGTTGTTTGTGCAGTTTTGATTGATATCCACATTCTCATACAGATTTATTGTTTTTTTTATATTTTCTAGGCAGTAGCACTAGTGAGTTTTAGGAAAAAAAGTATAGACATAAAAAATAGGAAAATACACTTACTGTTTTGTTTTCCAATAAGATCAGATTAATATTTAAAATGAAGGGTTAATATTATTACCTGCAATTAATCTTTCAGATGTTTAACTCCACAAGAAGTGTCAGTATAATGACTGCTGTTGGCAATACAAAATTAAATTTCACTATGTGTATATAATAGTCCTGGTGGGTGTTCTTTCAAAAATATTACCTTCCTTTTAATATATGTTTTTCAATGTGACACAATCCCCTCTAACCATTTGAATGTCATAGCATACTTAAGCATTACTGTTAAAAATATCCATCCCTTAATTCCACAATCTACTCTTTCCTAAAATGAACAGCATAATGTGCCATGTCAGAAGGCACACTTCATCTTTTTAGCTTCCCAAAAGTGCTAAACACTACGGGACTTCAGTTGACTTCCTATGGCTTTTGTGGTGCTCAGATCTTAATCCAGTGTTGCACCTTTGGGATAAAGTGCAAGAGAACCTTTGCTGCATTAATGTATTACAGGCTGCATGAACCAAAATTACTAAGGAATAACCTCGCTATCTTGTTGACTCCATACCTCAAAGAATTTAGTTTTACAGGCAAAATGGTGTCCTACTTGTTAATAGGCCATGCTGTATTTTGTGAAGTTAGATTATGGAGCTATATGTGCGGACAGCCTAACTCAATTTGATATGTGAGGAATTGGTGGAACGATATCCCATTGTGAGTGTTCCTCTAAAATGCACAATTCAGCAATTGACAAGATAATTGCATATTAGTAGTCCTAGGAGCAATGCTCTTCCATCTGCACCCCAGAGGCTGTAGCAGATCATAGGGAAAGAAGTCGTCATAAGTCAATGCACTAATTATAACAAGTGGGTGTGCCAGGATGTCATGTCAGTGTAGTATGTGATTTTCCAGTTTCTTTTCCTTGTACCACCTAGTACAGAGCTAGTACAGAGAGGGAGAGAAAGAAAATAATAATTTCGTAAAATTCTCAAATCTACTTTAATTCACAGTATAAGGACTCCTGACAGCATATGGATCAATGCAGGAACAGCCCCAAACAGGCACCAGTTAATCACATTGCCTACTCTTACATACTCTAGTCCGTCCTGGGGCCTCATGTATAAACGGTGTGTACACACAGAAATGTTGCATAATTATGTTTCCACATTCAAATCGCGATGTATAAAACCTAAACTTGGCATAAACCCACGCACATTTCCATGGTAGCTCATACCCTGTCGTACGCAAGTTCTCCACTCAGTTTTGCAGATTGGCGGCACCCATCATCAAAGCAGTGCTACTGTTCCTGTGTGGTTTATCTTTCTTTTTCAGATCCACATCCCTGATATGGCTTTATAAATACAATGAAATTAACTGCATATTGTTTGTTAGTTTAATGCATCTGATTGTAATTAACCTGTAACAATATAATGGTCTACAGAATGGTCAAACTATTCCAAATACCATAACTGCTTTAGTGTTGTTACTCTCACTGCACCTCGGATCCCACATCCGATCATCTTTTTCCATATTACTCTCGCTCCACTCTCACTCGGAATATTTATATCACTGTATCTGAGTGTGAATCACAGCTGTACAGCAGCTGATCGGAAAGAGAATTATTGGGATACAGCATCAAGCACACGCTGCCTCAGCCATACTGTCTATTTGAACTGCTCACATAAGGCAAACGCTGCAGAATCTTTCCTGTACGGACCTTGTGGTTCAGAAACAGCTTCATCCCAAGAACTCTAAACGCACTCAATCAGTCCATCAAGTGCTCCTTGTAGAACTGTTTGTACTTATAAGTACAATCACCTCACTACAAACTTACGATGCAGTTATAATATTGCACAACCTAAGCCACTTTATAAAGTGCATATTTACATATGATGACAATATCATTTTTAAGATGAAATGCAGCAAAATATGTTTATTATTTTATACAGATAAAACTTTAACTACTCGGTGCCACAGCGCTAGCCAGGAGCTGGAACTTCGTTCACGGATTGTTTCTGCCTCGCGCTGTATTCTTGCTATGGCTGGCACGACACTGGAAGGATAGATGGATAGAATAATTAAACATTACGAAGATATTTCAATGTTCCTTAAAAGTTTTGAAGAATCGGCATTCTAAGCTTACAGATGGCTTAACATCTTTTACAGAGCTGATTGTGTGGCGATTGGGTATTTGGAGAAAGAAAAAGTAAGGATAGGAATAGTACGTTTGAAAGAGACAGTACTGCTGCAATAAATTATTTCAACGAAGGTCGCACATGGCACAGCAAGCATCTTGCGTGAAACATGAACAATCACTGTGCCACTGTGTTCCCATGTTTAATAACATGCTTTAACTCCTATCGTCATGAAAATGCTATCACGTATACTTCTCAGTATTTTAATTATTCAGAGAGCTGTAATATTACGAATGTAATGGATTCTGTGTCCTGTCGAAGGAAAAGAAAGCCTGGAAGCACGTAGTGATTCACACACATAGATGATCAAATACAAAACAAAGCATTTAACGTGCTACTTTAGTTATGATGGGATTTGAGAAACTACGTAGTAAATTAAATGATTTTAAGATGAACTTTATGATGTTCTACTTTAATGACAAAATAAACTACGTGATTAAATTGGAAATTTCAAGATTAAAGTTGACATTTCGTGCTTTTTTTCCCACTGTGTGCCTTTTTTTCTGTACCCTAATAAGCTTTCATATGACACTTAGACGGTTGGCTGCAACTTGCCTTTTCACAGCGACTTTGATTTGTGACAACTTCTTTTTTATTTTGGGCACAGTGAGACTTTGTGAACTTGAGCTTTCAAGTTTTTCTGACATGCTATGTCAATCGATCAACTTCCTTTTGTTGTTTATACCACTGTTTAAACCAACAAATAGTAAGTTTTTCCTTGCCTCCACTTGGTATTCGCTGAAATTTTTCTATTTTCCCTCGTAATTTTGACATTGTCTTTTCACAGAAGGCTGATCTTAAGGGCTATTTATATTGATTTGCATATTCAAAGAAATTCTGGGAGGAGTTGGGGTGGGACAACAGGCGCGTGCACGTGCGTTATTTTTCACGCTGACAGGGATTTATGTAGCGGAAGATCGTGGAAGTTGGTGAACACACAGATTTATGCATCTAGATTTTTTTGTGAGTAAGCACATTTCCGCTTTTGTGCTTACGTCATGTTATAGTGTGAATTCAATGCACGGCATTATGCATGTGGCCCCTGGACAGGGCACCGACCACTGCAATGTTTAAAGTAAATACTTTTTAAACATTTCATTTGATATGAGAGTGAAAAAGTAAATAAAATAACAGTTTGTTGATTATTGTGCCATCTGAAAGAGCTCAATAAACAAGGTTCATGCTGTTACTGAATTGAGGATTTACAGTCACTTTAAAGGAAAATTAAATGGATAATGCAAGATACATGCGAGTGAAATCCAAAAGCAACTCACTGAAAGCTGAGAAGGACTGGATTTGATACGTAGAGTGACAGTCAGATCCTATGGATATTTCATTTATGATAAAAGAAGCATTCAATACAATGGTAAAGTTATTGTTATGGAGGAACTGTAGCTGAGAAACTTGTCTAATGACATATCTGCAAAATAAGTACTGTATAATGATTCTTTGTGTGTCAACATAATATCTGAACAAATCACAAATGCCCAAAGATGGAAATCTGAAGCAGCATGTCAAAGAAATACATTGATTCAACACCCAAGAAGGAAAGGACATACTTTACAATTTCAAGCAACATTAATTGACACCAGAAAATGGTCACAGGCAACTTATAGGACCCGATTATTATGGCAGATAGCTGAAACACTTATGTGGACAAATTATGGGCTTGGAGAGAGAAAACGAGTGAATAGGTAGGTAATACAGGGATGAATAAACATACAATGGCCTGCAAGAACTGAATGAAGGCTTCTGGTTTGCTAAATTGCTTAGTAGTGTGGTGTTACCTGGGTATATTTGTAGAGGTAAAGGAAAGAAAGCAAAGATTTATGTGGTTTTTTTTTTTTTTAAATGGTCACCCTGTTGTTACTGCTAGTTCTCCAATCCGTAATCTACACTGCCTCTCTTTTAATATCCAAATTCTCGACAGTTGAGACTTTGTCCTTTATGGATCTGATTGGATTCCAGAATTGTGGTAAGTCCTTGCTAGTTGTAACCAGGAACACTGTCATGTCTGACTCATCCTCTTAGATCAAGGCAGACGGTTCATACTACTTAAAGTATAAAGAAAAGCTGACAAAGTTAAACAATAACCCTTTGATTCTCCTTTGTGTTGCACTGCACTCCCACTCTTAATTAAGTTTCACTCAATACCCCTGGCAAAGGTACATAATACTTCTTTTTATATTATAGTAGATAGAAGCAGCACATAATGTTGCATGGGTAAGAAATGTTAAGCTCTGGTCATTTTGTCTACTAGTTTGGCTTCAGTCTGTTCTGATGTTTCACTTGCTTTGAGTCAGCATGTAATACTAGCATGCAAACTGTAGCACACAGGGAAAGGTTAAAACACTGGAACCCCCAGGGTCAATATTTTGTGCCCCAAAGTAGTGTAACTTGTCCATATGTCCTAGACAGCAGCTATACAAAATGTGTTCAAAGGGTGTAGGACTGTAAATTGAACAGACAGACAAACAGATAGACATTTTATTGTATACTAGTGTCCCCCATGGTTTCGCTCGCGTATTACATATCTATTATACAAAACTTAAAGCAAATTATTACACTACAAATGCAAATTAGTATTTTGTTGGTTGGTTGATATTTTGCTTCCAGTGATCTGGACCATTGAAAAATTTCATGTTTACAGTTTCAAATAAACCCTAAGCCATACTTACATACTCCCAATAAAGCTTTGCTTTTAGTTATATCTTGTAAACTATTCATAATATATTTGTGGTAATATATAATGATATTCTTCCCATTGAGCCCAAAAAATAAAACATTTGAAAACATCACTACTTTAATAATGTTTTGTCTTACTCCATCTCTTGTGTAAAGAATAGACTTAACCAGGATGTACTCTAGCCTTTAAAAAATAATGTCCATGTTTTTCAAGAACACATTAAGTGTTTGTGGTATAAATAGACAACATGATGGTCCATGGCTCTAGCTCTGAACCTCAACAATTAATTTACAATCAATTATCTTTCTTCAACAATAGAAATAGATTGTACATCTCTCCTGGGAGCATCTCACCACTGCAGTCTGGTGTCTTCCACTGAGTATCAGATGTTCCAGATGTCAATGAATTACAACAGCATGATCTTGTCCTTTATGGCAGCTGCCTGTGAGTACTACATCTTTGCAATCCCACTGGTTTCCATAGGCCCAAACACCTCCTTGAGGTTTTGAAATCAAGCACCGATATCAGAAAAATGACTGGTAGCATGAAATTGTTTGGGATATGGAGTTTCTCGTCTAAGACCATATGGTCTGCTGCTAATCAGAAAGATATAATAGAAACCTTGCATTTGGTTTGGCCTTCAAAGCCATGAAGAACATCTCCTGGTATGAACTATGCAATGCTGAATATGACTAGTATTTAAGTTTTCATTTAAGTTCTTCACTTCTGGATGGTCAATGATTTCTTATTGGTGGTCTATAGGCTATTAACACATATACTAAACAACAGCAATGTTTTCAAACCTGCTTAATCCAGTTCATGATTACAGTGAACCTTATCCAATGCGGCATTAGACACAAACCAGGAAATACCTATGGACGGGGTGCCAATCTATTGCATGGCCCCTGTCACTACCTATTCTGTACACACTGCTTGAATTGCACCAGGCATGCAAAGTATTTTCAAACTGTCATAGACTGCATCATATTTTTATCGTGGTGCAGAAAGTACTGTTCATGAGGAAACATTTTACAGTGCATTGTATGACATCTGGAACATTTCAATTTGATTGTATAATGAAGAGTTTATTATGCTTGCAAATATAACTGGGTATGGTTTTACTCTTGCAATTTCTTGAAATGAAATACCAAGAGGGTCTGATACAGGTTGCTTCATACATGATACAGTTCACTTTACTCCTTAGTTAAACAGGAGTTAAAACTGTCATTGTGAAATGTATTCTTTCAAAGCATTGTAAAGTTAAAAATGATCATCTTTTATAGTAAATCTTGAAAAAATGTATTTGTTACTAAAGACGAAATCAATCTCAATATGATCCTGAAGTAAGATGAAGCTGCATGTAATGTTGTAAACTTACACAGATTCATGGTAAAGATCAGGCAGCACTCTAAAAAGTAGCCTTGTTTATGTCTGCATGGAAATATGTGCATTAGAAATCAGACAGAGGATGCAGATCAAGTATCGATAATCCTGTCTGTACAGATAATGGGCTCTATTTTTTACCAGCTGACTACAAAGCATTACTTTAAAGAGGATTATAAAGCACATCCAAATGGCTTAATATTATGGAAAAGTAAGCATGGGGCACAGAACACTTTAATAATACCTTAAAAATCTATATCTGAGTCCACATGGTCTCTAGACCACTCTGTCCAAGCCAGTACCCAGTTAAAATTTATGCTTACACTTGCATGAAAATACGTGGGATAGAAATCAGGCAGAAGATGCATATCAGGTTCTGACAATCCTAGATAATGTGCCACAATGTGGTAATTTTTTTACCAGTCGACTAAAAAATTTTCCTTAAGGCACATCCACATGGGTTCATATTATCGATCTGCAAACATGGGGCATGGAACGCTTCAATAATACCTTAAAAAGCTACAGTATATCTAAGCCTACCTAGTCTCCAGACCACTCTCTCCAAGTCTGTGCCCAGGTTAATTGCTTCCAGGTTAAGACATTATCATCACATTTATACTGTACACTCACTGTCTCATCTCAGTTAATGCTGATTGTTGAGTATCAGGCAGTTCACAAGAACATTCGGACTGGCAGACTACTATCTCATCCTTCACAATGGTTTGCCCAGAAACTGAACATTTAGTTAAACCATGACTGTTATGGTGTTAAGATATATGCTGCTTTCTCTGTTAACACGTCATCTCTGTTCTGTCTGTCAACATATATTTCTTCCTTATGCTCTCCGCATGTTCTCCCGAACTTCTTGCTTTGCTCATTTTCCCTCTGTGCTTGTCCTACCCTTTTCTCCTGCACACAGTCCTCTCAGCAGCAGCATTTCTGGATACTAAACTGGAGTGGAAGTGTGGAAATTCTTAACTAAAGTAAATGGCAGAACTAAAACAGTTTTCACATGTATACTATATTAATAAACCAATTATTTTAGTTTTGCACAATCTATCTTTCACTCTATCATCAAGTAGTTCAGAGTCCTGTGTTTTGGCTGTTCTCCTGTGATTGATTAGTCGTTTCAGATTTTGCTTTTTTTTACTTTTTTCATGTCTTTCACTATTTTGCACAACCAGCTACAAGTACCTGCTCTGTCACTAGCAGGCAACCATCTTTGCCTGAACTTTATGCCCCCGTTTATTTTATAGCAATATTGATTATGAATTTATTTTTGCCATATACTACATAGAAAATTCCAAGAAAAAAAAAACAACAATTCATCATTAGACAGGAGTATAGTAAAAGAGAAGTGTAAGCTTGCAAGAAATATCTACAAATACCTAGTATATGAGTAACAATGCATTCTGGGATAAACTGGGAATCGTGATGCTCCTAGTGATGGCATGAAATGCTCATGGTAGTGGAAAATTGGATGGATTGTTCATTTTACATATATGCGATTTTTTTTTACTTTTAAAAAATTCTTGACATTGATGTTATGGAAAAATGAATCTACCCTCCTTAATATATCAGAGTAAGAGGTAGCTTGTAGTGGGAATTGGAGGTGGAGTGCGAGAGTGACGAATGATTGCACAGAAAAGGTCATGAGGGTATTTATAGAGTATAGATTCAAAGTTACCATATGTTGAGCTGACCTTTGTCTAAAGCAATTTTGTGGATGAGTACAAATTCTATGGGATAACCTTCATTATGTAACAGCTGACTTGTGTTTAAATGAACTTACTATTTATTGAGCATTTTCATTGACATCAGGGTATTCATTTACATATAGATTGATCAGCCACAACATTAAAACCACCTGCCTAATATTATGTAGGCCCCCATCATTCAGCCAAAACAGCTCTGATCCATTGAGGCGTGGACTCCACAAGACCTCTGAAGGTATCCTGTGGTATCTGGCACCAAGACATTAGCAGCAAATTCTTTAGGTCCTGTAAGTTGCGAGGTGGATCCTCTATTGATCAGACTTCTTTTTCCTGCACATCCCACAGAGGTTTGATTGAATTGACATCTGGGGAATTTGGTGGTCAAGTCAAAACTGTGAACTCTTTGTCATGTTTTTCAAACATTCCTGAACAATTTTTGCAGTGTGCCAGGGTGCATTACCCAGGTAAAAGAGGCCACTGCCCTCAGGAAGCACGTTGTCCATGAAGGGTTTACGTGGTCTGCAACAATCTTTAGGTAGTTGGTACGAGTCAAAGTAACCTCCACATCAATGCCATAACCAAAGGTTTCCTAGCAGATCATTGCTCAGACAATCACACTGTCTCCATACACAGCCACTGTGTTTTCTGGCATCTTTTTCTGATAATAAGCATAACATTTTTCAGAAATGTGTGGTGCAGTAGCTATTCTGCAGGATAAGGGTTTCAACCCCCATGTACATCAATGAAACTTGGGTACCAATGACACTGTTGCCAAATCACTGCTGGTCCATCCTTGGACAACTCTTAGTAGGTACTAACGTCTGCATACCAGGAACAATCCACAAGACCTGCCATTTTGGAGATGCTCTGAGCCAGTCGTCTAGCCATCACCATTTGGCCCTTGTCAAAGTTATTCAGATCCTTCTGCTTGCCTGTTTTTCCTTCTCCCAACACATCACCTTCAAGAACTGATTTTTCACTTGCTACCTAATATATTCACCCCTTGACAAGTGCCATTATAATGAGATAACAAATGTCATTCGCTTTATATGTCAGTGGTTTTGATGTTGTAGCTGATCGGTGTAAAGTAATTTTCACCTTGTATGCTAGAGATACATCAATTAATTTAAAAGAACTATGGACAGTCACCAGTGCTAACATGACGAATCAGTCAGCAACAAATAACTGGTGAACATATGGCTACATAGGACGATCTCTGATTAACTGTGCTACACCTCATTAGATATGATGCATCAAGACAATCTGTTAAGAATAAAAAAATAAAATACTGTGAGAACTGTGCCATCATAAATCTGATACTGTTTAGTTTTTCATAGTAAGCCAATTCAAGCCTGTTGCAATAGAATTTTTAAAAAATTGTTTGATGTTGTGAAGTCTGCCATTAAAAACATGTACAGTACATGCTCTACACTTTAAGGTGAACATGCAGGAAAGCATATATGCTGGTGCTAGAAAATCTGTGAACCCTTTAGAATTTTCTCTGTTTCTGGATAAATATGACTTAATTTGTGATCACATTTTTAGGTATACTATGTACAATCTAAAGAGAACCCAATTAAACAAATGGCAGAATAACATTATACTTTTTAAATTTATGTATTGACAAAAATTATTCATTTTTCCACATTTATGTGTGAAAACATATGCGAAGATCAAGAATCATTAGTTCATTTGAAGGGGAAATTAGACTCAGGTATTTCAATCAATGGTAAGGCAATCAAGCCTAAGTGTGTGAGGCTCTGCACTATCTCTCTATTATAATAAAAAAAATCCTGGGACAAGATGAAACTTTTTAGCCTGCGATGTGACGTGACTTTTTCAGAGAGATCCTTTCATGTCCCGCGAGGCGAGACTTTGTGCGAAGAGATTTAACCACTCCCGGGGCTGGAAATAAAAGACAAAGCGTAGATGACAAAGCAGAACATTGTAAAGAATTTGAAAACATTGGCGTGATAAACATGCAGAGCAGGTTAGAGATAATGAAATTACTAAAATACAAAAGTCTCAAAAAAAATGATAGTAAAGATCACATTAGCACAAACAAATGGAAAATTATTACTTGGTTAAATAACGGAACAGTGAAAAGAGATTGAATATATTGCTTGGATTTAACTTGAAGTCGGAGACTTGTAGATCATCTAATTCGTGTTGCCATCAGGGAAAAATAGTGTTTCTTCCCAATGAAGTGGCGTTTCCACAAAAATTAAAAGATTTGTTGTTTGGTTAAAGTGAAATCCACATACGTGAGCAGCAGAGACCCGAAGTGGCTAACGCATAGCTCAGGCTGGGGGTGTTGACAAGTGAAGCGAAAAAAAAAAAAACTCTGAGTCTTCACTACCAAAGCCTGATCTTCACCACACAGGTTTATGGAAGTGTGTCATGCTTTGACCAAATAAAAAATTTTGAGGGCCTCAGAAAAAAAAAAGTTGTTGATGCTCACCAGACTAGAATAGGACACAAAAACCTTTCTAAAGAGTTTGGACTATACCAGTCCACTGTCAGATTGATCGTGTACAAATGAAGGGAATTCAACACCATTGTTACCCTCCCCAAGAGTGGTCGACCAACAAAGATCATTCCAAGATCAAGGCATGTCACAAAGAACCACAGGGTAACATCTTAGTATCAAAAGGCCTCTCTTGCATTTGCTAAAGTCATTGTTTATGAGTCCACTATCAGAAGAACTCTGAACAACAAAAGTGTGCATGGCTGTGTTGCAAGAAGAAAGCCAATACTCTCCAAAAAGAACATTGCTGCCCTTCTAAAGATTGCCATAGACCGGTGGTTCTCAAACTGTGGGGTGGACCCCCCTAGGGGCGTGAGGTAACAAAAAGGGGAGCACGAAGATGTGAAAAAAAGAAAACAAGAATCAAAAATATGAAAAATACATCAATTGAAACCAAAGCAAATTAACTTAAACTACATTCTGATACTAGAAAAATAAATACAGTATAGAATTAGATAAATGTTGATAAAAGTTAAGTAGGTAAAATAAAATATGCATCTATGATATATCATTAATTAAAAAAGAACAAATTCGTATTAGTGGGCTCCTTTCAAAAAAACGTTAGGGGGGTGCAACTAAAACTTATGAAAACTTGGGTCGCAAATACTTAAAGGTTGAGAAATACTGCTATAGACCATGAGGATAAGTCAGAAGGGTAATGGAAGATTAATCCAAAGTAGAACATTTTGGCTTGAACAGGAAGTATTATATTTGGTGAAAAGCAAACTCTACATTCCACCTTACCCCTCTGTGAAACATGGTGGTGCCCGTATAATGATTTGGACATACTTTGCAGCTTCTAGAAAAGGATGGATTGTCATCATTGATAGAACTATCCATCCATCCATTTTCTAACCCGCTGAATCCAAACACAGGGTCACTGGGGTCTGCTGGAGCCAATCCCAGCCAACACAGGGCACAAGGCAGGAACCAATCCTGGGCAGGGTGCCAACCCACTGCAGGACACACACAAGTACACCCACACACCAAGCACACACTAGGGCCAATTAGGAATTCTGAATTGTACCAGCAAATTCTACAGGAAAAATTCATATCTGATATCTGTCTGTGAAATTATGCTCAAGGGAAAGTGGGTCATGCAGCAACAACACAAACATCATTCTGGCAAAGAATAGTCAAAGAAAAAGAACTTTATTGTTTTGGAATGGCCAACCTTAATTCTATAGAAATGTAGTGGAAGGCCCTGAAACAAACAGTTCATGCAAGGAAGCCCAAAAGCATTTCTGAGTTGAAGCACTTCTACAATTAGGACTGAGCTGAAATTCCTTCAATCTAATATGCAGAGCTGATCAACATTTACCAGAAAAAATATTTCGTCAAAGTTATTGCTGTACAAGGGGCTCACACCAGTTACTGAAAACCAAGATTCACCCACAAATCTGTAACATTGAATCATCTTCCCTTGTAAATAAATGAAAAATAAAGTGTTTTTGTATCATTTGGTTCTGTTTATCTAGTTTTAGGACCTGATCATATTTTAGGTCATATTTATGCAGAAACAGAGAAAATACACCAGGTTCACAGACTTTTTAGCACAACTGTAGTGGATCTGCGTGATTTGGTTTATAGAAAAGGTAAGTATATGTTAGCAAAGTATGTGCATGTGTATGTGGAGGTGTATACAATATTTATGCATTTGTACTGGATAAATGTTTAAAGCAAAACACATATGGGTGTGAACTAAATCATTCATGGGTTAATTTTGCTGTATGCGCCAACTGTGCTGCACTCCAGAATAGCAATTTACTAATTTTACTGATTTTAATGGACCACATTTATTACGCGACATTCTCTGCTACTTTGAATTATTCTGTAATAAGGGTTCTAAATGAATCTTTTCCTGAACTTTTAAACAGAGAACAAGATTGTAGGAATATATAATTCAATGTAATTTAACAAAAAAATATTAACATAAAATAGTCCTCCACTTATATAGTTGCTAGAGTAGGCAATTTCACTGCAGTGTTGGCTATTTTTGAAGGCGCTCTGCAGTTTAAACAGATCTTGGGTTGAATACCTTCTTTTGGGCTGTTTTTCTCAAAATTATGCATTTTTTTTTTGTTTTAATGACTGAATGTTATATAAATTGTGTTTTCTGTGTTCACACTGCCCTGTCCCTTTACGTTTGTAGTAGCTCCCTGCTCACAAAAAAAAAAAACAAAAGAGGTGGAGAGGCAAGCAAAAATAGCTTAATTTGAAATAAAATTTGAAATAAAAGTCTGTGCTATATAAAAAAATGTATTATTATTTTTATTATTACTATGCTAACATACTGCATATATTAATGCTTAGAACACTGCCAGAAAATAAGAATGTAGCCTCTATTCAGATATATAATAATCAGGGTATACATTCTTTAATACTGTGATAAATTCCCTAGTGCTCAATTTTTTATAAGGGGTTATAATTCTCTGTCTGCACTTTGAATGTGCTATTTGAATCAGAAGTTACAGAAGAATTCCTTTGGGGATTAGGACAGACAGGACTAAGCAGAACCAATTTCATGAGAATTGGAAAAGGCATGACTGAACAGTATCAATACCATGAGAATTTGTGTTTTCTTCTGATGTAAATGATTAAAAAAAAAAGAAAAAAAAAAAACCACATAGGACACGGTGGCTGTCAGCAGCTCGTTTATAGCTTGTGTACTCCTGTAGTCATTATTGGTTTCTTGAATCCGTGTAAGAAAACAAAAAAGCAGATACACTGACACAATGAGCTCAAAGGGGCAATAATCAAAAGCTGAAATTTACACCTTTCTTAAAAGATAATGGCCAATTTAATAATTTCTTCATTTTTCTTTGTTTTCAGGGATCAATGTATTCGTTAGCTTTGAAATGCCTTATCAGCTTGTCTACAGTGATCCTCTTAGGTTTGATTGTGGCCTATCATGCAAGGGAAGTGCAGGTAAGATGACACTTTTGATTTACAGATTTAAATGCTGATCTTTAATACTTTATGTCCAGTATATTCTTTTTTTCTTTTCTTTTCGTTTGCCTCTACCCTATTTCTTCACAGTAATAAATAAAGATGCGGATAGCCTAGTTATGTCACAAAGCTGGTCTTGATGTGTGTTGGGATGTCAACCTAACAGGACACACACAGACCTTGTCGGTGTGAGAATGCAGATCTTGCTGGCATAATTTTGAATGAGGCCGGAGAAGAACTTACTTATTATTATAGTGTTGCTCTTCAGTATGGAATGACTGATGCTAGCCTGGTTTACAATGTAGGGTTTTAGTCTTCAATGGCTGAGATGGAAATTCATATTCTGAATTTGGCTTTGGAAAGGTCATATAGACTTGAATAGATGTTGGGGACAATAACTGGAATAATGTTCTTAGGAATTTATTGATTGTTCAAGTTCTACATACAGCTTGTGCAGTTAATATTTGCGTGAAACCTATCAATTTTTTAAGAGGGTGCACCAAATTAATTTCATACCAGTTTTGAAAAAAAATAATTAAATACATCTAAAGTACCTTATACCTACTTTATGTCCAAAATCTCCAAAGGTACCCCTCCTCTTTCCTCACAAGCTGTAATAGGCATTAAAAAATAAATTTTTAAAGACTCTTATTCTGTGAACACTTCTGCAAGTGGCTTGCTTAAAAAAATCAACTACTCTTGTGTTAGAATGATACTAGTATTTGACTTGAAAGTTGATTAAGACATTGTGTGTATGATGGTGTACAACAACAAAATGTATTTATATAGTACTTTTTCATACAAATAATGCAGCTCAAAGTGCTTTACATGATGAAGAAAGAGAAAAAAGACAAAATAAATAATTATAAATAATTAAAATTATGGAACACTAATTAACATAGAATAAAAGTAATGTTCGATAACCAGGCAGCTGGAGAAAAAAACAAAATCTGCAGGGGCTCTGAGGCCACAAGGCCGCCCAGCCCCATCTAGGCATTCTACCGAACATGAATGACCTCAGTCATTCCTCATTGTATTTGTGGTTCTCATGGAAGAATTTGATGATGACGGTCATATAGTAGTCAATCAATAGTAGTGTTAGTATTTAACCCCATGAACCTGAATTTAGATTGTCAAAGAGGTGTTTGAAGAAATACAATTCAATGCACAGTTGTCAGAAGTGGGTAAATAAAAGAAGTAGCAGTGTAAGGACAGGGACCCAGTACATCCTTGATTTGTAAAAACAGTGGAAGTGGTGTGTGTAACGTGAAATGTAGTAAGTGTAAATTTAGATATCAGCAATGGAACTGATTTGTAGATAGGAAGAAAGTTTTGCTACTTTGGTGACAGAGATAGAAGTTTGAGTGTAGATACAGCAGTGATAGCAAGGTATAGAGGTGCAAGAAAGAAATTCTGACTTCCGAAGGAGTCTGTCATTCATTGAAAAAAGAATTTATTTTGAAAGCAATATAAGGCGTATTATGCTCTATGGGACCAAGAATTGGATGGTGAAGGTGAAGTATGAAGCAAAGCTGGAAAAAGAGAGGCAAGAATGATGTGTGAAGTGTCTTGGAGTGACAGACTTGGCATGAAGGTAGTTAATTTTGTGTTGAGCAGAAAGGTGGTTTGGGCATGTGGGGTGAGTATTGCTGAAGAACACTTGATTGGAGGTGGTGTTGGATGATGAGAAGATAATGGGTCTCATTCCCAAAAGTTGCCCAGGATTGTGAAGAAGGAAGGAAAGCAATTTTGAGACAAGTAGCTTACCTTTGTATATGCATAAAATTGCATTAAACTGGTGATAACGAGGATAATAATGTTTGACTAGGAAATTGAAGAGAACATTGTCGGTATCATGGTATAGGTTTGGTGTTTAGAAGTGAGTAAGTAAATGATTACAAAGTGGATGAACTGAGTAATTACTCTAAGGCCATTGATGTACAAACACTCTGGATTCTGAATTATCACCTATTGCTGTCATATTAGAACTTTACACCCCTGAATGCTTACCAAAGACAGAAATATGCTAACTGAGATTTGATCTCCATGTACCTCCCTGTGTCTGATTGTAGTTTGAAAAATGTGATGAGCCTAAAAGAAGTAGAACTTTCAGTCTTGTCTGATTGGGTGCCAAATCAGTGTTCAAACTTTGCTAAATGCAGGGAAGACTCATTCAGCAGTAATAGACAATTAAATTACAGCTTCCAGCTGCTGAAGGAAGTTATTCTGCAAAAGGGAGGTAACACTGAACATGTGTTACAATCAAATCATGACTAATCTCACAGACACACTGCCTTCCTGTGAAGTTTCATAATTGTGTCTTACTAGAAGCCAAAATGTCCTCTGAGGATTAGTGAGATGTGTCATTAATAAAAATGTCAGCTACATTTATAGTGAATGACATAATAAAAAGGGCAAATAAACATTTTTAATGACAGGTCAACAAACAAGATGTACTCAAAATAAATTTCTCAGGTGCATTATATTTTTGGAGGTGATCTCAAAGTCTATAGACTCCTTGTTTGTTTTTCTAGTAGCTTATTAATATCTTCTTACGTTTTTACTTCTCCTTAAACTCATTAAGGTGTTTTGACTCACCATTTTAAAACTCTTCTGTTAATTCATGCTGCCGTTAATTAAAATCCTAAAATCACGCCATTCTTCGTTTTTGTTTCCTGTATCCACAGTTTATCATTTGGCAGGGTAATATGCTATACCTGTGCTTTGGAGTTCCATAGTGCAGTGATTCTTAACCTTTTTTTGGGTCAAGTACACCTTTAAGAATCTGATGAAAGCTATGGACCCACTTCCCCAGATAAATTCACATAAATTTAACTTTGCATGCAATGAATATAATGTACTTTATTTATGGAGATTTGACTGTTTCATATATAATGACATATGGGCGGCACGGTGGCGCAGTGGGTAACGCTGCTGCCTCGCAGTTAGGAGGCCCAGGTTTGTTTCCCAAGTCCTCTCTGTGTGGAGTTTGCATGTTCTCCCCGTGTCTGCATGGGTTTCCTCAGGGTGCTCCGGTTTCCTCCCACTGTCCAAAGACATGCAGGTTAGGTGCACTGGCGATCCTAAATTGTCCCTAGTGTGTTTGGTGTGTGTGTGCCCTGCGGTGGGCTGGCGCCCAGCCCAGGGTTTTTTTCCTACCTTGCATCCTGTGTTGGCTGGGATTGGCTCCAGCAGACCCCCGTGACCATACAGTTAGGATATAGCCGGTTGGATAATGACATACACAAAATATTATTAAACTTTGCACTGTAAGCAGTGGCAGGGTGCATTTTCTTTCAATGGCAAGCTGTTGATGGGGACAAAGGGAGTGGTTGTATGGTGACCGGTATTTTTCTTGCTTGATTTTTCTTGCGCAACATTTTTCTTACCATTATTTTTCTTGCCCGTTATTTTTCTCATGAGTATGTAACTCACACATTTGGCTTAGGTGAGATAAATACTTGCGAGAAAAGTAATATGCAAGAAAAATAATGGCTAGAGATGTAACGCACAAGAAAAATCAACAGTACAGGCTTTATAGTGAATACAATTGCTAATTTTTATCTGACCCTCACAGACCCTCTAAAAAATCCATGGACCCCTGGACCTCAGTTTAAGAATCCCTGCCATAATCCCTGCCATAGTGCCTCAACAGATGAGGACAACTGATGCAGGACAAAATGAGCCATTTTGTTAGGTTTTTAGCAGCATATGAGGCTATAAGACACCCTCCAGAGTAAATACTAAAGTGAATCGCTGAACTGCAGCTTTACTAACACTATGATCAGCTCTGTGGTTCTATCATATATACAGGTAAATCAGAGTTCAGCTGGCACCTCTGCAGAGCTCCTTCTGATAAAAAGGCACCCAAAGGGACCTTTAATTTAGACTTGTGACTGCAGACTGACCTCTGGCTGTATGTGATGGACAAAACAGCACAGCTGTAAGAAGACAATGGATCTGTAACTGGAAGGGACCTTGTTCCAATCACTACAGTTTCCAACTTCCTTCACAACTAGCTGCACTGATCTCGTCTATCTCTTCTTCTTTTTCTTTCGGCTGCTCCTGTTAGGGGTCGCCACAGCAGATCATCTCCTTCCATATCTTTCTGTCCTCTGCATCTAGTTCTGTTACACCCATCACCGGCATGTCTTCTCTCACCAGATTCATAAATCTTCTCTTAGACCTTCCTCTTTTTCTCTTCCCTGGCAGCTCTATCCTTCTATCATTCTCCCAATATACTCAGCATCTCTCCTCTGCACATGTCCAAACCAATGCAATCTCGCCTCTCTGACTTTGTCTCCCAACCGTCCAACTTGAGCCGACCCTCTAATGTACTCATTTCTAATCCTATCCATCCTCGTCACACCCAGTGCAAATCTTAGCATCTTTAACTGTGCTACCTCCAGCTCTGTCTCCTGCTTTCTGGTCAGTGCCACCGTCTCCAACCCATATAACATAGCTGGTCTCACTACCATCTTGTAGACCTTCCCTTTCACTCTTGCTGATATCTGTCTGTCACAAATCACTCCTGACACTCTTCTCCACCCATTCCACCCTGCCTGCACTCTCTTTTTCACCTCTCTTCCACAATTCCCATTACTTTGTACTGTTTATCCCAAGTATTTAAACTCATCCACCTTCACCAACTCTACTCCTTGCATCCTCACCATTCCACTGACCTCCCTCTCATTTACACACATGTATTCTGTCTTGTTCCTACTGACCTTCATTCCTCTCCTCTCTAGAGCATATCTCCGCCTCTCCAGGGACTCCTCAACCTGCTCCCTACTATCGCTACAGATCACAATGTCATCAGCAAACATCATAGTCCACGGGGACTCCTGTCTAATCTCGTCTGTCAACCTGTCCATCACCATTGCAAATAAGAAAGGGATCAGAGCAAATCCCTGATGTAATCCCACCTCCAACCTGAATGCATCCGTCACTCCTATCGCAGACCTCACCACTGTAACACATCCCTCGTACATATCCTGTACAACTCTTACATACTTCTCTTCTATTCCCGACTTCCTCATACAATACCACAACTACTCTTGAGGCACCCTGTCATTTGCTTTCTCCAGGTCCAGAAAGATGCAATGCAGCTCCTTCTGGCCTTCTCTATACTTCTCTATCAACACCCTCAGAGCAAACATTGCATCTGTGGTACTCTTTCTTGGCATGAAACCATATTGCTGTTCACTAATCATCACCTCACTTCTTAACCTAGCTTCCACTGCTTTTTCCAATAACTTCATGGGAAATTTTATCCCCCTGTAGTTACTACAGTCTTGCACACCCCCCTTATTCTTAAATATCGTAACCAGAACACTTCTTCTCCACTCCTCAGGCATCCTCTCATTTTCCAAGATCCCATCAAACAAACTGGTTAAAAACTTCCCTGCTATCTCTCCTAAATACCTCCATGCTTCCATAGGTATTTCATCTGGACCAACGGCTTTTCCATTCTTTTTCCTCTTCATAGCTGTCCTTACTTCCTCCTTGGTAATATGTTGCACATTCTGATTCACTATCTCCACATCATCCAACTTCTTCTATCTCTCGTTCTCTTCATTCATAAGACTCTCAAAGTACTCTTTCCATCTGCTCAACACACTCTCCTCGCTTGTGAGTACGTTTCCATCTTTATCCTTTAAAAACCTAACCTGCTACACATCTTTCCAAGCTCGGTCTCTCTGTCTAGCAAATCGGTACAGTTCCTTTTCTCCCTCCTTAGTGTCCAACCTCTCATACAACTCACCATACACCTTTTCTTTAGCTTTAGCCACCTCTCTCTTCCCCTTGCACCTTATCTCCTTGTACTCTTGCCTACTTTCTGCATCTCACTGACTATCCCACTTCTTCTTTGCCATCATTTTCCTCTGTATACTCTTTTGTACTTCCCCATTCCACCACCAGGTTTCCTTTTCCTCTGTCCAAATGTCTCACCAAGTTCCCTTCTTGCTGTCACCCTTACTACATCTGCTATAGTTTCCTAACTGTCTGGTGATTCTTCACTACCACACAGTGCCTGTCTCACCTTCTCCCTAAACTCAACCTTGCAGTCTTCCTTTTTCAAATTCCACCATTTGATCCTTGGCTCTGCCCTCACTCTCTTCCTCTTCTTGATCTCCGTCATCCTACAGACCACCATCCGATGCTGCTTAACTACACTTTCCCCTCCCACCACTTTGCAGTTTTCAATCTCCTTCAGATTGACTCTTCTGCATAGAATGTAATCTACGTGTGTGCATCTTCCTCCACTCTTGTACGTCACCCTATGTTCCTCCCTCTTCTTAAAATACGTATTCACCACAGCCATGTCCATCCTTTTGGCAAAATCCACTATCCTCTGACCTTCATTATTCCTCTCCTTGACACCATACCTACCCATCACCTCCTCGTCTCCTCTGTTCCCTTCACCAACATGTCCATTGAAATCCACTCTAATCACCACTTTCTGTCCCTTGGGTACACTGTTCATCACTTAATCCAACTCACTCCAAAAATCTTCTTTCTCATTTATTTCACACCCAACTTGCAGGGCATATGCACTAACAACATTCATTATCACACCTCCAATTTCCAGCTTCATAATCATTACTCTGTCTGAAACTCTTTTCACCTCCAAAACACTCTTGACATACTGTTCCTTCAGAATAACCCCTACTCCATTTCTCCTCCTATCCACACCATAATAGAACAATTTGAATCTACCTCCGATTCACCTGGCCTTACTCCCCTTCCATTTAGTCTCTTGCACTCACAATATATCAACCTTCCTTCTCTCCATTATATCAGCTAACTCTCTCCCCTTACCAGTCATACTGCCAACATTCAAAGTTCTTACCCTCAGTTCCACTCTCTTTACCTTCCTCCTCTCCTCCTGCCTCTGGACACGACTCCCCCCTCTTCTTCTCCTTTTTCTTCAGCCAATAGTAGCCCAATTTCTGTCAGCACCCTGTTGACTAACAGTACTGGTGGCAGCCGTTGTTAACTCGGGACTCGTCTGATCCGGTATGGAAATTTGGGAGAACAGGGAGAAGAGACGTGATCTTCTCAGAAGACACTTTAAAGACCTGTGAGATGAAAGAGATTGGCCACGGAGCATCTCGTGGGGACCTTAAACATCAGACTTGATGCCAAGAGATTGCAATTTGGCGTCCCGCAAGAGACACTTTAACGTCGCGTGAGACAAGGCAGTGAGACGACATTTAAAATAAGTTCATGGACATCTAACCTAGCAGTTGTTGGAATGCTTTTGGCAGACAAACATCATGTGCTCCCAGCTCTTAAAACAATGACAAGCGACAAGCAGAACACACAGCTTGCCAGCAGCAGCAGCAGGAAGCTAGCAGATGATCTGACCTCTTCTCCTTAGCGTGCGTTCAGCCAAACCCTAGCCCCCCTTTACAACTAGAGAGGCAGAGATGCAAAGTGGCAAAAGGACAGCTGATGTACAGGCTTTGAAATGATCGATGCAAAACGCGACAAGCAGAAAACGCAACTCGCCAGCAGATGATCAGATTGCAACTCATTAGCATGCGTTCAGCGTTTTACGTCGTGCGAGAAAGAAATTTGACCACTACCTGGGGCCGGAAATGAAGGACAAGTATTGTTTTTTACAAAAGTTTTAAAGTAAAAGTGAAAATAATGCTTATGTAACAATTCCCATTAAAATAACAAATCTCTTTAAATTGTATATCTGGTAAACCAAACCCAGGGGTGGGCAAGCAAAGCGAGCAGGGGGCGGAGCCCCCGGTTTAAAATTTTCATTGGGCAGGGGGTATTCGACAGCACCCTGAGGCCATGAAATAGATTAAACAAGTTTGAAGAAAGACAGGTGGATGAAAAAAATCTTAAAACAGTAAAGCAAATACTGACATGTTCTGTTCTTTTATGTCATTAGATATTGCTACATTAAGAGAAGACATAATTAAGCTAGACAAAAGTTAGTGCAAAGGTCTTGATACCTGTAGTTAGGGACAATTGGCTGAGATAGAGCCTATCGCTGGGTGATATGACATCCACACAGTTGCTGTACAAGTAAGAAGCCATCCTTATTGGGATTGAATTCCCTCAATCTACTGTTTACTGATTTGGAGGCTCCAGGTTCACGGACATTTTAACTGTGTATGGATATGACATGTTGATGGGCAGGACCCTGAGCAATTTCTTGCTGGTGACAAAAAAGATTTCCAGACATAAAGTCTTGTTAGTAAAGTAAAATTGTCAAGCATCATACTGATCAAAAATCAAATGTACTAGTCAGTCAAAAACACATGTAAACTGCCTGTGTATTATTTCTTAATGGCTAATAAAGAAACACTTCTGCAGAAAGCATTCATACTGTCACTACTGAAGTGATAAAGAAAAATAATGATTTAGCCCACGTACTTTAATCATCTTTCTATTGTTTTCTTGACAGTAAAATGTCTACAATTTCTACAATTAAATAAATTAATAAGAATATCATATTTTTTTTCCTTTCCTGTAATATTCTGTTCATTTTACAATAATTCCCTACCTTTATTGTTTCTTACCTTTTTTCCAGCTTCTACCCCATTTTAGTGTATGCATTATCCTCATTTAGCACTGATTTTAAGTTCAGAGTAGGCTGGTTCATTCAAGTCTGCCTACTCTTATAATAAATGGTTACAGTTTAATATGAAAGCAACTAATTACTGTATAGAAAGAAATATTGAAATTTTGGAGCAAGGCAACATAGTGGTGCACCAGTAAGTACTGCTGCCTTATAGCTCCAAAAGACTTAAATCCCACACTGCTGTGTGTGTAGAGCTTTGCACATTCTCCCAGTGGCCGTGTGGGATTCACCTTCAGCTATTCCAGGTTTTTCTTCCACATCCCAAATAACATGTCTGTTAGGTTAATTGGAAAATCAGAAACTGCCATTTGTACAAATTCCTGTAAAAGGAGACACAACAATGTCAGAGGGTTGAGGAGCCACCGGGATACCCTGAATAATTAGAGACAAAGAAAACAAACAAACAAAGCACAGAATAAAGGCAGAAAAGTCTTTTCAGATGGGGGTTCCAAATAGAACTGTCTTAAACTGCTGGTAATATGGCTTCCAGGCAGGATTCGGTGGATGTAGGTGAGCAGAAAACAGATGTGACGTCGGAGGTGGAACTGCTGTCAGTCTTCCATTCTACAGTGAAATGGAGAGAGAAGGCATTAGCAAAACAGCGCTCACCCTTGGTTCAGCAGGTAACTACCATCACCAGAGCCCTTAAGATGTCTCTGAAGTACTCATGTGTGACACTCCACACAGGCAGTACAAGGCTAGGATCTGAATTCAGGATTATAGAGTTGCTTTGCAGCACAGCTAAATATCTGACTGCTTCCCCCTTGTTTGACAAACTTTCATTAAAAGAATAATGGTTTCCTGTACTAGTGAGTCTTCAGAGTGATATCAAAATAACTTTTCCATGGTGATCTTTTACCAGAGACCAAGATGTGAATTATAGTGTGGAGCATCATCAGTTGATAAAATTACCAAGTGAAAAACATGTCATCAACTTAAAAAATCACTTTCCTTAATACAGTAGAAACAAAACAACTGTATGTAAACATTACTCATGGTGATGTTATTCTGGTATTTCCCAAAGACTGAGTTGAAGGGGGAAACCCACTGGACTGTTATTCCAGACAGTGGAGCACATAGCACTGATGGCAAATACCCATCCTCCCGATACGATTTGAAATGAGAAGGTCAGCAGAGGTTACATTGCTCACAGCTAAGAATGGAAGTCAAGTAAAAACAGAGCTGTCAGGAACATGGAGTCATGAGTCTGCATACCATAGGAGATGTCAATAAATGGACCTTTGCGTGAAATATATTACTTTTACAATGTTTGACTTTTTCTATCTTTCAAACAGATAACACCAAAAATGGAAATATGAAAACAAACATTAGCAGCAGCAACAACAACATTTGCATTTATATAAAATAATTGTCTTAAATTAACATCATTACCATAGCTGTAATCGGTTTTTCCTGGACTAGAAATTTTGCTTGTTTTGTTTTACAGATTAATGATGTGTTTGTTCCTAATTTACATAAAACAGTGACAAAATATCTGATACATTTGTTGTGGATACCAAATTAGATGAAATACCAAATGCCACTGAGCTGTTAAGTCAGGACAAAAGATATATAACATAATTAAAAGTGAGTGTTTACAAACTGAATGAAAGAATGTTACACTTTACTCCAGGATTACAACTAATAAGGATACAAAGGAAAGTATAAGGAAAGCATTTATTAATTGTTGTAAGATGATTTCATTCCTTCATTTTTTAGACTCCTAGGAGTATTCTTATTTTTTTCCTTCTGTTTAACATTTTGAAATGTATTTTATGACATGCATTAGCTGTGCTACCCATCTAAGATGGGCTGAAATCCAAGTAATCAACATGGACCACAGCATATTCACTGTTAACATTTAGCAGTGCACCTTTTATTGAAAGGTATTTTTCAATGCATGTGGTAATAAAATGCATTGCATTTTTCATTCCAACAGATGGCACATCAAAAACATTAGCACTGCTTTTATGAATCCCATACCAAATGGACTTTAACAGCGACATGGCAACTGGAAAGACACACAGATACACAGATTCACACACACAGCCACTTGTCCTTTTATTAAGGTGGATATGCAGCATTTATTTTCATGCCATTTCATGACAATGATGCCAGTCAGTTGCTATGGTTGTTGGTCATAGTGGACACAACCTTGATGCAGATTATGAAGATGGGTTTAAAGGGTCTTTTTATTTTGCAATTTTCTCTCTGAATTTGGGGATATATCTACTAAGACTGTTGAATGTTTTCTAAACCACTGATCTCCTTTTTGTTTAGAGCTTTCACTAGTACCTTTTTGACATCAGTTTTTGCTTACTGAGTTTTGATTCCTCTGAAAATGCAACTTGAATTCTTGGTTATGATCATAGCATGTATTTTGACTACATCTTATTCCCTACTTGTCTCCTTAAAAATTGTCTTTTTTTCTTCTGGGACAGTACATTAATCCATTGTAACCACAATGGGGGTGCCACTAAGCCCCAAACCACAGACACAATGTCATCCAACACAACTCCGGATAAAAATAAAAGATATTATTTCTCACCAATAGCTTTTCTAGTGAACACAGCCAAAATATACAATAATAAGGCTCTTTCCTCCCCTTCCACCTTCCTGGTGAGTGTTGCCCACTTCCTCCCAATTCTGACTTCCCAAAGAGAGGCTGCAGGCTTCTTTTAAACTGGTCGCGAGACTGTTTCTGGTGTCACGACACTGGTCGTCCAGTAGCACTTCCAGAGTCCTGCAGGTGTCTTAACTGGCCAAGAGGAACAGCGCCACCTGCCGTGTGGGGGAATGAACTGTTTCCAGCATGCATGTTCATTCAGTCCATCCACTATTCTTCTCCCCCAACTGGGATGAAGATTCCAAGTCATTCCAGTTGGGTAAATCTCCACACCCATCGTCCTTCCATTATGGCCTCCTAGCCAGGCATGAAATCCTTCTCCATCCCAGCCAGGATGCCCGTCCTTCCTCCATGGCACTTACACAGCCCATTTTCTGGATTCTAGTTTTCCACTCCAGAAATGCAGATGGTCAACATTGATTAAGATGCCATCCTATCACAGGGCACACTCATACAAAATAAAGAAACATGTCGAGAATGTGAATACTTCATATTGAAGGCTGCACAGTTGGGAATTAAAGTGGGCAAAATGATTCACAGTGCCGCATGCAGTTAAATACTCAAACCAATTCTGAACTTGGTCATTTGCATGCTGAAATTTGCATTTAAATGTTAGATACTCAAGACAGCTTTAAAGGGACCTATCAATTTTTAGGACAGCCCGAAATATCTAAATCCCTTTAATTTTGCTTCTCCAGCAAAAACCAAGTGAGGGAAGTTTTATAGGATGAAATGCAATATATTTGCTGCAGTTAACTCTTTCAGCATAACATAACATTCTCTATGCCATCTAATCTGATTCAGGGATATGAGGGGGTTTCAGCCGATAACGGCAGCACTGTGTGTAAAAGAGGAAATACTTCAGAACAGGTCATGAGTCCATTGCAGGGCCTATTAATACACACACTTACATTCACACTGGGGCCAGTTTACAGTAGTGTGTAACCAAATACTCGTACCTTTGGGTGTGTGGGAGGAAAACCTCATGCAAACGCAAAATCAATAGGAACTTGTTAACATCAATGCATTTTTAACCCTTTTGTCTTTTTTAGTAGTAAGTGGGATTGTATGTGGGAGAGACTCGTGAAATCAACGTACTTAATGGGAGAATTCGGTGCATGTGCACGATCACGATTGGTGCAGCCATCCCTCATTAGCGCTTCACAGATTGTTAGGGAAGCTCTTATAATAACAAGGCTTTAACAATAGACAGTCAGGCCAAGGTAAGCTGACAAATAAACCCCACAGTGGAAGAAGGAGAATGGCATCACAGGGGAGGATCAACTCTGATGAGCTGTGGAGCAGGGGCAATTGTGCATTATTTTGCTTAGACGAATGGAGGTGGCAGGAGGGGGTAGCTGGGCTTGGCATGTTCCAGCCGGTAACAAAAGAGGTGGCTGGGATGGAAATTGGATTAAGGACCTTGTTCATCAGTTTCTCAACCCTGCATTGAGATGAGCAAGAGGGATGAAAAAGAAGGAGAAGGAGCACTGCGGATGAGATGGAAGGGAGCCGATTCTGACTTTGATTTTATTCCTGGTTTTAGATTTGGATTTATTTATTGAACTTATTTATTGTTTTAACTAATTCACTGCATTGTTTTCATAGGTGATTATTCTTTAGAGAATTGAACCTAAACAGCACTTATGAGAGTGGAAACACTCCAGGATAGGTCATGAGTCCACTACAGGAGACACTAGAAATATTACTTGCTTTGGATGCTAATAAACTTGCACTATGCACTTTGCACCATAACTTGTTGTGTCCTCACTTGCCCAAGTCCATCCTTGGTTATGAACTACTGACGCTTCAATGAGCTGGTAATGTCCAAGGCAGTGGCAAGGAGCATCACAATAGCAATTGCTACCAGCACTCCCAAAAATAAAAAAAAAAATGCAATCATATTTTAGTTGAGTGAGAAGAAAATTATGATGGGCCATTGACAAAGTTTTCTTTCCCTGTAAAGGCAATACTTTGACAGAATAAGAATAGACACATAATTATTTTTTTTCAGATTTAACTGTCCATTTTGCAATAAAAGCCTATCTGAAATTATAATATAATATAATATAATATAATATAATATAATATAATCATTGTCTTATAGGAATAGAATTAATAGGTCCAAAACAAGAATTAATTTAAATTATATTATTTGTTATACCAGACTGTTTGAAGATGAACCTACAAAGAATATAAATAAAATGTATTATTATAATTAATGGTACTGAACTATATCCATATGGATATATCTTTTTCTTCCATCCATCTAAACCTTGGATCAATGGTTTCTTCCACCCTTCATGGGGATTACACCAAGGACAAACACCACAGATTCCCAAGATACATTATATGATTCCTTTCCTCTAGAGTACACTCACATTTGTCACCCCTTTCATCTTGTTAATGAAATATGTTGGGAAATGCTGGAAAAAACTTCTTTTCTGTTGATTATGTCCTCAGTCTTATCTTTTATGCATTAACCACTGTTCATCACTGTAGGATAAGACACAGGCATAAAGAAAGAGAGAAAGAGAGTTTCATTCAAAGTTTCCACATCATAACAATGGGCCGGTACCAAACAAACGGCACTGCGACCATGGCCTCTGTCCACTAATCCATCTCACTTCCTCTTACTCTTTCTCATGACCTCAAGGTGCTTCACTCCTTAATTAAGTGTAACTGTTCCAACAAGGTTGTTTCCTGCAAAGACAATTTCAGATTTTGTAGATGCAGACATTAACACACTTGTGAGGTAACTGCTTAAGTTCTCAGAAACCAAGAAAAATGATCAAAATTATGTACCAACTGTTGTATCGCAGCCAGTATCCCTCCTATGGCTGTGGTTCAGATTCATGATTTCCGACTCTTTTGTTCATTTCTGATTCTTTGATTTTTGTTATTTATGTGCACCATTCTTTGATTTAGATTTTGCTTATGTACAGCATGTAAGCTGACTGTGTTATATGGGGGCCACCTGTTAGTCATTGCCAGGAACTGCCTCCAATTCTATAAATCTCCCACAGTTCCTGGTGGTTCACTTCCAACATGCCTGGGAGCGCTGAGTTTAATTTTCCCTTTTTTCTGTGCATTTTATGAATTACTGGATTTTTTACCTGTTTGCTAAGTTTTTGACTTCATCTTGGATTTGTGTTTTGGGGTCCTGTTCATCTTGGATTGTCCTTGCTGGTCCTTTATTTGCTTATTGTGCTCTTATGGTAAAATATACCTTCTTATTTTTTGAAGGTTTTTAAAGATTTGCTGCTTGCCCTTATTACTGGCTGGGATTCATGTCTTTGTTTTATGACCTTTTGGTCCATTTTTGATTGTTTTGCTTACATTAGTATTGCTTGTGTATGCTCGTGTTTATTATTTGTACTCTTTGTTTTTCATTTTGCCTATGTATCAATGCCTTGGATATTTTCCATGTGTTGTTTGGGTGGTCCTCCAGGAGGTGGGGCCACCTGCCAATCACCACCAGGAACTGCTCTATAACTCTGTTCTATAAAACCAGAGGGTCTTCCACAGTTACTGAAGGTTCATTCGAATACACATGGGAGTTGTGGGGAGTTTCTGTGTTTCTATTGTGCTTTTTGTTATTTCTGGATTTTGGACCTTCTGCCCTGTGTTTTGACCTCACTTTGGATTGTAATTTTTGGGAGTGTGTTTGCTTGGGATGGGCCAAATTGTCTATACAAATATTTTATGCCTTTTGAGATCTACAGAGCTTCATTGCTTGACAGAGCATTTTTGTGGAAATAAAACATTTTTATTTGTAGCCTCTTGTTACTAGCCATTTTTGACGGATTTCCTCTCTAGCAGGCATTTTTGAAGCACTTGGCACTCATAAGTCACAACATTATATGTTCAGAAGTAAGAACCTTGCCCGCATTAAACTCTCCTAATGAGCCATAATAAACAGCAGTGATGAACAAAGAACCAAAAAATAAAGTACAAAAGAAGTATGCTCAAGTAATACTGTAGTACAATGTGTAAACACACAAAACGCAAATTGTTGTAAAACAGCAAAATAAAAACCTCATAATTATATTAGATAATGTTGGATTTATTATATTTACTTATTACTGTTGCTGTCTGGATTGTCAGAATCTAATTTGAGAACATTTTGATTCATCTTTGCTTATTATTGAGTTTTATTTAACAACATTTTGTTTTTATTTCTGTGTTACAGAAAGGCACTACAGTACTGTTTTGCTTAGGGTTTTCTATAAAGATGTTAGCATTTTCTGAGTTGTCTTAATTGGTGCTGCCATGTTGTTTTTAGCAATGATGCCTCCTGGCTAAGCAAGACAATGGTGATGAGATTTGTGATGTCATTGCACATATGCTTAGAATACACCGGTATGAAAAGTTCATGCATCTGAATTTTGGATATTCCAGAACAAAGATCTGTAATAGATTAGCATTAAAGACACTCAAAGAAAAAAGTTCACAAGCAAAAAGAAATTTAGATGTAATTTGGTAATGACTTTGCTTTTATTTCGATTGAGATTTCAACTTGCATATTGGATTTTGGCAAAAGAAAATTACTGACTCTGAGTTTGTCCCCTTGAATCCTGTATTGAACAAAATGCATCAATTTTCCCAGCTCAGACCTACTTTTTAGTCCTTTTGTGCCTGCCGTTTTCAAAAGTGTGCTGCAGTAATTTCTAACAAAAATCAGAAAATTGGAGATCTTACTAAACTGTCAAGTCTGTTTTTATAGGAAAATTGCATAATATGCAACGTAGTGAACACAGAAATACTTGCTGAAGTCACAAAGACTTGGGCATTTCCGATCCCTAAGGAAAATTGAACATGTCCTATTTATTTACCTTTCAGAGAACAGCACTGAGCTTTATCGTTATCCCTGACTCAGTGACTGTCTGTCTTCTTTCTATACCTCTTTGAGATAGTCTCTTGGAGTCTTTTTACAAGATGGCAGGTACATTCGTTATACATGGTAACTGCTCACAGTGTTCTCATCACACTCTCACTGGGCCAACCAGGTGATGTTCAACATGTTTGATCAAACCTCACCCTATACACCTTAGTTTCCAGGGGCTTCATGTATAAATGGTTCCACATTCAAATCGCGATGTATAAAACCTAAACTTGGCGTAAAGCCATGCACATTTCCATGGTAGCTCATACCTTGTCATACGCAAGTTCTGTGCTCGGTTTTGCAGACTTGCAGCACCCAGCATCAAAGCAGTGCTACTGTTCCTGTGTGGTTATCCTTTCATTTTTAGATCCACATCCCTGACGTGGCTTTATAAATACACTGAAATTAACCACATATGGTTTATTAGTTGAATGCATCTGATTGTAATTAACCTGTAACAATATAATGGTCCACAGAATGGTCAAACTATTCCAAATGCCATAACTGCTTTAGCATTGTTACTCTCACTGCACCTCGGATCCCACATCGGATCATCTTTTTCCTTATTACTCTCACTGCACCACTCGGAGTATTTATATCACTGTATCTGAGTGTGAATCACAGCTGTACAGAAGCTGATCGGAAAGAGAATTATCGGTATACAGCCATGCTGTCGAATGAACTGCTCTCATATGACAAACGCTTCAGAGCCTTTCCTGTACTGACCTCGCAGTTCAGAAACAGTTTCATCCCAAGAACTCTAAACGCACTCAATCAGTCCATCAAGTGCTCCTTGCAGAACTGTTTGTACTTATAAGTACAATTACCTAACTTTAAACTTGCGATACAGTTATAATACTCCACAACCTGAGCCACTTTATAAAGTGCATATTTACATATGATGACGATATCATTTTTAAGATGAAATGTAGCAAAATATGTTTATTATATTATACAGATAAAACTTTAACTTTATCTACATGATGCCGCATCGCTAGTGAGCCGCTGGCGCTCCGTTTACAGATTCTTCCTGCCTCGTGCTGTATTCTAGCTGGTGCTGAAGTGACACTGGAAGGATAGATGGATAGAATAATTAAACACGTACTACAAAAATATTACAATGTTCCTTAAAAGTTTTGAAGAATTGGCGTTCTAAGCTTACAGATGGCTTAACGTCTCTTACAGAGCCGATTGTGTGGCGATTTGGTATTTGGAGAAAGAAAAGTAAGGACAGGAATTGGAGGTTAGTACATTTGAAAGAGACAGTACTGCTACAATAAAGTATTTCATCAAAGGTCGCGCACGGTGCAGGAAGCATCTTGCGTGAGACATGAACAATCACTGCGCCACCGTGTTCCCATGTTTAATAACATGCTTTAACTCCTATCATCATGAAAATGATATCACGTATACATCTCAGTATTTTAATTATTCAGAGAACTGTAATATTACAAATGTAATGGATTCTGTGTCCTGTCTGAGGAAAAGAAACCCCAGAAGCACGTAGTGATTCACACACATACTGTAGAGCACATAGAAGATCAAATACAAAACAAACCATTTAACATGCTACTTTAGTTACAATGGGATTGAGAAACTAGTAAATTAAACGATTTTAAGATTAAGTTCGTGATGTTCTACTTTAATGACAAAATAAACTACGTGATTAAAGTGGAAATTTAGAGATTAAAGTTGACATTTCATGCTTTTTTCCCCACTGTGTGCCTTTTTTTTTTCTCTGTACCCTAATAAGCTTTCATACGACACTCAGACGGTTGGCTACTACTCACCTTTTCATGGCGACTTTTATATCTGACAACTTCTTTTTTATTTCGGCCACTGTGCGACTTTGTGAACTTGAGCTTTCAAGTTTCCTCGACACGCTATGACACTCGATCAACGTTCCTTTGTTGTTTATACCACTGTTTAAACCAACAAATAGTATGGTTTTTTTTGCCTCCACTTGGTATTCACTGAAATTCTTCTATTTTACCTCTTGCTTTTGCCATTTCCTTTTCACAGAATGCTGAGCTTAAGGGCTATTTATATTGATTTACATATTCAAAGAGGTGTAATTCTGGGAGGAGTTGGGATGGGACAGCAGGCGTGTGCACGTGCGTTACTTTTAACGCTTACCGGGATTTATGTAGCGGAAGAACATGGAAGTTGCCGTACGCACAGATTTATGCATCTGTATTTTTTTGTGTGTAAGCACATTTTCGCTTTTGTCTGTACGCCATGTTATATTGTGAATTCTACGCATGGCATTATACATGAGGCCCCAGAACACTTTGTCTTAATTCTTTCACACTACATGATATCTCAATTATTCTCCATGTAAAAGTTTAAGTTCCTCAGTAGGATCGCATGAGTCTGTATGTGGCACATTGTTGAGTACAATGCCCATCATCTGTTTTTGCTAATGAAGCATTACCATTAACCTCAGACACAACCACGGAAATATACACCACAGATATAAATTAAAGATTTATTAAACATAAATGCCTTGACAAGTCTTAATTCTTCTTCCTTCTGTCTGTCTCCCTTTTCTCCTTCACTCTTCCCAGACAAGCATTGTCCATCATCCACTCCCAACTCTCACTCACCTGGGTGAGGTGGAGTGAATTGTTTTTATCTCGGACCTGGATGTACTTCTGGTGCTAGGACATAGTCCAGGAAAAGCACTTCTCAATCAGATGGAGGTCTCCTAATCTAGGGATTATAAATCCCCACAGCACTCCTTGATGGCACCCCTGGAACCCAACGGGGCTGCACTCCAGGACTGTAATTGCCAGTATGCCCTATAGGTATCCGACTGGGTATCTAAGCCTAGGGATGCTTCCATCTAATTGTTGTCTCCCCCAGTCCGGAAGTACTCCAAGTGTACCTGGATCCTCTCCTTGGCAGCACTTTCAAGTGTGGCAGAAGTGCTGCATTCCAAGGCTTCAATACTGTCCAGGCACCTCTTGGCAGTGGCCACAAGCCCCCACAGGGTTGATCTTCCAAGCTCTGTTCCCGTGGCCCTAACACCAATCAGGGCCGCTGCTGTCTTGGGTCTGAGGGGAGATACTGCTTCTCTCCTGGTCCTTCCATTCTCCAGCTGTGCCGGGTAACCAAGGGTCTCAGCCGACCGTTACACTGTTTAATTCCCACATCCCAGAGATGTGCAAGATTGGTGTCTCAGTATGAGTGATTCCAGGTATGTGCGTGAATACCTCATGATATTCTGGTAAGCCATCCAGGATTTGGTCCTTCATACACTGGGATGGTGCTAGGAAAGGCATTGACGTCTCCTAAACCTGAATCACACAAGCAGCTCTGGAAATGGCTGTCGAGGATAACCAAAAAAAAGGTAAATTGTGTTTTCTTATTTAAAATCAGGGTTTGACTCTTGCTAAATTTAAGTAATGACGGCTTGGTTGGGTTAGGGTTCTGAGCCTTTACTCAAAGTAATGCAATATAAAAAAGTATATTTAAGGGAACTGATTATTTTTAGCAAGTCCTTATTGTGTTTTTGTGTAGTTTTAAAAGAAAATTAGCGTCAAGGAAAAATTATATACTGTACATATCCACAATATTTTGTAAAACTCTGGCTGGATTTATTTTGAATTTATCTTAGTATTCAACACATTGCTGGCTATATACACTTGCTCTGTTGTTAGCAATGGATAATAAACTGCTGTGCATCTCGTTCTTTGGAAAAGAAGTTAAGCAGAAAGTGACTACTTAATCTAATTTATTTCTAAAATAAATTATACCTGAATGTTTTATTAAGTACAATCTGCTATTTAATAATGATACAGCTTTTTGCTTTAAAAATGTTGTTACTGTAATAAAAGTGTATTTTCATGGTTGGTCCTTGGAGGAAAGGTTTCTTGAACATACGCTTATAAATATTAATTTATTTAACTTTACTGAAGCAACTGAATGCAGTGATTTTACTTTCCTCACACTAAACATACAATAGCTTTTGAAAACTTTAATCACTAAACTCTGCATTTTCTACCATTATACAATTAACCAGTAATAAGGAATACAGTGATTTAGATATGTTTTACACTTGCGAAATATCACAGTCAATTGTACTCTTTCTCCCATTTTTATGGTCCTCCCACTCTCCTTGCACTTCTTGCAGATTGTCCCTAAATAATAAATAAAGCTTTTTCTCATTTCTTTCTTTTCCTTTTCAGCTATTCCATTTGTCCAGCTCTTTTTCACTTTCATTTCCTGGCTTTTTGTGATTTATTTCCTCCCATGTCTTTATCCTTTTCCTGTCTGATTTTTCTTTATGATCCTACTTCCTTCTTTTTATATCCCATTCATTTATCTTATCACTGTTCACTTTTGCCAGCATGATCCTTACAAAAGCTTTGCCTTTATTTCTCCCTGCCTTGACCCACCTTTTCCTTGTTCAATCTTTCTCAAAGTCTTTCGCTCATTCATAGTGCAGTTCTGCATCTATGCTACTCAGTCATGTTCTTTTTCTTTTAGAATTTTTTTTCACTTGCTTCTATTCATTCATTGCCAATCTCCATTCCTCAGGCCCTAGTCTCTCTCTCTCTCACTTTCTCTCTGTGCATGTTGAAGTCCCTTTTTTGTTGCCATGGAGAAGAATTTATTGCCAAGATAATTTTAATTTTGACTTTTTTTCTGCCCAGCTGAGCAACAGAACCTGTGCTTTGCAGACCTGGTAAAAAGATTACTGTATTTATTGAAACCAGATGGGTACAAACATATACCCTGGAAGCAATAATAGGCAGTGATATAAGATCCATAGTAAAGATAACACAGATATAAGGCATTGCTTCTTCAGCTCTCCCTGCAGCTGTTTGCCATCATGATCTGTGTTTTATTTTAAGAGGTAACATTTTTTTCTCACTATACAACACTGACTCTGAAGCAACTGTTGCATTCATTTGTAACCACTTTAAATTATTTATAACTCTGCAATAGCCTATTTCATTACATATTCAATAACTATTATGGGCTGACTACCTAAGAATATATTACACTTGTAAGGTTTTCAGTTTTGTTATTATTCTGTACTTTTACCTATATTGGGAGCAAGATGGTCAAAAATGCAATAGATGTGACTTTCATGTAGATCCCTTTGAGATAACAATGGCAACATGATTTGATATATGCTACAGTGGTGCTTGATCTGTGCAATACAGATATATTTATTATTGGGAAGGAGATTAGTAAAATTATTTGGAAGAGTTATTCATTTTGGCAAAATTTTCATTCCCAAATTTTTTTTGCATTAAGGCTGCTGATGCCAAAATTAAACCCTATCATGTGTTGCATCAAATTATATGCTGACTCAACACATTTTAATACATAAGATAACTTCAGGTTTTAACTCTTCCTTGCAAGTATTCTGCAGTTTTTCTGTTCAGTAGAGAAGGATTAAGAATTGTATGATTTATTGTATTTTGCGGCTTATATCAGGAGAGGTGATCATTGGTAGGTATTGGCATTGAATAAAAATAATTTATTTTATTCAGTTAATGTGTGGTGCTGTACTGTGTCTGTGGATTGGACTCTCTGGCACCCTTTTATGATCACTATATATATATATATATATAAAGTGGAACCTCGGTTCACGACCATAATTCGTTCCAAAACTCTGGTCGTAAACCGATTTGGTCGTGAACCGAAGCAATTTCCACCATAGGATTGTATGTAAATACAATTAATCCATTCCAGACCGTACGAACTGTATGTAAATATATATATTTTTTAGTTTTTAAGCACAGATATAGTTAATCATACCATTGAATGCACAGCCTAATAGTAAACTAAATGTAAAAACATTGAATAACACTGAGAAAACCTTGAACAATAGAGAAAACTAACACTGCAATAGTTTGCGCTAGAGTGCTAGGAACCGTTCGCTAAAAACACATTTTTTTTAGTGAGTTTTAAGCACAGGGAAAAAAATGAACATTTGAAAAATCTGTAATTTAATAAACCACCAAGAAAAGTAACATTGCCACAATGCACGCTGAACCGATCACTGTAAACAGAACTGAAAACAAAAACAAGCCTTTTCTACCTTATGCATCCAGCCTTCCCTCTCTCGCTTGCTCGCTCTCTCTCTCTTTCGCGTGTGTGTGTGTGTCTCTTTCTCGAGCCTGGCGTGCCAGTGTGTGCCTCTATCTCACACACCTGTGTGTTTGTGTGCCTCTATCTCACACGCCTGTGTGTGTGTATGCCTCTGTTTCATGCGCCTGTGTGTGTGTGTTTGTCTGCCGTCTGCCTCACACGCCTCTATGTGTGTGTCGCTCTCTCTCTCTCTTGCTCACTCACTCGCTGCACAGGAAATACACAGGGAGAGACTGAACATGTACAAACCTAAAGCGAAACTGGCTTGTTCGTATACCGAGTGTGTGGTTGTGAACCGAGGCAAAAGCTTGCCAAACCTTTTGATGGCGGAGGAAGGGCGGAAGTATCGCACTGCGGTCGTAAACCGAGTTGTAATGGTTTCGTGTACGAGGCGTTTAGCCCAGGACCGCCAGGTGAACCAAGGTTCCACTGTGTATATAAATATATATATATATATATATATATACTGTATGGGTCATATATATATATATATATATATATATATATATATATATATATATATATAGGGAGCTGTATGTATATATATATACCTGTTTCTTGGTACCGGACGGGCCATTGTCAGGATGGGGGGTTTATGCATGACCAGCTGCACCTGCAGTAGATGCGGGCCGGAATAGATGACGCCAGGAGGGACGGAAGAGGTCAGAGCCCTGCCTGGACCGCTTTTCCTTTGCGGATGCGTAAAGGGCCAATACCCTTTGTTTGCCTTCCGGGTTGCTTTGGGGGCCTAAAGTCGAACCTCCAGGGCTTGGAGGGGACATGGAAGCCCTTCCCATGTCCAACATGTAGGGGCCAGGAATCAGCGCCCGGGTGACTCGCCAATGCCTTTTGGGCTAACTCCTGGGACTTGTTTCCCCAGCACTCCCGCCACACCAGGAAGTGCCTTTCTCTCCTTAACCTCGTAAGGGGAAGATTTATCGTCCCCGGGCGAACTCCCTGAGGACGCCGGAGAGCAGCCGGGGAGGACAGCCGCGCAGCACTTCCGCCACACTTGTCGCCCGCGGGGAGAAGCCTGGCCTGGGGTAGAAGATTGCCGGGAACACCTGGGGCTCATCCGGGTCCTCCATAAAAGGGGCCGTCTCCCTTCATTCAGGGCTAGAGTCGGGTGGAAGAAGGGCGAGGCAAGAGGAGTTGTGGAGGCGGCCCGAGAAGAAGGCATTGTGGCCAGGACTGAGTGACTGTTTTGGGGTTTGTGCACGTGACTGGGTCTGTGTGACCAATGAACTGGGGTCTTTGTGACCAAATTATTGTAAATATTCTGTAAATAAGCGTGTGGTGGTTTGATAACAACATGTCCGCCTGTCTGTGCCGGGTGGCGTTCACAATATATATATATATATATATATATATATATATATATATATACACACACATATATATTTATATATAGTGTAAGAATGACGTTATATAGCGCACGACCTGACACAGATTAGACACAGGAGGCACGTGTAAAATTAAATACATTTTTTTTTTTCTTCAGCTGTGAGACACGTCTTCCCCGTGTCCCACTAGCCCAACACAGTCCCAAGCACACAATAAACACTTTTTTCTCTTCTTCTCACTCCACCACTCCTCACCAAGCTTCGTCCTCCTTCCACCCGACTCTGGCCTCTAAATGGTGGTCGCTGGCTCCCTTTATAGTTCACCCGGAAGTGCTCCAGGTGCTTGATCCGTGATTTCCGGCTGCACTTCCGGGTGTGATGAATTGGTTGCCCACACGGGCTCAGGAGTCCCAAATATAGCACCCCCTGGCGGTACCTGTGGGACCAAACAGGGCTGCACCCAACTCCAATTCCCAGGATGCCCTGAGGGAACCCGAGACACTGTTCCACCCCAGGGAGGTGGCCAACTAGCGTTCAGGGGGAGGTATTGCAATGTCCATCGCTGTTCCCACTGAATATAGTGTGCAGGGGCTTCCCAGCTAAGTAAGGACGCCAAGCCCCTGTCACAATATATATATTTTATATATATATATATATATATATATATATAGTCCCTCATACTTGTCAGAGGATCATCTTCCGGGTTCATCAAAGGTATGTAAAACCACTTCAGGACAAGATGGGGTGCTGTTGCAAACAGTATTTTCAGCTTTTCCACCCACAGGACCGAGAAGATGCGCAGTTATGGTAACAGACTCTGCCTCTTCCAACCCATGCCTTAAAAACCCAGGCGTCCACAAAAGAAGGTGTCACTCTCTTTTTAAGGCAGGTCTAATGAGCCTTTCAGAATCACATAGCAAGTCAAAAGTGGGGCCTGAATTAGCAGCTTTGCAGATTAAAGTTCAGCTGACTAGAGAATACACCATTCTGCCTAATTTCAAAATTCAATATTCCAAAATTTCTGAGTAGAACTCTTATCTGCAGTTCATGTATTGTTTTTTTTCTATCCACTTATTCACTTCTGAATCTTTCTGACCCAGAGAATCACAGAGTATCTTACTACTATAGGCCTTTTAGATAATGGCAAAGCATTTTAGCTTTTGTACATGCATTTTAACCGCTTCCATTATGTTATGCATTCAACTGCCTCCACTTTTACTTTGAACTTTTTACAAGCATCAATACTGTTACTATAAAATAATCTCTCATGATGTACATTAAATATTTCAAATTTAGGTTGACCAAGGATGTTTTTCAGTGAGCAATAATATATTATCTTAAATAAATGTGGAGCTATTGCCTTGCTGAGCATTTCCTGCACAGTAATTTTTAAAATCATCTATCCACCTATCTATTCATTTATTTTGTAACCTACTTTTCCAGCTGAGGAAGGCAGGTGTCATGATCACTCTTAAGACTAAATGGAACTTTAACACCCATACAAATACTTATTTAGTAAATGTAATTATTAAAAGCCAAAGAATAATTCATGATTCACAATTTATAATTATCAATCCTAATTGAGGAAGAACCAAGATATAAAGGAAATGTAAAGTAATTAACAGTAGGTTATGAACAAACCTATATTGTAAATCTCAAAGGTATTATTAATTATTTAATGAAAGGAAAAGCTACAAAGTATGGGAAGAAAGAAATAAGCACAAGCACAGCTCCCTTCTGTCCAGAACACATAGAACACACACTGCCCTTGAAAGGTCAAAAGTATTATTGAAGATCCTGGCTATCCTGCTTCGTGCTCTGATCCAGAAAACAATACAAGACCTACATTTTTTATTCATGAGTCATAAAACTGATACTCGTGTTAATATCTACATTAGTGTACCTGATGTGTGTTGTGTAGACGCTGGCCCGGACACAGACAGACGGACATCATATTTCACCCAACACACGTTTATTTACAAGTCAATTTACAGTTTTCGTGCACTCACAAACCCCAGTGCCTCCAGCACCGATTCCCCCAATGTCCAGGCCACACAGTTCCACTGCCTTTCTCCTGGCCGCCTCTAGTCCTCCCTCCAGCTCTGTCCTCTTCCACCCGACTTCTGCCGATGACTGGAGAGGCGGCCCCTTAAATGGGAACCCGGATGGGCTCCAGCTGCTTCCTGGCATTCCTCTGTAGCCACGCCGCAGTGTGGCAGAAGTGCCGGCTGCACACCCGGAAGCCGTCCGGGTGTCCCCTGTCATCTTCCCCCCAGCACTTCCGCTCCCAGGATATTCAGGCACTGGGGCGCCGCCTGGCGGTGGCCACGGGTCCCTACAGGGCTGGGCTTCCAAGCCCTTTACCCAAGTCCCCAACATAACCAGGGCGGACGCCCCCTCGCGGTCTGGAGGAGGCACAAGCCCTCCTCCGGTCCTCCTGGGCGTCCCGGCCGGGGACCACAGTTGTTATATATTCCATATACAGGTTAAATCCCTTTATAGTGAATACTGAAGTAACAAAATTTTCAGAATAACGAATACTTTTTGTGTGCCAGGACAAACATTCATAGAATGACATGGTAAACGAATCTTGTCTTAACGAAATGTAAATATCAGTATAATGAATGTTTTTTCGAGCAAAAATGGCACTGAAGATAATAATGCGATCCAAAAAATATGAGGGACGTTCAAAAAGTTTTCTTTACTTTTTTTAACTCTATAAAGAATTTCAAAAACAAATTACATCATCTTTCTACATAGTCACCTTCGTTTGTGATGCAATTTTCCCAGCGTCGTACCAACTTTTTAATGCCCAATTACTACTCCTCCCAATTTTTGAACGTCCCTCATACTTAATGCTGCTCCTATACTTTCTGTGCCAGGTGCCAGGAACCCTGCAAAAGGTTGTCTCAAAGAGAGAGACAGTCTTTTGTGAAATTTCTGGTCTTGGGCAGTCTCATGCAGGCTCAGAAAGCATGTAGATGTGACAGCATACACATAGGCGAAATCTGAGTCAGTGCTCCACTAAACATCCGTGTGGGTAGTTGTGTTGTGTGCAGGAACTGTTTGAGTTTCATAGCACTTCTCAAAGTTTGAACAATCCTGGAAAAAGTTGATTCTGCAATGAAGAAAAATTACATGGCAAAAGCATTTTGGAATTGCACCTTCATCTTCATCTAACGACTCATTTTCATTCTGTATTTCTATAAAAAATAATTTTAATGCCTCATTTCCATTCTGTATTTTCATACCTGTGTTTTTATAAGAAAAAGTTACATCTAAGGTCTCATTTTCAAATAAAATATTTTTTTGCAGTTTAAGAAGCATTGTTTTTTATAAAGGCATTGTCAAGCTTGGGTCATAGAGTTGAACAAGAGACAGAAAGGTGAGTCCAGGTTTTCAAGGAAAATACAGGTGCTTTATTAATGTACAGAGAAGGCAGGCATAGTCTCAAGACTTCATTCAGAATAGAAGTTGTTAGGGGACAGGGCACGGGCTATCATCCTACTTTAGCTCCCATCTTTAGATTAGAAGAACACCAGCAGTTCAGAATCACCGCTGTAGCAGACATGATCTGGAAAGAAGAGATCAGTAGTGTGTGAGGAAGAGCAGATCAAAGTCAGGTATTAAATGTTAAACATTGTGCACCATGCATGGTAGGGAGTAAACCTGATCATACAGAAGACAACCAATCACTTTGCCCATGGTTTACTGTTTACCAGACGCAGGAGAGCAGCTACAGGGCTGTCTTTGCGCCGCTGACATTAGACAAGGCACAATACTATATTATTTTTCCCATATTCCTTGTAATGAAAGTTTCATTATAATGGGATTCCACCTGTACATACAGTATATATGTACCCCCCTGGCCTGCACTACGTGCCAGCCACTTTGCGTCTCTGGCGTTTGGATATGTGGGTTTCACTTTCACCAAACAACAAATCTTTGAATTCTCATGGATACACCTCTGCATTGGGAATTAACACTACTTTTCCCTTTCCTGATTCCAACATGAATTAGAAGATCTACAAGTCTCCGACTTAAAGTTTAAATCTGAACAATATATTCAATCTCTTTTCGCTGTTCCATTATTTCACCGAGTAATAATTTCTGTTTGTTTGCGCTAATGCAATCTTTACTATTATGCAAAGTCTTGTGTAACATATATATATATATATATATATATATATATATATATATATATATATATATATATGTCACAAGAACGAGACATTGACAGATAAAGAGTTGGGGCAGCCACCGTATATTGTGGTATCCTGGCTGCAAAAGTCGTTTTCTTTAACAAAATACAGAGCACTGAAGTGCACACAACCGAGTCCAAAACAAGACTAAAGAAACAAAGGAAAAGGGGCAGGTTTTAAAGGGGAGACAGGAAGTGAGGTCGATGGATCTGGCACGTGGTCTTCCACCATTGGCTCATAGCGGAGGTGACATCAGAGGGACTGGAGCTGGTGTGGCCGACTTCCATTGGCTCAGTCCCGAAGTGATGTCAGGAGATCCAGGTGAAATCCCCGGGATGGTCTACAGGCAAGGGAGAAAAGAGTCAGTGCACTCTGCCACACCCGCATGCCTCGAACTGCCTTCACTCAAGCCCTTTAGCTGCCTCCCATGCGCGTGTGTGACAAGGCCCCCTTAGCCCAGACCCGGCGGGTCGGGCGACCTAACCGAGAGGTGAACCCGAGAAAGAGCATCAGCGTTGGCGTGGAGCGCCCGGCGATGAACGGCGAAAACTTATGCGGCTGCAGGTCAAGAAACCACCGGGTGACCCGCGGATTCGACTCCTGGGCCCCGGGCCGGGGACTTTTTTCCCCGCACCCCCGCCACACCAGGAGTGCGGGGATTAGGGTTGGCCCCCGGAGGGGGCACCCGGGAGGACACCCCGGCATTTCCCCACGCCCCACGGGGGCCAAAAGGTTCCCGGGAACCGGGGGTTTCACGGGCCCCTCCATAAAGGGGCGTCCCTTCATTCAGGGGCTAGATTTGGGGGGGAAAGGGAACGGGGCCCAAGAGGGGGGTTGGGGGAAGGGGGCCCCGAGAAAAAGGCATTGTGGCCAGGACTGAGTGACTGTTTTGGGGTTTGTGCGGTGACGGGGTCTGGGTACCAATGAACTGGGGTCTTTGCGACCAAATTATTGTAAAAAATTTTGTATAATAAGCGTGTGGTGGTTTGATAACAACATGTCCGCCTGTCTGTCCCCGGGGGGCGTTCCTATATATATATATATATATATATATATATATATATACACACACATATATTTTATAAAAGTGTAAGAATGGCGTTATATGGCGCCGCGACCGGGCACAGATTAACCCGGGAGGCATGAAAAATTAAATACTTTTTTTTTTTTCTTCAGCTGTGAGCCCCGTTTTCCCCGGGTGTCCCCTTTTTAAAAAATCCCAAACAAAATCACTTTTTTTCTTTTTCTCACTCCACCACTCCTCACCAAACCCCGTCCCCCCCTTCCACCCCCACTCTGGCCTCTAAATTTGGGCGCTGGCTCCCTTTTTGGGTTGGGGGTGCTCCCGGTGGGGTCCGTGATTTCCCGGGTGCACTTCGGGTGTGATGAATTGGGTTTCCCCGGGCTCAGGAGTCCCAAAATAAACCCGGGGGTAAACCCGTGGGGCCAAACAGGGCTGCACTAACTCAATTCCCGGGGTGCCCGGGGAAACCCCCGACACTGTTCCCCCCAGGGGGGTGGCCAACTTTTGCGTTCAGGGGGGGTAAGCAATGTCCATCGCTGTTCCCCCCTGAAATATAGTGTGCAGGGGCCCCCAGCTAAGTGGGCCCAAGCCCCCGTCACAAATATATATTTATATATATATATATATATATATATAGTCCCTCTATACTTGTCGGAAAGGGTCATCTTTGGGGTTTATCAAAAAGGGATGTAAAACCACTTCCCGGACAAAAATGGGGTGCTGTTGCAAACTTTTTCCCTTTTTCCACCCACAGGACCGAGAAGATTGATTTGGGTAACAGACTCTGCCTCTTCCCCCATCCCTTAAAAAACCCAGGCCACAAAAAAAGGTGTCACTCTTTTTTAAGGCGGTCTAATGACCCAGAATCACATAGAAAGCAAAGTGGGGCCGGGAATTAGCAGCTTTGCAGATTAAAGTTCAGCTGACTGAGAATACACCATTCTGCCTAATTTCAAAATTCAATATTCCAAAATTTCTAGTAGAACTCTTATCTGCAGTTCTTTATTGTTTTTCTACCCCTTACACTTCTGAATCTTTCTGCCCAGAGAATCACAGAGTATCTTACTACTATGGCCCTTTTAGATAATGGAAAAAACATTTTAGCTTTGTACATCATTTAACCCCTTCCATTATGTTAGCATTCAACTGCCCCCATTTTACTTTGAACTTTTACAACATCAATACTGTTACAAAAAATAATCCCCATGATGTACATTAAATATTTCAAATTTGGTTGACCAAGGATGTTTTCAGTAAATTATATTATCTTAAATAAATGGGGATATTGCCTTCGGCATTTCCTGCACAGTAATTTTTTAAAAACATCTATCCACCTATCTATTCATTTATTTTTACCCCAGCTGGGGAAAGGGGTGTCTGATCCTCTTAAGACTAAATGGAACTTTTAAAACCCATACAAATATTTTTTGTAAATGTAATTTTAAAAAAAAGAATAATTATGATTCACAATTTTTAAAATTTTCAATCCCAATTGAGGAAGAACCAAGATATAAAAAATGTAAAAAAATTAAAAAGGTTTGAACAAACCCATATTGTAAATCTCAAAGGTTTTTTAAATTTTTTAATGAAAGGGGAAAAACTACAAAGTATGGGAAGAAAAAAAAACACAACACAGCTCCCCTTTTGTCAGAACACATAGAACACACACGCCCTTTAAAGGTCAAAAGTATTTTTGAAGATCCTGGCTATCCGCTTCCCTGGTCCCGAAAAAAATACAAGACCTACTTTTTTTTAGAGTCATAAAAATGATACTTGTTAATATCTACATTAGGTTTCCTGATGTTGTTGTGTGACGCTGGCCGGGCACAGACAGCGGACATCATTTTCAAACACCCCTTTTTTTACAAGTCAATTTACGTTTTCGTGCCCCAAACCCCGTGCCCCACACCGATTCCCCAATTAGGCCACAGTTCCCTGCCTTTTTGCCCCCTCTAGTCCTCCCTCCCGCTCTGTCCCCTTCCACCCGACTTCTGCTGTGGAGAGGCCCCAAATGGGGGAACCCCGGGTGGGCTCCAGCTGCTTCCCGGCATTCCTCTGAGCCACGCCGGTGTGGCGAAGTGCCGGTGCAACCCCCAAACCGTCCGGTGTCCCCCTTTATCTTCCCCCCACTTCGGGCCCCGGATTTTGGACTGGGGGCCCCCGGGGGTGGCCGGGTCCCCCGGGGGGTGGGCTTCAAGCCCTTCACCCCAGGCCCCCAACATAACCAGGGGGGGCCCTCGTGGCTGGAGAGGCACGCGGGTACCACCCGGGGTTTAGGGACTGGGCGCCTCGTGGCCAAGGGCCCCCAGGGCTGGGCTTCAAACCCCTTTTCCCAAGTCCCCCAAAATAACCAGGGGGGGGCCCCCCAAGGGGCTGGAGGAGGCCGCCCCGGGTACCACCCGGGATACAGGCACTGGGGCACCGCCTGGCGGGGCCCGGGGCCCCGGGCGGGGCCCCCCGCCCTTTCCCAAGTCCCCCCCAAACCCGGGGGGGCGCCCCCAGGTCTGGGGGGGCAAGCCCTCCTCCGGGCCTCCTGGGGCCCCCGGCGGGACCCCAATTTTTATATATTCCATATAAGGGTTAAATCCCCTTTAAATGAATACTGGTAAAAAATTTTCAGAATAAATTAATTTTTTTGTGTGCCAGGACAAACTTATGGGGGCTGGGTAAAAATCTTGTCTTAACAAATGTTATCAGTAATGAATGTTTTTTAGCAAAAAGGCACGAAGATAATAAACTCAAAAAATGAGGGGCGTTTAAAAAATTTTCTTTACTTTTTAACTCTATAAAAATTTCAAAAAAAATTACATCATCTTTCTACATAGTCCCCCCTTTTTTTTGTGATGAAATTTTAGCTCACCAATTTTTAATGCCCATACTACTCCCCCTTTTGACGCCCTCATACTTAATGCTGCTCCTATCTTTCTGCCCCGGTGCCAGGAACCCCTGCAAAGGTTGTCTCAAAGAGACAGTTTTTTGTAAAATTTCGGGTTGGGGCGTCTCATGCAGGCTAAAAGATGTAGATGTGACAGCATACACGGAAAAAATCTGGTCAGTGCCCCATAAACATCCGGTGGGTAGTTGTGTTGTTGCGGGGAACTGTTTGAGTTTCATAGCACTTCCAAAGTTTGAACAATCCTGGAAAAAGTTGATTCTGCAATGAAAAAAAATTACATGGAAAAAGCATTTTGGAATTACCTTCATCTTCATCTAACTATTTTCATTCTGTATTTCTATAAAAAAATTTTTAATCCCTTTTCCCATTCTGTATTTTCTACCTGTTTTTTTATAAGAAAAGTTACATCTAAGGTTTTTTTAAAAAAATTTTTTTTAGTTTGAAGCATTTTTTTTTATAAAGGTTTGTCAAGCTTGGGTCATAGAGTTGAACAAGAGACAAAAAAGGTGAGTCAGGTTTTAAAAGGAAAATACAGGTGCTTTTTTAAATTACAGAGAAGGCAGGCATAGTCTCAAGACTTCATTCAGAATAGAAGTTGTTAGGGGACGGGGGGGGCTATCATCCTACAACCCCATCTTTAGATTGAAGAACACCAGCAGTTCAAATCACCTGTACGACATGATCTGGAAAGAAAGTCGTAGTGTGTGAGGAAGAGCAATAAAAGCAGGTTTAAATGTTAAACATTGTGCACCAGCATGGTAGGCCTGTCATACAAAAACAACCAACCCTTTTGCCCGGTTTACTGTTTCCAGCGAGAGCATACAGGGCTGCTTTCGCATTAGACGGGGACTACTATTTTTTTTTTTATTTTCCCTTTTAAATGAAAGTTTCATTAAAAGGGTTCCCAAAATGCCCAACAGTATATTGCCCCCTGGCCTGCACTTCCCCAGCCACTTTGCCTCGTTTGGATATGGGGGTTTCACTTTCCCAAACAACAAATCTTGAATTCTCTGGATCCCTCTGCATTGGGTTCCCCTTTTTCCCTTTCCCGATTCCCCATGAAAAGAAAATCTAAAATCTCCACTTAAAATTTAAAACGAACAATATTTCAATCTCTTTTTTGTTCCATTTTTCCCCAGTAATAATTTCTTTTGTTTTGAAAATCTTTCTATTATAAAGTCTAACGAGACATGGACAGATAAAGAGTTGGGGCAGCCACCCGTATATTGTGGTATCCTGGCTGCAAAAGTCGTTTTCTTTAAAAATACAGAGCACTGAAGTGCACACAACCGAGTCCAAAACAAGACTAAAGAAACAAAGGAAAAGGGGCAGGTTTTAAAGGGGAGACAGGAAGTGAGGTCGTATGGATCTGGCACGTGGTCTTCCACCATTGGCTCAGGCGGAGGTGACATCAGAGGGACTGGAGCTGGTGTGGCCGACTTCCATTGGCTCAGTCCCGAAGTGATGTCAGGAGATCCAGGTGAAATCCCGGGGATGGTCTACAGGCAAGGGAGAAAAGAGTCAGTGCACTCTGCCACACCCGGCATGCCTCGAACTGCCTTCACTCAAGCCCTTTAGCTGCCTCCCATGCGCGCAGTGTGACAATATATATATATATATATATATATATATATATATATATATATATACATATATATATATACTGCTCAAAAGAATTAAAGGAACACTTTTTAATCAGAGTATAGCATAAAGTCAATGAAACTTATGGGATATTAATCTGGTCAGTTAAGTAGCAGAGGGGGTTGTTAATCAGTTTCAGCTGCTGTGGTGTTAATTAACAACAGATGCACTAGAGAGGCAACAATGAGATGACCCCCAAAACAGGAATGGTTTAACAGATGGAGGCCACTGACATTTTTCCCTCCTCATCTTTTCTGACTGTTTCTTCACTAGTTTTGCATTTGGCTACAGTCAGTGTCACTACTGGTAGCACGAGGTGATACCTGGACCCTACAGAGGTTGCACAGGTAGTCCAACTTCTCCAGGATGGCACATCAATACGTGTCATTGCCAGAAGGTTTGCTGTGTCTCCCTGCACAGTCTCAAGGGCATGGAGGAGATTCTAGGAGACAAGCAGTTACTCTAGGAGAGCTGGAGAGGGCCATAGAAGGTCCATAACCCATCAGCAGGACCAGTATCTGCTCCTTTGGGCAAGGAGGAACAGGATGAGCACTGCCAGAGCCCTACAAAATGACCTCCAGTAGGCCACTGGTGTGAATGTCTCTGACCAAACAATCAGAAACAGACTTCATGAGGGTTGCCTGAGGGCCCAAATGTCTACTGCGCCTGTGCTCACTGCACAGCACCGGGAGCTCAATTGGCATTTGCCATAGAATACCAGAATTGGCAGGTCCACCACTGGCGTCCTGTGCTTTTCACAGATGAGAGCAGGTTCACCCTGAGTATATGTGAAAGACATGAAAGGGTCAGGAGAAGCCGTGGAGAATATTATGCTGCCTGTAACATCGTTTAGCATGACTGGTTTGGTGGTGGGTCAGTGATGATCTTGGAGGCATATCCATGGAGCTCACTCACAGACCTCTACAGGCTAGACAACGGCATCTTGACTGCCATTAGGTATCAGGATGAAATCCTTGGACCCATTGTCAGACCCTCACGCTGGTGCAGTAGGTCCTGGTTTCCTCCTAATGCACGACAATGCCCGCCTCATGTGGCAAGAGTATGCAGGCAGTTCCTGGAGGATGAAGGAATTAAAACAATTGAATGGCCTTCATGATCCCCTGACTTAAAACCCAATAGAACATCTGTGGGACATTATGTTTCGTCCATTAGGCCCAGGTTGCTCCTCAGACTGTACAACAGCTCAGGGATGCCCTCATACAGATCTGGGAGGAAATGTCACAAGACACCATCCGTCGTCTCATTAGGAGTATGCCCCGACGTTGTCAAGCATGCATACAAGCTCGTGGGGGCCACACAAGATACTGAAAAGCATTTTGAGTAGCAGAAATTAAGTTTTTGAAAAATGGACTAGCCTGCCACATCTTCATTTCACTCTGATTTTAGGGTGTCTACACAATTGAGCCCTCTGTAGGCAGAAAACTTTATTTCCATTAAAAGACTTGGCATCCTTTTGTTCCTAAGACATTGCCCTGTCAGTATTTGTATAGATATCCAACTTCATATTGAGATCTGATGTATCTAATGTGTTTCTTTTAAAGTGTTCCTTTAATTTTTGTGAGCAGTATATATATATATATATATATATATATATATATATAAGTATATATGTATATATAGATATATGTACATATGTGTATATATATATATATATATATATATATATATATGGAATAAGAGAGACATACTGTAGCTACCAAATGGTTGGAAAGATGAAAAAAAAAATATATATATATATATATATATATTAAGTTTATTACATAGAAAATCACCCAAAAAATCCGGACCATCGAGAAGTTTGCGAACTGACGACATGAAGAATCATCTTCACGCCAGAATCGTACCTGCATAAATCAAAGTCATCCAGACGATCTGGATCTGCATAATTAGATGTGGACCACCCTGTATATATAGGCCTATAGGAACATTGCAATGCCCCCAGAAACCCCAGACACAGGTTGAACGGTGGAGCCATGAGAAAACTAATCTGTGACAGCAGCGAGCCAGAGAGCTAGGAACCTTCTGAGTAGCACTTGGCACAAAGTAGGAAATAAGCAGACAAGACATCCTTCAAGGAGCCTTTGATCAAATTAAGTTAGATTTACTAAATTGCATGTTAATGAATCTGAATAGTTACCAAAACAGAGCTTAAGTAAGTGCTCTTCAATCAGCATAAAGCTGCAGCCTAAATTGTAAAATAAGGTTAGATACTGTATTTTAGTTTCATGCTGTCAAAACAGCAGTCTCTGAAATGGAGGTGCCTAAGATGCAAAGGTTTTTAAAACTTTGAAAATGTAACTAACTAAAATGCTTTAAACTGGTATAATCATGCAACCGTGGATAACTCTTTTCTAACTTGGCTTAGTATTTCAAGAGGCCGGTATCAATACCCCAGTCAGGTTTTATATGTGTTGCTTTAATAACCTTGCTAACAACAATATCTTTAATGCTCGTTGGAAGCTGGATAAAGCAGTGTCTTTTACTATTTAGAATTAAGACAGGAAAAAACGCTGCAGAAAATATGACTACATTTTTAATTAATTTTAATTACCATGACAATACCCTCTTAGCAGAAATATAATAAACTAGACAAAATGCAAAAATAAAAACACAATATGAAAGTGTGAATAAACCCTGACATCTGTGCACTGGACCAGAAAGGCACTTTGTGTTTAACTCCAAATAATGAAGCCCCCTATTGTAATGGTCTCTCTTTGTGATGGGGCAGCTCAGAGATGTTCTACTGGAACTCCTCACTGCCTCCTGCTGCTACAGGCTTATAAGATTCCTCTGCATGTTTTAGCATGAGCGGGACACTTTTAACTCGTGAACTCATTGCTTCTATACTCCAGGCAACACCTGTTCTAGGCTGTGGTTTACTGACCTTTTCCATTTTGATTATTTTTTTTATCATCTTCATTTAACAGGTCCATTGGCCTTTAACTAATTGAAAAGTTGCATGATGAGAACTGATACATCAATATTTATTTTAGAATACTTTTATTCTATTAGGTACTAATTACCTAAGTAAAATTAAAAAAAAAAAAACTTAATTAGGCATTAAGTACTGTACTAATGAATTCTAGATGCTAGCTAACCTTATATTTATTTTTTTCTTTCTAAGGGTCAAAACCAAAACTAATAAATAACATAACACCTAAGCCCAAAGGAAAAAACACACTGTAATGCAAAGAATGCCAAGTTTTATATTCTAAGTGCTTATTACCTTGTTTCTTTTATTTTGCATAATTTAAATTCAGAGGTTCACCTTCCTTATATTAAACTAAAGTTCAGAACATGAAACTTTTTTATTTTTGATACAAAATGGTGTAGTTCTTTGTGGCTTTCCAATATCATAGCTTCATTTTTTCTTGTAGAATGAAATGTAAACAGCTTCATTAAACAAATACAACTAGAAACTTGAAATGTATAAATTTGCCCTCATGTCTGTTTATTATGCTCTAAGTTGATGCTCTGTTATTAGCCTATGGAAAATAACCTATACGGTTAAAATAAATCTACAGGCTGCAGCTGTTTTCTAAGCAGCCATGTCCCACGCAGTATGTAGAGCAGCATAGCTGTTGTTAAAAATCTGGACCTCATTTTTCTTTCTTGTGGCATAAAATGTAAACAGTTTCATTAAATTCATGCAATTACAATTTGAAACTTATGAAGCCTTATGAAATTTGTGAAAAAGGCACATAATAATAGCCTGCTCAGTCTTGCCAAAGACTTCTGTACTCATAAATACCCTTCATGCCCGATACAAGGTGATGAGTAGTTGAGAATTCAGTGTGAGAATTAGCATGGAGCAGGCTGTTCCAGCACAGAATGAAGGATCCTTCATCACCACAACTGAGGTGGACCCCTTATTTTTAAGAATATCTTTAGATAACTGAAGGCTGGCATGGTCCACCTTAAGTGTAACTACTGTACTTTAAAATTCAGGGTTGCCATCCATAATGCCAGCGATCAGATTTCCTGACACTACAATGACTATGTCACTAAATGTTTACCTGACGTATATACTCATTTCCTTGCCTGCCTCTTCTGCTTATACAGGGAGCTGAAGGCAATTTCAAAAACAGTTAATAGAAGGCAGAAACTATCCATGGATGGGACACCCACAAACACATCTACAGAATCAAAACTTGGAATCATGCTGTAAAAACACTGCAAGAATGTAATTCTTTCAGTACAAGTTGTGCCATTTTACAGCAGATGAAGCTTTTAACTTTTTTTATACTCTTATCTACATGTCTTATCTCAAGTCCCATGAGTCCTGCTGCTCCATTAACCTGGCTAATAAACACACACAGGGGTCTCAATTTCAGCCAAACAAATTCTGCTAATACAAATAAAAAAGCACAACCCCTCAACAGTGATTACAAATGAATGTATAGTAAGAAATGGTTATTTTAATGCAAACATTAAAAAAGCAAAATACTTAAAACTGTCACAAAAAAGCAAACAACATTCATGAATACAAATTTCATATATGCAGTATTTGCTTCTGATCACACTTTGAACTTGATTGTTTCAAGGTGCCAGCAGTTAGTGTGCTTTGCCTTTGTAAAACATTTCCATCCATCCATTTTCCAACCCGCTGAATCCAAACATAGGGTCACGGGGGTCTGCTGGAGCCAATCCCAGGCAACACAGGGCACAAGGCAGGAACCAATCCCGGGCAGGGTGCCAACCCACCGCAGGACACACACCCGGGCCAATTTAGAATTGCCAATGCACCTAACCTGCATGTCTTTGGACTGTGGGAGGAAACCCACGCAGACACAAGGAGAACATGCAAACTCCACACAGGGAGGACCTAGGAAGCAAACCTAACCTAACTGCAAGGCAGCAGCACTACTACTGCGCCACTGTGCCACCGTTTAAAACATTGTCAGTAATCTAAATTGAATTTGCTTTCATAATTGTGAATTTCACTTTTTAATTTCTACAAAGATCCTGCAACACTACTCAGGATAAAACGAGTTTAGAAAATGGATGGTTTCTGCACAAGTGCTAATGCCACCCTATGGATCTGAAATGTATAAAGCAAATTATCATGGATAGGATTAAAGATGTGCATAGAATTTTCAAATTTATGGTTTGCCATGTTGTTTAGTAAAGTTTCAACTTAAACTAAAACTTCTGTAGTGGCCAGTGAGTTGTTTTTAACACCAAGAGATGAGCTTGTTACAGAAGGTATGCAATACAGGGCATTAGAATTACAATGCTTTTACTTGTAAGGATATTTTTCATTATTGCTGATTTGGAGGTCAGTCAAAATAAAATAAGTTATGCCCTGTCTAGGGTTGGTTGTCACCTTGTACCTGTACCTGAACTGAAACAGTTCAGCAGTAACAAGTGTCTTGGTTGTGCATATCTCTGAGGACCTCTCCTGGACAATCAACACCAAGTCTATTGTCAAGAAGGCACAACAATGCCTCTTTTTTTCTGAGGAGACTGAAGCAAATTGGCTAACCACAACCCATTCTTGCCACTTTTTACAGAGGAACTGCGGAGAACGTTCGGATAAACTGTATCACTGTGTGGTTTGGGAAGAGCAAAACCCATGAGCACAAGACTCAGAAGCGTGTAGCGTGGACTGCTAAGAGGATCATAGGGCTCTCCCTCTCCTCAATCCAGGACATCTTTTAGACACACTGTCTATGTAGAGCCTATGCCATTGTGAAAGATGTCTCTCACCCATCAAACTCACTGTTTGGCATCCTGCCTTCATTTAGAAGATACTGTAGCATTAGAACCAGCACAATCAGGTCCTATAACATTCCCCCAATTATGTACTGTCACTTTGCACTTTAATATGGATATTGTGCATTTTTCAAGCTTTATAGTCCTGCATCTTTAGTCTTGTTATATTGTATTGTTGCTATGGTATTTATTAATGTTATGGTGTGTGTCAAATGTATGTTGTTTTTTGCCTATGAACTGGAGACTGTAAGGAATGAAATTTTGTTTGATCATATACTATGTATGTGAATGAATGACAATAAAAATGAGCTGAGTTGAACAGGCATGTCAGAAAAATGTAAAAAACTGAATACAGTCTATTTAAATTCATGACACTGCCGCATCTTTAAACATACCTGTATATAGATAATTTTATGAAACAAAACGTTACACACAGATAAAATGAGAAAAAAACAGTTGAAAGTATTTTAAATAGCCCTGTTCATGGATCAGAGTGATTTCTTCTCTTAATAATTTGAACTTACCCATGAGCTACCAGTGACAGGGGAAAATGGCTGAGATTCAGCTCTGCCTCTGATAGCAGTCTGCAGAAAGAGTGAAGATGAGAGAAAACATTAAAGATTAACATCAACATTATAGATGTGGTGTCAGACATCACTTTTATTAAGGACAGCTTGGCCAGGGTTAGCTGATTATCACACTTAATGGAATTTAAAGATTTATTAGGGGAAATAGTTTGAACTTGTGAAGCTGCATACTGACACAGCCATCTAGCTTTTTTTAGCCATATTTCTAGTATGAAACACTTTGATATTCTGTTAAAAGATTTTCCCAATGCAGTTCTTACAAGAACTGCAATGAACTGTTGTCTTACCTAGGGTTGTTTTTGTCCTGGACTTGATGCTGTTGGGTTGGACTCTGGCTCAGTTATAGATAGATAGATAGATAGATAGATAGGAACACAGACCAGACATCGTGAAAAGGTTTAGGGCAGCCACCTGTATAATATCCCTGGCTGAAAAACGGCTTTTGAAAATAAGAGTTGTTCACAAGAGTCCAAAACAGAACTGATTCATTGGTAGTGATGTCATTGAAGGGGGCAGGAACCGGAAGTGACATCTTCTAAGGCCCCAGAACCGAATGTGACATTGACTGGACCGGAAGTGACTTTACCAAAGGCCCCAGAACTTTTCGGAAACACCAGAACCTGGCAGGATTTCTTGGGAAAGGTCTGCAGGTAACTGAGAAAGACAGTCAGTGCACCTCGCCAGCCCCTGGTCAGAGATGGTATTACCATTACTTAAGCCCTTCAGCTGCCTCCTACTCGCACATGTGTGACAATAAATAGAGAGATAGATAGATAAGGGGTGGTCAATATCTATATACCTTATCTAAATTTTAACTTGCCCTCCCAGGAGCAGTCACTTTAAATGTAGGGACTGAGTTAATTTTAAGTTGGTTCATTAATCTTAACTTACCTTCGGCAATACTGGTAATTTAAAAAATACTTCAGCAAGGCATCTAATTTATTTAATTTACCTTTCTTTGAGGTAGGTGTCAGTTTTCCAGCCTTTAGACTTAGATTAAGATAATTAAAGCACACTTGTTTTAAGAAACCGAATAGTGCAATTTATTGATGAACACAAGGATTATAGAAATATGATAATTGTATGTACAGTATATACTGACATACAGTAAAAAGATAGGACGCAGACAGGCTAGACAGATAAACATATAACATGTAGGCTGGCTGTTTACTGGTTATTTAGAGCTCTAATTTATCTTGGCACAGATAATTAGTTTTATGATACCAAGTCTTTATGGACGATGTTTGATGTTGTGTTGGGTTGTGGCTTTGTTGTTGATCTGGGTTCAAATGAATATGTTTTTGCTTTGTTCATGATCCTTTGTCCATGGTATGCTTTGCCTTCCCTGCTTGTCTTTTGCTGTCTTCTCTGTAATTTCATGGAGGAAAACGTTAGTCTTTCTCGCACAACACTTTAGATTCTGAACTTTCCTTCTTGAAATAATGGTTGCTCCTCAGCAGCCAGCTTGGCCTACAGAATCTCAGCATTCATGTCCACAAAAGGGGAGAATAGATAACCTTTCCAACTCTACAGGTATCACATTTGTTAAGTTTCTGAGAGAAGGATTTTAGAGTGTCATTTTAGAGAATGTGCATATAGTGCCCCTACAATAAATAAATACAAACATTTCTATAATTTATTTAAACTGGTATAACTGTTTAAAACGAGATTCAAGATGCATTTCAACTCACCAGCTTTCCAAGACCTTCAGTGATACAGATGGTTCCTTCCTCACTAGTCATTTATTTGTTCCAATTTACTCTGGTCTGTATCATGTTTTTATTGTTTTTTATTCTACTGATTCTATTTATGTTTACAGTATATTTTAATCTACAGTTTTACTGATATTGTTTTAAATGTGCTCTATAAATAAACTGATGTTGACATATTTAAATGGCAGGAAAACCCAGTCTAACCAAGAAACATGTTTCCACATCTTACTGCTGCTGATAAAAGACCTCTGAACACTCACTTTACCTTTTCTTTGTATACATTGACCCTATGAACTTATGATAGCACTCCTTTAAAGAGTGTGCCAGAATCAGGCTTGTGTCAAGGGTGTCTCACAGGTAGATTAGTGTGTTACCTGGAGGATGTGAGCTATTGATCATGAATTCCAGCAGCTTGGCTACCCAGTATCCTCCTTGCTTCCGCTCCCAGTTGTTCATTCTAGAGTCCCCAGAACACATGCAGGATTTGTGATTTAAAATGAAAAAAAAAGATAGATGGTTGGGAGCAGCGTAGTGAGAAGCTCCATATGGAACTAATCCTTGAGACCGTATGTTCATTGTTTACAGGTGCTCATATTCAGCATTTTGTGTTGGCATAATCATCACTTGGAACCCAATAAAATAGAGTGGATTTCAGTCTTTTCCCTCATACAGTGCATACAATGGACCAGCAAAAAGTATAAACATAATTAAAAGACACTATTCAACATAAGCTAGGATGCATTATGTCTTATCAGAAAGACAACAAATGCACTTTTATTACCAGGCTAGAACATTATTCAATTCAGTCAATCCATTAATTAATTAATACATATTTATGGGCAATTAACTAGAAAAAAAGCTTTTTACCATTACTTCACTAATATATGAGTGTTGCACTGCATGACCGAGGTCATGAGTGGCTGAGTTTTTTTTTCCATTTAAAGAATGCTTAAGTATACTGCTGCAAAAAGGGAAAAGTAAAGAGTATTTTTCCTCTGAAAGAAGAAATGAACAAAGGTTAGATAGAAAACATTTCAGTTATGGAAAGTGCAGTAGATATACACATTGAGGTCTTTTTAAACTCTTTCATTATTGAGTCTATTTTTCTAAGGTGGTTTTTAATTCTGGCCACTGTAAAATGCACATCACACACATGAACTTTGTATAATGGTGTTTTCAAAGCATCTTGAAACTGAAAACAGCAAGTGTCAGAGGTAAAAACTATCATCTGACATTTTAAATGCTTCTTTTGTTCAGGAGAGCTAAACAAAATAAACATTTTCCATCTAAGACTAAATATTCCTCCAGTACTGTTAGAATTTTTATATCGAGTGGAAGAAATGCACCCCGATTTAAGAGGATTATTTTAAGTGTTGTCAGTGATGCATAGGGCAGCAATTAGTATCAGAAAACCAAAATGTCAAAGCCAAAACAACCAAAGCAAAGTGCTTTGTTCTTAAATTATCTTGTAATGTTTATTGTTTTAGTGAATCTCTCTTTTATGAAATAAAGTTCAGATGTCTAGTAGTGTTCTCTGTCAGATCTTATAGGTTAAGTGTGCTTACATTACAGATAGCAAACTTTGTGACTAGCAACAATATGGCAGTGCCCACAAAAAACACCAATTAAATAACAGCATCCACAGGAAAAATTGGAACAAAATGCAGCCACAATGAAGTTACAGAATAATATTAAAATAAACCAGAAAGTTAAATGAAAATTAATTTACATTCCATTACATAACCCTTAACGCATAGGTGGGTCACTAAGGCACCAAAAATCATTTCCTGATCACCTCTCTCCATCTCCCCCTGTTTATTGCAGCTACCTTGGGGAAAGTAAAGCATAGGCTCATTTACTATTTAATGTTATACTTCCACCTCTTTTTTTGGTTTCAATGCTTCTTCCTTCCAAGCACTATGCCTTGGAAGGTGGTCTTTGTAAGGTCTGATGACATGGTAATCTGGCCATACCATTTCAATTTCTGCTTTTTAACAATAGTGAACGGATCATCATGGGTTCTAATGACCTTTGTGATCTTCCAGTGGATTTCCTCATTGATGACATGTCTGTTGTATAAGATGTTCACAATTTTCTAATAGTACCTCTTTTCCATAGCCTAAATTCTTCTATGCAATTCTGCTATGAGAATCCACAATTTTCATGTATACAAGAAAATCAACATGACAAGGGAATGCATTAGTCTCACTCCGGAATTTTGTACATTCCTACGGAAATTGCCTTCTATATAGATTTCATTGCTGTCTCTGACTCTTTTCAAAGAGTTGGAGTATTGTCCTTCTTGGTGGCATTAGAGCATCTCATTCCCAGTGGTCATGCGGTTGAACAGCTCAGTACAGTATTCTGTCCATCTAACTAGGATCGCTTATTCGTCATTGAGGCACTTTCCTTCTCTGATTTGGATCATGGAAACTTTCCCTTGTTTGACAGTTATAAGTGATTTCACTAGCTAGTATGCCTTCTTAAGTTTGTTCTTTTAAAGATCATCATCTGTTTTCTTGAACTGAACTTCTATCCACTTGTGCGTTTCTTTCCTAGTGCCTTTTTTGATAGTGTTGTTGACTTTCACTACTGCAAAGTTATGTTACTTTTTCTTCAATTCTTGTCTCTTGTCACAGTGGGCAAGTAGCTTATTTGTGAGCCATGGTTTCTTCTTCAGGTGATGTTTGCCAAGGATCTCATGTCTGTTACTACCACTGCTGTGTTAAAGATGGATGTCATTATAGCCAAATGTTTGTCCTCAGCCCCAATCATGTGCAATTCTGCACATTTGCACTCCATGTTTGCTTGGTAAGACCATCTTAGGACCTTTTACTCTTTCAAGGACATCATTAGCAAGCCACAGTCACTTCCATTCTCTGCCCCTTGGGAAACTATGTGTTGTAGCAATATTAAGACTTGTGCAAAAGCACCTCTATATCATGATATAGCTGGTCTGTGTTACTCAGCATCTGATGTGTATAGCATGTCCATCTTCTTGATGACTTGTGGGGGCCAAAGGTATTTGCTAACATGAGGTCATTCACTCAAACAAATGAACTATTGTTGATGTTCACTTTATGTACCTAATTTAAGTTACATTAACTTCAAATAATTAAGTTTTCTGGTGTTTCATACCTTTTTCTAATTACATTGACTTAAATCTATTAGCTGGCTCAGTAACATTTATGTTGAAACAACACAATCAGATTGTCATCCTTCTACAAAAGCATAACCTGTCTCAGGGTCTATTGTCATTACTCACTAATGTTATGTTAATATTGCACAGAATAAATACTATTTAAATCCACTCTTCGATAGGTCTCCTGTCACAGGGGGGATGGCATCTAACATTGCAAAGACAACAACACAATTTTTAACTGACCACAACCTATCAAACCCCTGGAGGTTTCTAAATCCAAACTCAAAAACATATTCCTTCTACTCACCAGTGCATCATTGCTACTCAAGAACTGATTATTTCTTTATAGATAATAATTTCTTGCCTACGATTAAAACTTGCAAGTACGACGCTATTGTTATTTCCGACCATACCCCTCTGATCTTGGAGCTAAAATTATTATGCCCTACACTCTCATCTCGCAGATGGCATCTTAACCCGCTTCTACTAGCAGACGAGAACTGTACAGAATTTATATCCAAACAAATCAGTTTCTTCCTAGAGACAAATACATCCTCAGTGGTCTCTGAAAGAATACTCTGCGAAACTCTAAAGGCCTTCTTTAGAGGACAGATTATTTCATATCTTTCCCAAATTAGAAACCAAGAAGGTATCAGAGCTAACCATCAAAATTACTAGAATAGATGAAGAACATGCCAGGTGTCCAAGTGAGGCTCTTCATAGGAAAAGGCAGGTTCTGCACTCAGTGCTCAACTTCTTAACAACCAAAGAAACTGAACAACTCATTTTTAAATTAAGACATCATTACTATGAATATGGAGAGAAAGCTAATAAGCTCTTAGCTCAATAAATCCACAAGCAAGAAGTTTGCAGTGCAATCTCAGCAATCACCAACACGAATGGAGATAAAATCATTGACCATAAAAATATAATGCACACATTTAGAGACTACTATAAATCCTTATATTCTACTGAGTTTAAAGAAGACAACACACAATCTAATGCATTTCTGGATAATTTACAGATACCACAAATAGATACTTTTAGTGCAGAGGAACTGGATAAACCTCTGGCGCTATCAGAATTACTAGATGCTATAAAGTTGCTTCAAAGCGGAAGAGCAGCAGGCCCTGACTGCTACCCTGTAGAATTTTATAAGAAATTCTCCACTCAGCTAGCTCCCCTCTTATTAGCAACATTTACAGAAGCTAGAGACAATCAAATTCTACCTCAAACTTTTCACGAAGCATTAATCACAGTCTTTCCTAAACAAAATAAGGACTTATTACAATGTGCATCATACAGACCAATTTCACTTCTGAATTATGATGTTAAGATACTCTCAAAAATCCTAGCTAGAAGGATGGAGAAAGTGCTGCCTTCGGTTATATCACAAGATCAAACTGGATTTATTAAAGGCCGACACTTATCTTCCAATCTTTGACGCCTGTTAAATGTAATATACTCACCAGCAAAGTCAAACACCCCAGAGATATTATTATCGTTGGATGCAGAAAAAGCATTTGACATGATTGAATGAAACTACCTTTTCACTACATTAGAGAATTTTGGGTTTGGCCTGAATATTTGTGCATGCAAACTACTGTATACCAATCCAGAAGCTTCAGTTTGTATAAACAACATTTGTTCAGATTACTTTAAACTACGAACGTGGTACCAGGCAAGGATGCCCCTTGTCACCACTGCTATTTGCAATCACCACTGAACCACTGGCAGTCCACTGTCAAAGTGCTTATCAGATAAAGGGGATTTTCAGAGAAGGACTTGAACAGAAAATTTCTCTATATGCAGATGACATGTCTTAACAGCACTAACAGAATTTCAAAGATCTCTGGTCTCAGAATTAATTTGTAAAAAAGTGTACTCTTTCCAGTGAATTCTCAAGCATATAATATTAGATTGGACACCTTCCCTTTTATCATCGCAGATCAGTTTAAATACCTAGGGGTAAATATCACAAGTAAACATAAAGTTCTTTATCAACAAAATTTTGCCATCTGTATGGAAAAAATTAAGCAAGACTTGCATAGATGGTCAACCCTTCATCTCACTCTAGCCGGAAGAATTAACGTTGTTAAGATGAATATTCTTCCTAAGCCTCTCTTTTTATTCAAAACATTCCAATATACATCAATAAATCGTTTTTTAAGCAATTAGATTCAACCATAACCCCATTTATTTGGAACTCAAAACATCCAAGTATCCAAAGAGCGACCCTACAAAGACCTAAGACAGAAGGTGGCATGGCTCTACCTAACTTTCAGTTGTATTAATGAGCAGCAAACATACAAGCTATAAAAACCTGGACACAAATAGATGAACATACACAGGCTTGGTCTGCAATAGAAATAAAATCCTGCAGTACTTCTTTATATTCCCTGCTTTGTGCCCCAAAAATGCAAGTCATCGCCAATATACTAATAACCCAATTGTGCTTCATTCACTCAGAATATGGAACCAATGTAGAAAGCATTTTAAGATCTTTTATCTGTGGCACCTCTGCATGAGAACCACCTTTTTCAACCCTAGCAAACATATGCAGTTTTTAATATCTGGAAAACATTTAGGATTAAATTGCTTAGAGATTTTTATATAGATGACATCTTTGCATCCTTTGAACAATTACATTCCAAATTTTACTTTCTAGCAACACATTTCTTTTACTATCTTCAAATTAGAAACTTTGTTAAACAGAACCTGCCCGATTTTCCACATCTCGCACCCTCCTCTATGCTGGAAAAAATATTGCTCAGTTTTGAGGACAGCATTTCTGCAATATATAAAATTATTTTACAGTCCCTTCCTTTCAAAGATCTAAGAGGACAGTCGGGAAAGGATCTCTCACTCAACATATCAGAAGGAGTAGAAGGTAGCAATGCAGAGAATTCACTCGAGCTCCATATGCGCAAAACATACAATTATTCAAATCAAAATTATATATAGAGCACATCTGTCTTGCTTAAAACTGTCCAAAATGTTTCCAGGGCAAGATCCAATATGTGAACACTGCAATCAAGTCCCAGCCCCACTGGGTCACATGTTCTGGGCCTGCACCAAATTAACATCATTCTGGACAAAAATTTTTAAGTGCCTTTCAGACAGCCTTGGTGTCACAATCCCTCCTAATCCACTAACAGCTGTGTTTGGTGTTCTTCCAGATGGCCTTAAAGTGGAGAAGGACAAACAAACTGTGATTGCCTTCACTACATTATTGGCACTCAGACTAATTGTGCTAAACTGGAAGAATCCTAACTCTCCTCTTTTAAGTCAGCGGGTAACTGATGTTTTATACTATTTGAAATTGGAAAAAATCAAATTCTCAGTTAGAGGATCTGTGCAGAACTTTTTCAAAACCTGGCAGGATCTAATCAGTAATATTTTAGAATAAGCTCTTAAAGCTTAAAGTACCCATTTCTTTTTCTTCTCCATTTATCTTTTTCCGCCTATTAAGCTCATCAATTTATGTATTTTTACAAGCTTCAAGTTTTACTCCGTTGGCCATGCTCTCTTTCTCAGGGGTGGGGGTTGATTTGTTTTCAATCCTATTTTTTGTAAAAATGTATCTATTTGTATGTCATGATTACAATAAAATCAATACAATTATAATAAAAAAAAGAATAAATACTATTCTAATACTCAAAACATGGTATTCCCACTTTTCCTATACACGGTTAAATAAAGTTGATTTACGTTAAATTGGTCAAGTTTTATGTACATGACTATCCCATATTTGCATAAAGTGTGATATTTTGCATAAAGTGTCACCCATTTAGTTGAAAACACATTCCAAGGGATCCTCACACCTTTGTATACTTGTAAAGAAAGTTAAAGACTCAGTAAACTGATTTTCATTCCAATGCTTTGGGTTTTGTGGGACTGTGGAAGCTGATTTATGAGACATTGTTTTTAAAAACATTGCCCCCCCCTTTAGTTAATTGTTCTTTATTTCTTTGCTTCCAAAACAGCAATTTAATTAATGTTAAGATTGCACGAAAAATGTAATCAACCAAAATATAACTTGATTAACTTATGTTGTAATAATCGAATAACTGCACACTTAAAAACTTGAATAGTGTTGATACAGTTTGAATATTTATTACACAAGATGGTAATTTGTTAGTATTGCTTTCTACATTTAAGTAAAGACAAAATGATGTGATGTATCTTTTATATAAGTCCATTTAGTCTGTATATTAAATCCAGTAAAACAAATCAGTGTCAAAGTTGTATTTGTTAGTTTAGTTTGTTGAACATAAGGAAATGTATTTAATCTAATCTGACAAAATTGTGTGTTATTTAAAGAGACAATACTAAATACATTTATTTATAATTTTCATAACTCAGTTTTGTGTAAATTGTTAACATAACACAGTTAAGTAAATCAAGAAAAATATTTTTTGAGAGTTGTACCTGGTAAACTCCTGGAGTCTGAGACCTCATTTACTGGTAATATTGTTGTTGTATGGCCAACATATAACTCCAGCTGGAATAAGCATCCTGTCAGGTTTCTGCATTACAGTCTCTTTGTACTACAAAATGTTCTTTTTATGTGTTTGAGTTAGGACTTCCTGCAGATGGTCATAGGATACTTCTGACTTCCTGTCATCACGATCAGATGATGCGGCATATGCCTGAATATTGGTGATGTTGAAAGTGGTTGCTCTTAGACAGATGGTAATGAGTCTGCTGCAGACTAGTTGGCACTCTCTAACAGTGTTCATTATGTCCTTGTGAATTATGAACCAAATGCCATGCTCATGCCTTTAACATTTCCACTGTAAATTAGCTTGTGTCCTTCCTAAGTTGATGTTTCTTCAAGTCCTTTATAATGTCGTTTACAGTGCCTAGAATGTTCCAGCAGTAATCCTCGATCTCCATCTAATGAGTGTGCAGTTTTCCTGCAGCTCAATTTTAATGTTCTAATAACAGCATTTTTTTCTTCAACAGATCTTGCTAAGTTGGTCACCAGTGGCATACTTTCCACCTCCATCCTGGTTTACGATGAACAGCAAAATCATTGTTTAGCTGGGTTGTGACTGATGAATTGGGTAGTATCATGTGGTGTGTCATGGCCAACTAAGCTTGACAGAACATGTCCACGGCCAATCTTCATCTAACTACAGTATGTGACATGCCTTGGCCCTAAAGGTGTGTTGAGCTCATCAAGAAACTATTCCACCCTGGCCGTTTTATTCTTCAAATAAAACATCTGTTCAGTGGTGCCATGCTATCACTACATTATTTGCCCATAACTGGGAAACCCCTGGGGACGGAAGCATCTGCCTTCCTGTGCAGGTCCTTTCTAGTCCTTCCCACTGGGTAGGATTAAGTTCCTAACAGGTACACATAACCGTTAACCCTCATTTGGAGTCAAAACTCGAGTCTCTGCACTTGCAGATCTCTCCTGTTTGCGCCATACTTACAAGTAATTTAACCAGCTAAAAAATAAACATTCTGTGGGCTAGGTCACTATACTACCTTTGAAAATGGTGATGTCACTGCACAGTATAATATCTGCCAATCAAACACTGTGGTAAAATGTAGAGGCTGACAAACTAAAAAAGAACAGTCAGTTCTTGATAACTTTGGACAATATTAGCTATTGTTAGTGGTGCCCATTATGAGGTGTGGCAAAAAAGTAATGAGACTGATTTTTTATTTACCAAAGTTTTTATCTTTTTCAAACATCAATGTTATCCTCTTCAAAGTAGTTCCCTTGTGCAGCTACACACCGATGGAGACGTTGTTCCCACTGTTGGTAGCAGAGCTGGAAGTCTTCAACCGGTATGGTCTTCAGCATGTCCGTTACACTCTTTTGGATGTTTTCTAAAGTCCCGAAATGACGTCCTTTGAGGACATTTTTCAGTTTAGGAAAAAGGAAAAAGTCACACGGACTGAGGTCAGGTGAATAAGGGGGCTGGGGAACCACAGGAATGCGTTGAAGGAGTTGAAACTCGCACTGAGCTATGGGAGGGTACTGATACACATGCTCTATCAAGGACAACAGTGCAGCGTTGCCAGATCGCTTGCAGTGTTGCCAGTCTCATTACTTTTCTGCCACACCTCGTATATCACCTCCCCTTGATTTAACTGACTTCTTACTTCCAGACTGACTGTCAATAATTTTAATATTAGTTTGCTGTGTTTACCAGTGCTGTACTCAGCTGCTTTGTAAATTAAAAAATTGAGGTACAAACCACTAAGGCTCAATCAGAAAAAGGGAGATTTGAAAAAATAAATGCAGTTAGGAGTATAGCATTCTTACACATCCTCTAATTAGTTTAACAAAAAGAAAAACCTAAAACGTCATATATGAATACTTGCTAAGACAAAACGTTTCTCTTCAAAAAAAGCAAAAACATCAGCACCGACTATCACACAAAAAGACAAAAACCAAACAGACTAAAACCCAAATATATACAAGTACAAAATAAATACATTTTCAAAAGTCATAAAAACTGTTCAGAAGAAGAAAATACAGTTGTAAAAGGTGCTACAAAAACAAATTAATATTCTATCAAAATTTAGAAGCAAATCTGACATTCTAACAAGGATCAGAAGAGCAATATAATGAGAGAACAGCCCAGCAGACTTTAGGAGAGAGAAGACTGAAATATTGGCTTTTACATTAGTGGAGTAATAACCTGAAGAAAAAATTAGTTTGAGGAGTCGTCCTGTGCTTGTTGGGGAGCATAAGACATAACATGTCCAGGTGAAGTTGGAGTGGAAGTGAAGGGGTCCTTCCTACAGTGACCTGTGTCTTGGGGAAAAATTAAAAGAGAAGCTGCTTTAATGTGCTTAGACCTTTTAACCTGTTCTTTAGTTAAAATGGACACTACTAGTCTCAGTGTGGACATTGAGCAAGCTTATGTTTAATACATCAGCTTAGAAGAATTTGAAGAAGAACAGAGAAAGAAAAATGTGTTCTTTCTGCTTAGTAAACAATAGGTTTGTTATCTCAAGAGACACATTTGTTGATTTTACTTATAAACTTATTAAATGTGCTAGACTGAGTAGGTAATACATGTGGGGAACAGTTTATTTGAATTGTAAACATTTTAATATAGAAGAAAAAAAATTAAAAGATAAAGAAATTGGTACACAAATTGATCAGTTCTAGTCGGCTTATAGACCAATATTGCTTGAAGACCACCAGTCACTTAAAACAACATGAAAGACAATAAAAATAAACACTAAAATGCACAAAAAATGTGTTAACATGCCCTAAACCAGCTCCAGAACCTGACAGTGTCCTCCTTCTGTCAATTCTGTTTTGAGAGTTTGGTCCTCTTTTATTATTTTCAGAAATAAAGAAGATATAAATACTTAATGTCTTATGTTGTATGTGTTTTTAAACACGCAGAACCTAATCATACACATCTTTTGCACTTTATTTTTATTTTATCATGATTTTTATAAGGCTATCATGTTGCCATTTTCTAGTGCGGGCACCACCATTTTGTGTGTTTTTGGACAATCCCAGCCATATTACTTTTATTGATGGCTTTCAGGAGATGTCATAAGAACCAACATTTTTGTATTAATTTGGTACCAAAGTTCCGAAAATATAATGGTACCAGCTTTTTGCAGTATTAGTCATACTGAGAAAGTCAGTACTGCACACATTCGTGACTGGAAGGCACAATAATACATGAGAAAAATCTGAGTTAAAAATATAAGAAAAAATGGCTAAGAGTGCTGGTGCAACAACATCACATCAGCAGAGGTCATGTCTGAAAATGCTTTGTGTTCGTGCAGGAGAATTTCAATTTGTGAGTAGAGGAATAGTTTATTTAAAAAAAAAGCAAAACACACTCACGCAGGCTCACATGATTGCCACGTTTACCCCATTATGAGATTTGTTAATGCTTTGACAGCGAAATTATATTACTGATCAGTTGAGGTGTAATTGTTTAACTTTTATTGCAACGCATTTGAAATAGGAGATGAAAAAATAACAGGATTTGTCATTTTTAATAGTGTCCTACCCTGATGTATGAATGAAGGCTTTGCATTCATTCTGATGGTAATGAGCACATCCTTCCATTTTCTAACTAATAATAATACAGTTCAGGATTATGGAGGAATGAAACCTCACACACATCCACCTTTTTATAGGACTGAAGGTATAACAGGACTGGGAGCACTAACGACAGTTGCAACAAGTATACATTAAGGGAAGACTTAAATGAAGTAGCTATTGGGTTTGTCTGCAATGGAGATGGCATACAATACAATACAATTTATTTTTTGTATAGCCCAAAATCACACAAGAAGTGCCACAATGGGCTTTAACAGACCCTACCTCTTGACAGCCCCCCAGCCTTGACTCTCTGAGAAGACAAGGAAAAACTCCCAAAAAACCCTTGTAGGGAAAAAATGGAAGAAACTTTGGGAAAGGCAGTTCAAAGAGAGACCCATTTCCAGGTAGGTTGGGCATGCAGTGGGTGTCAAAAAGAAGGGGGTCAATACAATACAGTACAATACACAGAATAGAATAAATCCTCAATACAGTATAAAAATAAATATTTTAGAAGTACAGGGTAAAATTTAACAGTAGATGATATCACATACTGTACTATGATTTCAATTTGTTTAGAGTCCTGGAGACCTCATCCATCAATCCTCCTCCCCCATTTGTCAATTCCACAGCTGAAATAGTGCTAATCCTATGAAAGGACCCCTCTTTCCCATGATTCCTGCGATCCTCATCAGGGATGACTTTACCTTAGGCAGGCAAAACAACTTGGCAGGTGGGCTGTGGCACCAAGTGCCACATTTGAGTACCGAGAAGAGAAACAGAACAGGTGAGGATTAGTATTCAATTCTAACTATCATGTTACTTATGTTTTAGTGCTAATGACTAACAACAGAGATGCAGTCTGTACAGTTAATCAGCAGCTCTGGCCAGGATATGCTAAACTGAAGTAGTGAGTCTTCAGCCGGGATTTAAAAGCTGAGACCGAAGGGTCATTTCTTATAGTAGCAGGCAGACCATTCCACAGTTTAGGGGCCCTGTAACTAAAAGCTCGAACTCCCACTGTTATTTTATTAATCCTTGGAATCATAAGCAGACAAGCATCTTGATATCTTAATGTGTGCTCAGGTTTGTAAGTCATGATAAGTTCGGACAAGTAAGCCGGACTTTGGCCATATAATTCTTTATATGTTAAATGGAGGATTTTGAAATCTGCCCTAAACTTAACCGAGAGCCAGTGTAAGGATTTAAGAACCAGAGTTATGTGTTCGTATTTTCTTGTTCTTTTAATAATACTTGCAGCAGCACTTTGGTTTAACTGGAGGCTGTATAGAGCACAGTTTGAACAGCCAGTGAACACTGCATTTCAGTAGTCAATCCTACTAGAAATAAATGTATGAATTAATGTCTCAGACTGGATGCCCCACAACAGGGATTATGGGTAACAGCTTCAGGATAGTAACAGGTTGAATAAACAACAGCCTATGATTTAAGATGGTGCTCTAATCAGTCAACCAGGCAGTTTTGCTTCCATATTTTGGGATAATACATAAGATCCCCTCCAGTTAGAATGAAGACCATCTCTTTTGAAAAATCCAGGCCTTTCCCAAAAATCATCCCAATTGTTCAAAAACGCTATGCTTTTATTTGCACACCAGGTTTTTAGCCAGCAGTGAAGGGAATGCAGTCTGCTATAAATCACATCCCCTCTATATAATCTTGGTAAGGGGCCAGATACAACTAAATTCCGACATTTTCTTTTAGCTTTGGTGCATAGAGAGATGAAGTTCCTCTTTAATACCTCAGATTGCTGTAAATAAATATCATTAGTGCCGACATGCAGCAATAAGGTAGATACTTCGTCGTCGGCGACACAGACATGAATTGCTACATTTGTTAATAGCAAAATAAAATGTATTAAGTGCTTCAATGCTTTGAAGGACAAGACACATCTCTGTAATAATGTAATGTGCTGTGTTAACAGCAACACATAATCGCCAAAACATGCAATCAGTCGGACAAGCAAAACAGCACACTTCATGGCTAAAAACGAATCTGCAAACAGTGAATTTGTCTCATTCATTTGGCTTTTTAAGGCACAAACTAATGTTCATTATTGTAACCCATGCGCAAAAGCTCACATCATATATTTGAATGGTATACTGAAGAAATGTAATGCTGCCTCACAGTTATACTTTTACTAAGTACAGGTAATGATAGCTGACGTCATTTTCTAACTCCACATTTGTACAGACGCATAAACAATAACAAATTCTGATCTTGAAGGAAATCTTGAACATAGCAAAAGAAAGGCTGTTTAACAGGAGTCCTGACATAAAGGAGTCATGTAAAACTGGCACGTTTGATTCATAGTTAAAGCTTTAAAGTTGAGACAAATGTTAAAAAAGGGACAGATTTGGAAAATGAAAGCAACAGGAGGTTGAAATTTGACTCATATGTTAAATATTACTCTTTAGTAGTACTTTTTTTAACTAGCTAAAGATGCAAATTTAAAATCTTGTAATAGAAAATGTTACAAATCTAACAGAGTGGTTCACTGACAAAGCAGACTTTAAAAGCATGTTTACAAAAGGAGTTCACTAATTCAATAGTGGGCGGCATGGTGGCGCAGTGGTAGTGCTGCTGCCTTGTAGTCAGGAGACCTGGGTTCGTTTCCTGGGTCCTCCCTGCATGGAGTTTGCATGTTGTCTGCGTGGGTTTCTTCCCAACATACAGTTTAGGTGGATTGGCAATTCTAAATTGGCCTTGGTGTGTTTGTGTGTGTCCTGTGGTGGGTTGGCACCCTGCCTGGGATTGGTTCCTGTGTTGGCTGAGATTGGCTCCGGCAGACCCCTGTGTTCGGATTCAGCGGGTTGGAAAATGGATGGATAATTCAATAGTACACATGTAAAAATGTATGGATTTTTATATTTAGTATGGGCTTTAACTATGATTTTTCAGTTACTTGACAGAAACTGTCAGGATAAATTTAGAATGTGCAGATGTTAAGATAAATCAGGATGTTCAAGATGATACAACTCTTTATAAACCCTGTGCTGAAATCACCCTGACATATCAACCCCCCTATTTGTCGTGAGGATCCCTATCTCAGCCACCCATTTATACTCAAGCCTTGCATTGTATTTTGATATTTACGAGTGTGAATAATTGTTTACTTAAGTAAAAGTTGGGTAACTACTTAAATGACCATAGCAGCATTTTAAAACTGTCGCTACCATTGGTATTTATATATTTTATATTGTATTATAGAAAACTGCATAGTAATAATGGATGTACTTGCTGTGTTTTGCTGTTTTTGCTCAAAAATCTAAAGATGTTGAGTATCGTAATATTTTACTGGTATTGGTATCAAATACAAAAATTCTGGTATCGTGACAACCCTAGAGTTGTTACAATGTGACTACTGAAATTCGTGGCACATGATGTTTTTGCGTTGCCAGTATTTCAGCTGGTTTTGGGTTATTTTCACAGTTCAAGTTTTTGCATTTGTTGGAAAAAAGGTTATTCCAAATAGGTAGCAATTCAAGTGATACTAGTGAGTTTGGACTTTGCCTGTTGTCTTTGACTTCAACTGCTAATTAGTGTTTTGAGTTTGGTTGCTTGTTTTTCTCTACTCTTCTAGCCAAGACCCCTGCTTGTTGATTTTTGGCCTCATCTTACCATCTTTTTGTAATTTTATTTTTTGGCTTGTTACTTTCTTTCGTAGCATTGCATAATGAGTTTCTTCGTACTCATTCTTCTCATTTATTGTAATACAGCAGTGACAGAAATAAAACTTTAGCATTTTACTACATTAAATATAAGAAACATCATTTTACTGTATTGAGATAAGAAGCTTATTTCTGTTATGTTGCATAATCCTTATTACATAGTGTGGAAATTAAACATTTAGAGGTCATTAGTGACTAACACTTTGTCTGCTGCCACAAAGGATGAAGAGCAGTAAATGAATGAGGATGTTCCTGGTCCCTACACCACCCCATCAAAGATAGCATATCCTCTTTTAGGCTTGTTGCATGTCAAATGGATTGTGCTTGGTGTCTGGAAGTATTGTAGGTCACTCCTCTCTAAGTGCGAGGGTGAACTGTCCTTAGTGGCTGCAAGCTGTCACTGTGTTTCACAGCACTGAGTCAGCTGGTCTTTGGTGTTATTTGTGTAGAGTACAAAATGTAACAGGTCGTAAGGGGGAAAGGGTGCAAATATTTTGTAGCTTAACCTTTAAGAGTCGCTAGTGTCACAATACACAAAGACACTTATGCTGACTAGAAACCAATGGTTTTAGCGGTGATGAAATATATATTAGGAGTAAAACTTTCACACAAGAAATACAAGGCTGCACTGATGGCACTGAATGTGTTTACTGCAGCCCATCAATATCACTTAGTTATCAGTCAGCACTACACAATTGGCATCTCATTTTCATAATTGAGGAGTCAGGCCATTGAGTTAAACTATTAAAAATTCATGTTAACATTATTTCAAAATTTTTGTTAGACAACACAACTCTGTTATAATTAGTTTGCTTTTTTTGGTATAATGTTTTTATCACGTATTAAAGACTCTTTAGTTGGACATGCTTTGCTTGGAATTGAATTTTCCCAGGTTATGTGGTGATTTAAGGTGTAAGAGTGGGCACAGTCAGAACTAACATAGCAGTCTGTTAGGCACTCTCCCAGATGTTAATGTGTCCTGGCAGAGTTGACAAAATTGTAGGTAAGGGAAGAATCCTCAGAAAGAATTACAGTATACCTGGTATATGATTGTCAGCAGGGACATAAACTGACTTATGCACAGCCTTTTGCTTTAGTATATTATGCTTTTATTGGATTGTTTGGCTCATATACGATACACAGGGCTTCAGGACTGCAGGGACACCTGGGTCCACTAGAGGGGGTTCTTCCTGGATGGCCCCAGGAATTCTACTTGGCCTGCGTGACTGTAGAAATGACTTATGGCTATGAAGTGGAAGTAGTCTCAGCAGGAGGGGTAAAAGCACATTCTGGTATCCAGTCAGATGGGTTTGTGCTCAGGAGTGGAGTGTTGGCAAGGGCTGGCCTAGTAGACACAGTGAAAGGTGAGTGAAGAGGAGATATTTATGGTAATTAGTGGTTTGAAGATAGACCAGCCATTGTAAAGGTCACTTAGAGACTTTAATTAATATTAATAAATCCCTGAGTGGTATAGGATTTGATATTTTCTTATTGCTGTGCTCTTTTATTACTCTATGTTTTTTTTATCTAGCCTTCTATATTTATTTTTATTAATGAATCAGTTATACTCCTTTCATCAGGGCTTCCCTGGTGTTATTCTGGGTTTGACGCAGCTTCAAAAGCACCCCTACGGGGTAACAAAGGAAATTCTTGCAGTTTTCAATTGGCTGACAAAGGATATTGTGTCATCTATAAAGTCACAATAGCATCAAATTTTGGAGTCATTTCATTCAAGATGATCGACTGCTTTCTACACTTTGCCAATTAAGCTAATGCATCTCTCTAATGTTTTTCTCCCTTTCTTCTGCTATTTGCTGCATTTGTTTTCAAATTTCATTATCCCATTGATTGAAATCTCATTGTTAAAAGCATTAGAAACAGGAGAGAAGGCAAAGGCCTGTTGATCCATGGTGATAAAAACTGCAAGTTTAATTTATGACAGGAGATGCACACGCTTTCACATTCAGAGTAGAAAGATGCATGTTGAAAGAGCATGATAAAATAATTTTGGAGCTTGAAGAATCAAGACAAAATACCAAATATTTGGGGTGATAAAGCAGTATATTTTATGCTGGGATTCTGCTTTAGTAATTAAGGGGTTTGAAGGTGCTCTAGTATTTCATTAGTTGGATCAGATAATATAGCTCTAAGTGATAGGTTGTTGCCTGTGGACGATGCCTGACTTGACATTCAGCAGTGACTTTGAACTTGCTCCTGGATCTCACAGAAGTGACCCTCAGAATTGCTTAGCCTGCCTCTTTTGCCTTACTGATCAGGTCCTCAGGAAATATAACATCCCCCAAAAACTGCTGGTGTCCTTCTATCGCTGCTCTATTGAGAGTATCCTGTGCTACTGCCTCTGTGTGTGGTTTTCCAGCTGCACAACAGCGCAGAGGAAAACACTTCAGCGGATCATAAAGACTGCCCAGCAGATCATCGGCTGCTCTTTACCCTCTCTGGATGAACTGCACAGCTCTCTCTGCCTCAGGAAAGCAGAGAATATCTTAAAAGACTCCTCACACTCTGCTCATGACATGTTTCAACTGTTGCCATCAGGCAAAATATAGGAGCATTAAAACAAAGACTAATAGACTGAAAAACAGTTTCTACCCTGTTGCTATTAGGGCACTGAATGCCACCTAATCACCTCCAATGCAGCAGTGCAATAGATGACTATACTGTAGAAGAATTATGATCTTATATTGAATGTTTGTGTTCTACATTATTTCTTCTTATCCTTTTGTAATTATATTTATTTACCTGAGGCTAGAGATCTGCGCTGGCAATCAGAAGGTTGCCGGTTCAAATCCCGTAAACGCCAATAGGGACTCTGCTCTGTTGGGCCCTTGAGCAAGGCCCTTAACCTGCAATTGCTGAGCGCTTTGAGTAGTGAGAAAAGCGCTATATAAATGCAAATAATTATTATTATATTTGACACCGCAGGGATTGCACCTAATTTCGTTGTATTTGTTACAAAAAATCAGATATTCTGATTCTGAATTTAGCTCACTTAAAGACTGGTGGGTGATTTCTGCTGGCTCCTTGTGAATAATGTAATAATCTTTACTTTGATAATCATAATGAAATGAATGCACTACAATATAGTGATTTTACTTTAGACACAATGAGACCAAGACCCAGAACATTACAAAGCTATTTTCATTTCTAGAAAGATTTAGTTGATTTAGATTAACATTATATTGAGCTAATTAAATGTTTTAACAAACCAAATTCATTTTGATTTGTTCTCCATTTTAACGGTGCTGTCCTTCATTGTAAGAACAAACCATCATGTAATGTAACATTCTCAAATCCAGTTAATGCAATTCAGGATGCGGTAGGCCAAAGCTTATCTTGGTAAGAACCCTTGCTGGATAGCCTGCAAGTTCATCACAGCCCACTATAGCAGAGGTATATGATTCTTCTGTTGTCCAATACTGTTTCTGAAACATTTAGATGTTTTGGATCAGTGGCAACTTATTAAGATGGCATAAGTGCATTATATTCTCAGTTCCCAGCTTCATACAATGTATTGCTATAAAGATTGCTCTGTCACTAGATTTCAGAAATGTATGATACGTTTCTGAAACTGGTTAGTTCACTGTATTCTAAAGCTTTACAATGATGAGATGAGGAATTTAATCACAGGAAAATAAATCCAACCTCCAAGTATTAAAACACACCATTTGCCTTCAGTTTAAAAATAATGGTTTAACCACCACTGAAGTAAACATCACAGTGCCAACCACACTTGAACTTTTGACTCTCACGTCAATTCCAGAAAACCTTTTTCTCATGATGCCCATGTGTGAATGGCACCACTTACCAGATAATTGGAATACCAGACATTCCAGCCAAGTGGCAGTAGTATAGGAAAAGAATTAAAAATGTATTTAATTTCCTTTAACATCCTTGGCATGTCCTACATCTGGCATATTTAGGTTAAAAACTATGCCATTAAAGGACCCCAGATTAACTATTAAAAAATGAGGTGCCTTGGAACTGGACCCGGCTTGTCTTGTGTTGAGTTTCAATTTTCAGTTACTCCTCTGGGACTGAGGTTGAGCAAGTCAGATGATAATGAAAAAGAAAATAGTCAGTCAATCAAATACTCATAAAATAGAACAGAAGAAGAATCTAAATGATATTCCGAAAACAAGCACTGAATTGAAAATGTAATAGCAATATTCTCAAGGGATAATATGTCCCACAATATAGTTAGGAAATCAAGGCACAGGTCAAAGCATCAGTATTTTGTGAAGTATCTTTTTCTAAACTTAAAGTGATGACCGAGGAATAGTGTAGCCCAGCAGCAAGGGTGATATTGAAACCAAAGCGAAGCAGTACCTTGTTGTGGTCTTAATCATTATTTTTAGATAAAAACTGTCAAAGCATAACAGGAGTCACTAAAACAGAAGCTATAACTTCTATAACTAAAGAATCACACAAACATTATGCAAATCAATAATCTTTTGTACATCACGTTCAAGATGTTCATCCATACCCAGAAGAAGTGAGATGCAGAAACATAACCAGGAACAAGAAACCACTGTGTTTAACTGTAAAGAATGAGAAGCTTTTAATTATCCAAGTAATGTAGATGACTTAAGTGAATTCAAGAAACAATAGACGTAATACTTTTCTTCATAGAATGAAAATTCACAAAATTATTTTTTGATATGGTGGCGTTTTGTGTTTTATAAACCACCTAATAACTGTCTACTGTTAATTTCGAAATCTTGGATTCTATGTTGGGGTACAATAACTTCAAATCTGAACCTAGAGCATTTAGAAAAAAAAATAACAGAAAATTAAAACATCTAGTTTAAAATGATTTTAAAAAGAGACATTTTACGTTGATGAATTAACTTTTAACATATTTTATTTATTTATTTAAAAAGCTTTTGTAAAAAGTCTGATTTGCACCTGGGGGCTATCTATCTATCTATGTACAACACAACACAGTTAAACTATTGGCTCACGAGTTGCCAATGTTGGGTTGTTCACCATTATATTTAATAGGAATACAGTGTCTTGTGATGGGTTGCTGCAGGCTGTTTAAGCAATCAACATTGTTCTGCTATGACTATTGGTGGCAATTTTCTAAGGGAGACATCCCATCCCACCCTTGCTCTGACTGTCGGCGATCATTCTCTTGCAATGGACTGGGTTTTGAGAAAGATTAGGTCACGAAAATAAATAAATAAATGAAAAATGTGATCTAGAGTATTTTTGATGTGTTCGGTTTAGGTTAATGCCCAGTTAGTTTATGATTGTCAGTCCAATTCAACATAGTGTCCTAGAAAAACAATTCTTTCCAGGAGTTTTGAAGCGGAGAAAGTCACTGAAAATGTCTTTTCAAATGCTTATTTAGTTATTTACTGAAATTGTTGTACTGAACTCTTGACATGTTGACACATGAAATATTATTTTTGAACCATAGTCACTGAGTCATAGTTAACAGAGAAATCTGATTCAGCAGATTGATCAATGTTTATATGATGGAAATATTCTTAAGATGATGGCAATTTGGTTATCAAATTCCATGAAGGTGTCGGACCAAGTTCTTCTGAAAGGAAAATAGAGCTTGTCATTGAATCAAACCATTGAAACACAAATAAAAAAGTCTAATTCTGTCAACCTGGGTGCCACTCCATGTTGTGAGCATTGTCAACTGTGCTAAGTGCAAAAGTTCAGTGGATAGTTCCCTATTTCTAAAGTTTAAAGCTTTCAGAGACAGTAGGAGGTTACATGATCTTTATTATTCTCTCCCTCTCTCTCACTCTGTCTTATTCTACTGAGGAGCCTGACCCTACTAGAGCACCTCCTAGGTTGTCATACTCACTAGATCCCGAGAATGAGCACACAATGGCAGACAGAGAGGTAGGGCTTTGTATGAATCAAGGGACAATTGTCTGATATAGGTAAGGTTTTGCTTAATGAAGTCAGCAAAGAAAGTTTTCATTCCTTTCTCTACTCACTTTAATTCTTCCACTACAGTATGGGCACATTTATGATAGGCTACAAAAGATATAGTGGAAAACATTTAGAATTTTAAATTAGAGCACAGCTTAAAAAATCTTTTTATGAAATGTTGCCATAAATAATGTTGAATTTATTCTATGTTGCTCAGCAATAAGTGAATATTGATCTTATAAAACAACATAACAACCTAAATATTTAGAGGAATTATCACAATAGGCAACATTTCTCCAGAAAATAGAAACTGGAAGCAAAATTCATTCAGGAGAAATTACACACTTTAGAAAATTTTTGAAAACTAGGAATGAAATATGCAAGACTTGTAGTTTTTCCAACTTTGGGTGAAGGATGTTAAGAGATGATAAAATAAAATATTATTAACTGAAAAAAACTCTCAAAAACCTTAAATTGATAAAGTCATTTACTTGTCTTAAAGATAAAGTAAGATTCTTATGATCCATATATGCAATAACATGGTTAAGCTCTCTCTACAGTTAATGTCACACGATTCTGCAATAATGATTTAATGGCTAATAACTCCAGATTATCAACACCCCAGTTTTACCGAGAAGGGATAAACGTTAAAAGAAAATATGTGCAGGCTTGGATTATCTATATAACAGCTATATAACAAGATTTGTATCTGAAACATTGCCTCAACTTCAAAGGATTCCACCAAGTACACACAAATGGAATTTAAGAATAAATTTAGTACAAATGTTACAAATATTTTCTTCACACAGAAAACCATAGATATATTGAATACATTACCAAGTAGTGTAGTGTAAAGTAGGATTTTTACTACTGTTCAGAACTTGACTTTGAATAAGATTGGTGAATTTGCTGGCCTAAATGGCCTGGTCTTATTAAAATTGTTTGGTTAAGGACATTTTCATAAACTTGTTGAGGTAATTTGTTTTTATATATTTAGAAGACTTCTGTGTTTCAGTTATCATAAAAAGCGAGAAAACATGAAAATTAATCTGAATCTTTAGTAGTAGTTATCAAAATATGAATATTTGAACTGGCATGATAAAAGATGGACACTGACAATTAACTATTGATGCCATTTCTGATGCATTCATAACAAATGCACCTTCCAAATATCATGATACAAATAAAAAAATATAGAGATTCTTCAACTGTTGAATATAGTTTGTAGGTTTATAAGGCCAAATTATCACATTGTCCTGATGTGCAGCACAAAAATGATGAAAGAAGGATGACAGACTCCCAGAAATTAACAAAAATCTGAGCATGGCACTCGTCAACCTCAGAAACAGGCCTTACCCCTGGCAGCCAGACCCCAAACTCAATAAACAGGCTTTGATTCTTGCCTCTCATCTGAGTTTCGGTTGTTGTATATATTTTTTGCCTTTTGCATGTATCGCCTGGTTTGTGTCAAAAAATTAGTTATCTGTTTCCTGTTGTGGTAGGACATCCATATTTTTTTGTACATTTTCCATCTGCCTTTTTGTTCTTTTCTCTTCTTTTATCACGTAGGTCAAGGATCTCTGATCTAATTCAGGGCTTTTTGGTTTGCCAACTCCAATTTGTTTTTGAATTGTGTTTGTTTCCCTTTCCCCTGTTTTTAATGTTTTGGTCTTTGTGTTACTGTATGTTGTTGTGTTATATGTATCATTACTGAAGTAAATGTGAGTGCACACATCAACACACACAGTAACAACTGCCATTTTAAAAAAGCTGGGTCCACACAGGTAGAGCTTACTTGTTAGATCTATTCTGGCTCAAGTGAAGAATCCATGAAAAAAAGGTTGCTATATAAGGGATGAACTGATGATCTGTTATGATAATACCACTTGGCATGGGATTGTAATCAAAGATTTGTGTTTATGGTTTGTGTGCCATGGTTCTTGTTTTTCAATTGGTTTGATTTAGACACCTTGGTTTAATATTGGACTTCTGGCTTTTTAGTACCACCAATTTGGAATTTATTTAGGGAATATGGGAATGTGTTTGCATCATAAAAACATCATAGCTTTATTTTTTTCAGCCAACTAGATAAAGACAAGATGGGGAGATAATCATAATGACCAATTGCTAATTTAAAAGGTTTTTGATGTATCACCTTCCCTAATAGAATTTTCATTACAGCCACTTTTTAAATTAATAAATGTTGTGATTTCCTGTGTTCTTAATGAAGGGCAGTAATTTAGAGCAAGTGGGCAATTATTCTTTCTGTTTGTTTGATTTGGATCTCTGCAGTTAACACAAGAAAAACAAGACTAATCAATTTCACAAAGAAGACTCCTATGCCTACAAGCAAGGTGGTAATTGTTATAAAACCATTGTTTCAGTTCTCCACATATTTGGTATTAAATATGTGTATGAATACACTTTAAGTATTTAACCACCTAAAAACAAAATAATTTGGAGAAAATATTCATGATGAGGAGAAAAAAACAAAAGTTTGTGCTTAATATACATAACCCTAAAATCTAAATGAAAGGAACCACCAAAGACAAAAATGTGTTTATAAATCATTGTCTTTTCTTCAGAACATTAACATAGAGGGTTTTTTTTTTGTTGCTAGTTTCATATTAAGTTATCTGTTATTGTCCATGCATAACCCAATATATCATAATGTTTGTGGAATTATTAAATAAGAATTTCTCAAAGTGATACATGTGAGTACTAGCAAGATGCCATCTTATTGTAATTAACACTTGGGTCTTAATAATAATAATTCTTTGCATTTATTTAGCACTTTTCTCACCACTCAGCAATTGCAGGTTAAGGGCCTTGTTCAAGGGCCCAACAGAGCAGAGTCCCTATTGGCATTTACAGGATTCGAACCAGAAACCTTTGAATTGCTAGTGCAGATCCTTAGCCACAGAGCCACCACTCTGCCATTTCTCCACATATAAAACCAAGATTTTAGTTTCTCAAGGAATTTACTTTGGCTGGGGGTTAGTGCACAATGTGCAGCATAAATATCTGTGTTGCCTGAAGTAAAAGCTTGATTTACCATGCTAAAGAAAAAGGATGATGCAGGCTTCATCTAAATACTGCATCAATTATGTTATCAGCAGCCCTTGAATTGTAATAGCATGTATTAGTTCAATTTATTTTCGTTAGCCAATAACAATGAAACAGGAGCCAGTAATTATTGTTAAATACATTTTGTGTTTCTCTGCAATATTAGCCCTAAATCTGTCATTTAAGTGCAATGCAAATGCAAGCACTGCTTTGAATGATTTTGACTTTCTTGAATTGAAATCATGCTAATGTGATCAGCACATGTGCACCTTATTTGTCTTTTATAAGTTAAACAACAATTTATTTAAAAAAAAATTACTATTTTCTTTCTCGACCATTTAAAATATTCTTGTATTAAATAACTACCTACCTGAACTGACATTTGCATTCAATTATACAAACTATTATCCATCCATCATCCAACCCGCTATATCCTAACTACAGGGTCATGGGGGTCTGGGAGCCAATCCTAGCCAACACAGGGCGCAAGGCAGGAAACAAACCCTGGGCAGGGCGCCAGCCCACCGCAGGGCACACACACACACACACACAAGGGACAATTTCGGATCGCCAATGCACCTAACCTGCATGTCTGTGGACTGTGGGAGAAAACCAGGGCACCCAGAGGAAACCTACGCAGACACGGGGAGAACATTCAAACTCCACGCAGGGTGAATCCGGGAAGCGAAACCAGGTCTCTTTACTGCGAGGCAGCAGCGCCACCGTGCTGCCCTATACAAACTATTACCAAGATGAAATTAGTTTGTTCTAAATCTTTTATAAGATTATCTTTTAAAACGCTGTTGTTAGGTTTGCCGACATTTTAAATTTGTAGTGATCCAAAACACATTGATTTCATAAGTTTTAAAAGAAAAACTGTGATGTTACTGCTACTCTTTCAATTGCATAAAAGACTCAGAATTCCAAAAGAAAGGTGGAAAGCTGCTGTTAACACACATGCTTTATAAGGCCAAAGGGCAGTCAGCATTTAACAAAAAAATTATAGGAGAAACCTTTGCTATTTCAGAAGAAGACAAAGGCTCAAATTAAAAAAGAAAAACAACAATAAAAAAAATCTTGGCTAGCTACTACTTCACTATAAAATGTCTCCAATATAGAAATTTCAGTTCCATTTAATAGGCTGAATGGCAGGAGTGAGACAGTTGAAATAGGAGGCTGAGTGGTAGTAGCTTTCAGCTCATACCCAGTAATTACCAGCGGTTACACCACTTTCATCAAATCTCTGAGGTAAACCTGATGCTCACCTAACTCAACACTTTGACAGGCACGTGTACAGCCCAGTCTTGCATGTTCCATGAAATCCATCTGCTTTGAATGAATGTCTGTTCACTTGAACTCCTGGGCCCCTACCAGTTGGAATAAGTTGTTACTTTGAGTTGAGCTCAGAACTTCAACCTCGACTTCTACATGTAGCACAAGATGAGTTTACCTTGGTCTCATACTGGAGAGGTCAATCAAGTCAGAGAAGGATAAAAAACGGAACAATCAGACATATGGTTATAACAGCAAGGACAAAAAAGAAGAGGAACAACAAGTACAAAAGCAATATTCCCAAGAGAATATAGCAAAATTCTTAAGAAACATCTGTAGTATGTGATGTATTTCTTCTATGCTACATAAGAAAGTAATTGTGACAAGCGATAAGGGCACATCTTATTTTGTATCAGGAGATAAGCCTGAACCTAATACCTATCAGGGATCAAAAAGAAAAAGTCAGTAATAGGTTGTGGTTAAAACAAATTGTAAATCAGAATGAAAGGACAAAACCGGAGCAAGAGTTATTCATTGGAAGAAATACACAAACAGACACTGAAATGTTTGGGGTGCCGGCTTTTAGAGCATTGTGCAAATTATGACATGGAACATGACTTCTGGGAATCCTACCCTAGTCATGTCCCAGCAAAAGGTCTCAAAGAAGCATAAACACACTAGAATGTTTCTCATCCTTTAAGTATTTGCGACCCGAGTTTTCATAACAGTTTTAATCGCGCCCCCCCATGACATTTTTTTGAAATGTAGGTGCATATTTTATTATACTTACTTGACTTTTATCAACATTTATCTAACTCTATATTTATTGTTCTAGTATCAGAATGTAGTTTAAGTTAATTTGTCTTGGTTTCAACAGATGTTTTTTTCATATTTTTGATTCTTGTTTTTTTTTTTTCTTCACATCTTTGCACCCCCTAGGGAGGCGCGCCCCACAGGTTGAGAACCACTGCACTAGAAAATAAAAAAAAAACATAAATAAAATCAAAATTGTTTAAGAGAAAACATTTATACCATACAACATCTGGTGTAAATCAGAACATCTGGATCCTCTGTAGTTTGCCTATCAGGCACATACAGTATACAGTAGGTGTTGGAGGATTCTCTGATCTACATTCTCCGTAGAGCCTACTCCCACTTGGACTAAGCTAGCACTACAGTCAGGATAATGTTCTTTGATTTTTTTCAGTGACTTTAACAACTTTCTGCCTCATCAACTGGAGAAAAAAGGTCAAGGCTTTGAATCTTAATGCCCCCACAATCTCTTGGATAATGGACAACCTGACCAGCAGTTTGTGAGGCTGAGGGACTATGTGTCAAAAATGGTGGTGTGTAATACTGGAGCACCTCAGGGAACCGTCCTGTCTCCCTTTCTGTTTAACCTCTACACAACAGATTTCCAGTGCAATACCAGCACTTACCACCTAGAAAAATTCTCAGAAGACTCCTCCATCATGAATAATGAAGATGAGTCAGAATACAGGATGGTTGTGGAAGACTTTATCTGTGGGGCAGGAAGAACCGCCTGCAACTCACCTTCAGCAAGACAAAAAAGCCTAGTGGTGGACTTCTGCGCCTCTGAGATCCATTCAGGGGGAGGACATGAAAGTGGTACATAACTACAAGAACGTAGGGATTCGCATAAACAACAGATTGGACTGAATTGACAACACAGCAGCACTGTACAAGAGGAGCCATAGAAAACTGTACTTCCTAAGGAGATTCAGATCTTTTGATGTATGCAGCAAACTGCTGGAAATGTTCTACCAGTTCACAGTAACCAGTCTGGTGCTCTTACTGCTGTTTTCTGGGAAATTAAGTTGAACTCAATGGATGCACAATGCCTGAATCAGGAATTTTTATTTATTTATTTACTTGTTAAATGATTGACTGATTGGCTGTATTATTTGTCCTGCGAGCCTGTATCCTTGTTTATCACATGTTTCTGTTTCTGTATGCATCTGAATTTCCCCTTGGGATTAATAAAGTTTATCTAATCTAATCTAGTACAATCTAATCTAACAATACAGAATTCTCTCTTGATTAATTAACTACCAAAAAACCCCAACAGAGCTCGAGAAAAAAATTCTCAGCACCGGAAATTAATTTTTAAAATTTCCTTTCTTGTAGGTCTCCTTTCAAGTGCAGAGTGGCAGTAAGTAAGATATGGAAGCCTGGTGAGATTAATATAAGCAAGCATCATTCTCATTTTGACCTCACCAGGCTTCCATATCTCCATTTGTTCATTTTCATCTGTTACTGTTTCTTTTGCAACCAACAGCTGTTTTATCCACCACAACAGGAAATCATGTTGCTTGAAAAGCTTAAAGAATCCCAGGCATGGAGGAATCTGTGGCTGGATGATGAGTTGTCCTGCTGGAGGAACGTGAACATCAGTCATGGACATGCAAATGAGATTACTACTGTACTGTATAGTGCTGGGCATTAACCATTGTGCACAAAGGTCATCTGGATATAGTTACAGTGGAACAGCAATGCCATGCATACACCTGGTAGTTTGGAATTGGTGAAGATATTGAAATTCTCTGTTGAAACTGCGAGGCTGCCTCTTGTGCAGAAAGAAAAGAGAAATGGCTTTGTTGGGGAGTAAACAACCATAAATATTAGTGGTCACTACACAGAGTTATTATTACTTCCTTGTTATTGCTTTATAATCCCCTTTAGTCTGAGGATGGTGAGAACTAACATGCCATTTGTTTCAAATGGAACTCACAGTGTTGCTGTGACTCTACATGGTGATTTTCAAAATTGTGCTCAATTTAATCTTTTGTGAGCTGGTATCATTCCAAAGTTGGCACTTAGTCCAAATATTCCTTTCTTTCTTGCTCATTTTGTTTACTTTGACTTTCACCTCTAAGGGTCTCCGTTGAGAACTGCCAAGCTGCTGACATGGACAGCCAGGCTTTGATCATTTCTGCTCAATTTCTGCTAAAAATTGATTCTTTAGGAAGTATTAAGTTATGATGTGCAGTGGTCCCCTAAGATTAATGGAGTTGGTCAATAGCTGCTGGGCAATTACCTGCTAGTGAGGTGTGGACTAGAGGCTGGTCTATTAAATGATTTAGACATGTTTAATCAGTGTTTAGCTGGGGACTTCTCCCCCTTTTTGCTAGTAATCTCTGGAAATAAACGGCTTTCGTAGTGTTTCTCCTGTCATGGCCCAAGAAATACTTTTGTAACTGGTCAATATAGCACAATATAGACATCAAAAAGCAAGAATATATAATACTGTATATTTAATATATAAAGCTGAATGTGCTTTACCGGTATGCAAATCCACACCGTCTCTGCCAGATTTTTCACAGATTACCCATATGCACAGGGAAACACCATTAGATATGTATTACTCCAAAATTATTTCTCCTTGCGTACCTTTATTTAGTGACTGGACTATCCAACCATCTATCCATTATCCAACCCGCTATATCCTAACTACTGGGTCATGGGGGTCTGCTGGAGTCAATCCCAGCCAACACAGGGCGCAAGGCAGGAAACAAACCGCGGGGCAGCGCGCCAGCCCACTGCAGGACGCTCACACACACCCACACACCAAGCACACACTAGAGACAGTTTAGAATTGCCAATGCACCTAACCTGCATGTCTTTGGACTGTGGGAGGAAACTGGAGGACCTGGAGGAAACCCACGCAGACAGGGGGAGAACATGCAAACTCCACACAGGGAGGACCCGGGAAGCAAACCCAGGTCTGTGACTGGAGTAGTGTTTTATTAAGGAAGTGCACCTAGAAGGCATTTTTGATAAATGGCACAGTACTGCAAAGTTGCTCTCCACAGTCAGTCAGAGCCAGGTACCCCTGCTAGTAACATATAAGGTAGAACAACAATCATTCTACAATCATCATCATCATCATCGTTATCATAAGTAGAAATAAAATATATACTGTATTGTATATGCAAGAATAATGCACAGACTACAGTGCTGCTTTGAAAAAAGAATTGAGCTTCATTGCTGCATATCTACCTTAATAACAGATGTATACATTACATGATGCACTGCAGCTTCATTGATTACTAAGATTTCAACCCCTCTTAGATGGATAGCACAGATTGTAATTCAGTAATGGGTTAGAAGTGAAGAAGAGAATTTATATTTTAAAATATGATTTCATTTTTTAGAAGAAGTTAGATGAGGTCTAATGAAGTCATTACTTTTGTTTTAAATCAAGATTTTGAACTTGTCATGAACTGTCAATGCTTTTTTGTAAGAAGAGCATTGAGTTGGATGGGGAAAGTTCATCAAAATGAAAGGAAGCAAATTAATTTTCATGTAATTGTGGAGTTTGCCAAGTGTTATACTCTGTCAGTACTATTCTGAACCAATTCAATCCAACAGAGCATTTTCTAGGGCTATCGTATATAAATTTTCAGCTGGTCAAAAAAGAGTATACTAATTCATTCATTTTAGTACTATTTATATACTTAAAAGTTATGTTAAAGCCATTCTAACAAGTCGGGCACAATGCCAGTGATCTAGTTTGACAACTGTGTGATGTTATAGGGAACAATTTGCTGAATTTATAGTAAACAGGATAACCTTCCCACAAATATGACTTACACACCAGCATTACAGTATTTTTTATTTGTCACTTATTTCTGAATTCATAGCTGTTTAATGAATATCTCTGTTGAGTAGATTGCATTTGTAAACACAGTGAATGTAAAATCGCCTACTTATACAAAGTTAAAGTTGCATTGATATTACCAGGAATTCACTTTGGTAGGCATTCGTCTTTATCTTCTGGACTATATACCCTTTTATGAACTGTGATAGAATTATGTATTTTTAGTGGCCACTGAATAGAACTCACTTTCCATACTTGCTTAATGCAATGGAGCTCTGCTAGGAGACAGAACCCATGCTGGCAGCATTAGATTGAAGGCAAAAGCAAACACTTCTTGGGCCACCTTTTACGTCTCCAAACATAATCTCACCAGGCCAATGTTATTAATTAACCTAACTTACTCTTTTTTGGGATGAAAATGGCACCATCCAAGGAAAATCCCAATTGGATGAAGAAAGAAATGAACTCTCATAAAAGACAGGGTTGTTAGGTAGCAGCCACCAAGCCAACCTCCTTCCGTCAATAATTAATTTAAAAAAACAAACCTTCAATTCAGAATCTTTCATTATATGCTTTATAATTAAAGTGAAGAGAGAAAAATATTTCTTAAAGAGATCCAATGAAGTGTACCATGGTGTGTATTTATAAAAAAATGATCATATTCTATTACATGTTACAATAAGCAATTTTTATTGCTATGAATTATCATGACTGGATATGTCCTATTGTGCAGGTCACTCAGATGGCAGCTCCATAGGACTTGGTTTATACAGGTAGACCCAATGGATGATTCCAGCAAACATTATCTCTAGAGGAGTTCTGGTTGAGGTTTTATTAGATTCAAAGAAAATCACTCAGAAGTTTTTCATGAGATTGGGTCCATTTCTGACACTGATGTCACTGTGGTGATTAAGTAACAATGTCAGGTTATTAGAATGGGGACTTTACCTGATGGGTGAACCTCAGACACAGGAGGTAAATTTTTTCCGATCTCCATGTGTTTTGAAGACTCGATAAAGGCTTACATATCTTAAGGAAGGAGCTACCAGAGTTTTGTGTTTCAGCATTGTGCCAGTAACTTAGTTTGTTTTGAGTAAGAATTAAGCGCACATGCATGATGCTTGGTCCATTAAAAGTGGATGTAGAACTTGTTGATAAATGTCCAACTTGTGGTTTTCACAAGCAGGATGTCAAGTTACAGCCATAGCCAGAAGAAACTGAAGCTTGTGGATTTGAAGATGACGTTTCTGCATTCTGGAAATTATGATGTCTTCTTGGCCTCATTAAACTGTAATTCACTGTTCATAGTTCAGTGTGCTAGTGGGATAAGAATTATAAACTCCAGCTTGTACTGTATGTTATGGTCCTCCCCAGGAATAAAAAAGTCCCCTACAGGTTAGGGTGAGAATCATTTCCATGTGTAAGAGCTCAAGTACCTCATTGTTAATGAGTTAAAAAATAGGTGACTGACAGACTGACCAAAGAATCAGTGCATTGTCCAGAGTGTTGAGACAATGTTATTGTGTTTGTAAAACACACCCAATCCTTACATGAAGATTTTGCTGCACAGGTTTACATATTTCATTATCCTTATCAGTAATCACATGATGGTAAAACAAGTTAAAACATTAAGAAGGCAAACAGAATGTTAGGTTATATAGCATGATATGGATATGTGGAGTACAAGTCCAAGGAGGTTATGTTCAAGCTTTATAATGCACTGGTGAGGCCTCATCTGGAGTACTGTGTGCAGTTTTGGTCTCCAGGCTACAAAAAGGACATAGCAGTCCATAGAAAAGGTCCAGAGAAGAGTGACTAGGCTGATTCCAGGGCTACAGGGGTTGAATTAAGAAGAAAGATTAAAAGAGCTGAGCCTTTACAGTTTAAGCTGTGATAAGGTTTCTTTTGAAAAGAATAATACTTCAACAAAGAAAAAGTTTTGGGGACCGTCCCCATATATTGTCGTCCAGACAATCAAAGAAAACACGATTCAAAGTCTTAAAATAAAACAATGAACAATCTTCTTGAGAAAAATGGTGACTTTATAGAGGGAAGGATTATGGGACAGGAAATGGTTGGCAGTAAGTGACGTCTTGAAACAGGAACCGGAAGTGACGTCATCAGGATGGGACGGAGGTGATGTGAATTGATGGAGCCGGAAGTGACGTCATCATGGTGGAACCGGAAGTGACGTTGTCGCGGCCATTTTGGAATCCGGAAGTGGAGGAGTTATTTTTCTTCCAGTTTTCTGTCGGGCAAAAGAGATTTAGGTAAGTACCACGTGACAACCCTCTATCTCGCGATGTTTCACTCACCTTTAGGCTCTTTGACTGCCTCCTAATCGCACATGTGTGACAAAGCCAAAAAAGAATAAGATGTGACATGATTGAAGTGCTTAAAATTATGAAGGGAAGTAATACAGTGGATCGAGCCTGTTACTTAAAAAAGAATTCACGAAGAACATGGGGACACAGTTGGAAACTTGTTAAGGGTAAATTTCACACAAACATTAGGAAGTTTTTCTTTACACAAAGAACGATAGACACTTGGAATAAGCTACCAAGTAGTGTGGTAGACAGTGTCTTTAGGGACTTTCAAAACTCGCCTTGATGTTTTTTTGGAAGAAATAAGTGGATAGGACTGGCGAGCTTTGTTGGGCTGAATGGCCTGTTCTTGTCTAGATTGTTCTAATGTTCTAAAGTTGGGTAAATTTGGTTCCTACACAGAGTAAGGCAGTGAGAACTTCAACACCATGACCTTAGAGTTGAACTACTGCTTCTTAGGGGTGAGATAAGTCAGATTAGATGGTTTGGGCAGATGTGCTAGGCATTGCCAATTTGGAGAAGATGCAACACAGATACAACATGCTGAAGGGAATTTTATGTATTGTCTCTCCTGCAGGCTCCTAAGTATTCTTTGTGAAGAGTTGGAGACATTTGATGTGGAAAGGGAGACCTGATCAGACCAATTCAGCATTTCAATGACTCAATCCTCATCAGAATACATGAATGAAAAGTAAAGTGAAGTGGACTGGATGTGAATGTGTACACAGAATTTACTACATAGAATTTGCACCATTTGCATGCAATTTGAACTTTGCATGTTCTGCTTATGTACACATGGGTTTCTCATGGTCCTCTAGAGAAAAATGTTCAATGGTGTGTCTAAAGTGGACTGGTAGTGTCTTCCAGGGCTAGTTTGCAGGTTCTTCCTCCATATCACCTTGTAATGGAGTAAACAGTTTCAGAAAACAGATAGACTAATGTGGTTTCACAGTAAAAATAATGAATGATGGATTCTTGCCTATACAGGAAAGTGTCTAAAGCATATTATTTATGTCCTAGAAAACACAGATAATTGTAATTTTCCAGAAGCTGTTGTTGAATGAAATAAGTGGGATTTAGTCAGAGACTGCAAGTGATGATATTTGCTTTCTTGAATGCTGAGCAAAATCAACAGAGCGAAATCAGAGGAGGAGAGAAAGACCGGGGCAGGCTGTAATCAGTATATTCACAGTAATAGCAGTTTAAAATCTGAATTACAAATCTAGAGAAGTTTAAAGGAAATTAAAACACATGGTAGGCTTTGAAAATTGAGTAATTGACGAATTAAAGCTTTCAAAGTAAAGTGCTGTTTGTGTTAGTGCTTGAGTGTTGAGTATAAAGGAAACAACCACCTTTTTAACTCTCCAGTGCCATCTCAGCTGTGATTTGCAAGATGCTTGTTTTAATCTGTATTTGTTACACTTGTCAACAGTCCAAGATGCTTTTTAGCATTTATGTATTGACGCAGGTTGGTGTAATTGGTGATTCCAAACTATAAATCAATCGATTGATCTTTATGTTTGGAGTTGCATTAGTGGGGAGGACTGTCATGACACTGCGGTGGGCTGGCACCCTGCCCGGGGTTTGTTTCCTGCCTTGCACCCTGTGTTAGCTGGAATTGGCTGCAGCAGATCCCTGTGACCCTGTAGTTAGGATAAAGAGGGTTGGATAATAGATGGTTGGACTGTCATGAAAAACTTTACAAACAATTAACTGCAGTAATTTTTGATGAAACAGGAAGTTGCATACAAGCCTGATCTACAGTATAGTAAGAAATTTGAGTAATATTAGGAATTTATGTACAATAGACCAATATTAATGGTGATATTAGTCTACATGGTCTTTTTTCCCACCGGCTTCACTGGTTACTTCAATAAAGTTGTATCTCTCCTTTCCATTTTAGTTTATTTCTGAAATTCTCCTTATTATGCTTGATCTTGTGTTAGTTGTTCACCTCCACATTCTTCCATCTGTTTTCTAGTCTCCCTCTCCTTCTTTCTCCTGGCAGCTCCCTCTCTAATGCTATCCTTAGCTTCCTCTTGTCCCCATCTATGCCCAGCTCACTGAATTATTCTGTGCATTATATTTCATTCACCATTAAACTTCTTCTAATGTTCTTATCTTTTCAATCCATTCCGTTCACCCCATACATCCAACACAGCATTTTCATTTCTTTCAGTGTCTTCTTTCCAAATTCTTTCCCCAGATTCTGCACTATACAAAACTGCTGGTCTCACTACCATCCTGAATATTTTTCCTTTTATCTTTGTAACAGAGTATTCTGCTAGACTTTCTCTAATTGTTCCATTCTGCTCTGATTTTTTTTATTATTTTCACCTCTGGCTCTCCTTCCCTTTGAGTCACTCATCCTAACCGAAAAGGACTTCACTTCTTTTAACTCACACATTCCCACATTTACCATTCCATTATTACCCTCTCTACTTTAATCTGCTTTTATCCTTGCATAACTCTAAATCATCTACAAAAAGTATTGACCTTGGGGGCTCATTCTTCACTTTTGATGATCTGTATAAACAATAATTGGCCCTGATATATTCCCAACCCTACTTCAAAAGACAACTGCTGAATTTACATTGGGGCACATTTTTTAAAGAGCTTTATTAACTGGTAATGGAACCCTTTTGTATTTCCTGATCCACCAGATTTTGACCATTAAGAAATTTTCCATCCATCCATCCATTTTCTAACCCGCTGAATCCAAATACAGGGTCACGGGGGTCTGCTGGAGCCAATCCCAGCCAACACAGGGCACAAGGCAGGAACCAATCCTGGGCAGGGTGCCAACCCACCGCAGTAAGAAATTTTCTATAATTCCATTCCAGATCTTAGGTAGGAATGCACCGTGGATCTTGAACATATTTGCACACTTTACTGTGTCATATGTTTCACTTTAAACAGATAATTTGACTATTTCTGCTCTTCAGTCTACACTCTATAATCCATAATGACAAAGTGAAAACATGTTTTTAGAAAGGTTTGCAAATTTTTGTCAGTCCTATTCTAACCCGCTTTTTCCTGAACAGAGTCGCTGGGAGTGCTGGAGCCTATCCCAGCTAGCATAGCGTGCAAGGCAGCAGCAAACCCTGGAAAGGGCGAACACACACACACACACACACACATCCCAACCACACACCAGGACCAATTTAGTATTGCTAGTCCACCTAACCTGCATGTATTTGGACTGTGGTAGGAAACCAGAGCACCCCATACAGACCCAGGGAGAACATACAAACTCTTTGCAGAGAGTACCCGGAATGCAAACCCTGGTTTCCTTACTGTGAGGCAGCAGCGCTACCATTGCACCACCCACAAATTTTTATTATTGCATTTTGATGGAAATTCAAAGACCAGTAATTTAAAAGAAAATATAAGCTATTTTAACAAGAATGAAAGTTTGCAGATGTATTAAAAAATAATTCATTCCTCTGAAGTCTATGCGATCATATTTCTCAGATCTATGCATACATTAAAGTTATACTGATTGCAATTTGTAACAGATATTCGTTTTGAAATGTATATTTAGTGAGTGAATGTGTTCGTTGTTGAAAACAGTTTTAAGGGAACTCACTATAGCAGCAGTTAGTACTGATCCACAGCTCCAGGTGGTAGAGTTCACATTTCTGCCAAGCCACTGTCCATGTAGAGTTTGACAATTGTTTCTTTTTCTTTATGGGTTTTCTTCAGGTACGTTAAGCTCCACCTACACTCTAAAGATATGAATGTTAGAGCAATTGGCGACTCCAAATTTGGCCAAATTGTGTGTGTGCATGTGTGTGTGTGAACGAGCACCCTATCATGGACTGGCATTTTATTAATTGCCCTATGCATGGCATCAATGGAGTCCACTATTTTGTGTTCCTGTATTCAAAAAGCTTTTACAAATTATGCTTGGAATACATTATGTTGTTGCATATTATTTTACACACTTTTTATTTAATAAGAATACTCAACTAAAGTATAATTTTCCTTTTTTTGTTTTTTTCTCTCTAGATATTAATGTGGTAATTAACACAAAATTATAATATTTGTAAATGTCCTCCATTTCTCAATTTTTAAAATTATTTTGATTGAGTTGTTTGTTTACAACTTCATGATAATTATAGTATGGGGGAAGAGTAGTAATTTGCATGCTGATTTCCATCTATTTTTATTCTATCTGGTACCTCATTGACAGCTCTAACAAAGATGTGCGTCCTATAGCCAGGTATGCTAAAATATTGTATTGTTTTTCTTTTGAATTTTATGCCATCCATTGACTCTCTTAATTAAACGCAGGGTTGCGAGGGGCTAGAGCCTGTCTTATCTCATTTTGCACGCATGCATACAAAACACGCATATCCACGCTGCCTATTGCAGGGTAATTTAGACTCCCCAGTTAACCAATTAATGTCTTTGGGATGTGGATGGAAAAGTGGACTATACAGAGACATGGAAGAAAGTGTAAAACCCATATACTAGCTAGGGCTGTTCACATATACCGTTAAATACTATTAACTAGCAGGAAAGTATAATGGCAGTCTTTGGAGATATGTTGGCTCTTAGTGTTAACTAGAGGGCATATATTTTTATTAAATTATTAGCTTTACCAGTAATTTTGTACATGTACAAAGTACAGTGAAATCCTTGTATGTCTGTGCATCCTAAAAGCAATATGTCGCCACTCTCTGGCACCATAATAAACAAGAATTTATTAAATATTAAGTTGATGCTAGGTTCATAATTGTGTTTTGGTCAGCATCTTATTGACAACCCTGTTATTCTGTTACATGAGTGTTTTAATAACCGGGGTGTAACTAAAGCTGACTGTATCACAATGTAAAATCACTCATTACTCCCTAAACTGCTTGCCATCCCAATGGCTTCTCCATTCTATTTAGTCTATGATATGGATAAGTAAAGTGTATCAGTACCATGCTAGAAATTACAGTTTATGCATTACCTTCATAATGCATAATAATGAACTTTCTATAGTTCCCTTTTAGTCTTTATTCTGCTGCGTTAAGCATTGTGAGTGGTACAACAGGCTGTTACAGATTCACATTTTAAGGTCAACTTTGATGTCATGTATGCACAGCATTATGAGATTCTTAAGTGCATGTCTCCCTCATTGCCTCTATTGAATGGTGGTGGGTTAGTCTGTTGTCTGACCAATATGATTTCCAAAGCATAAATCACAAGATACTGTCTGAGGATGCACAGGTGGGAATTGTTCATTGTGTGATACTGTTTACCTGTTAAATTAGCATGGAAATCAGCAGACTGTCAAATTTCAATTTACACTCAGTTCAATTCACTTCTAATACTACTACTACAACTGAATGTCACTGTGCTATTCAAAAGCTGTGTTTCTACTGAATAATACACAAAAAAGAGAACATATCAGAATACTTTCAAGCATAAAAGTATGGACATGACCTATTCTTTCAAACTTATATCTGTTTTCATTAAATTCATTTTATCAAGCTAGCTAAAATTAATTTTTTGAGCTTTAGAACTTTGTATAGGGTGTCAAAAGTTGGATTGAAAGTCACTCATATCCAGTGCTGGCTCTAGTATTGTTGGTATTACATCTAAGAGTGGAGCAGGGGGTCCCCCTCGTATTTTGAGTGGTGTGTATTATAGCAATGACTTGGGGAAGATTCTCTTGGAGTTTCAAGATGTATATTATAGTGAGGATGAGTGGAAGTAGGGGTGCACCCCCTTACTGTTATATTGAGTTAGAGTAGTTTCTGTGTTAGGTCTGTAATGTTTAAAAACATGCCACTCAAGGTGGCTGCCTAGTTCACCTAAACTGGGGGGCTGGCCCTGCCAATATATCTGTCAAAGATGGTATCCTTTCCACCCTAAGGTTGCATACCAGATTTCCATTTTTCAGAACAGGTAATCCACCTGAAGCTAAGCATGTTCAGGCCCGGCCAGTACTTGGATGGGAGACCATCTTGGAAAAGCTTGGGTTGCTGCTGGAAGAGGTGTTGGCGAGGCCAGCTGGGGGCACTTACTCTGTGGTCTGAGTGTGGATCCCAGTGCCAGTGACAGGGAAACTGTGCTGCAAAAATGGCAATGTCCTTCAGATGAGACATAAAACCGAGGTCCTGACTCTCTGTTGTCATAAAAGATCCCTGGGCATCTTTCATAAAGAGTACAGTTTAATTGGTCTTATTGGCTAACTATCTATCACACCGCTCTTCTTCACCTGATGACTAACGTGTGGTAAGTGTACTTGTGCAAACATGGCTGCTGTTGCATCATCCAGGTGGGTGCTGCTCATTGTTGGTGGTTATTTAAATGGCCCTTTCTGTCTAGGGAAAGTGCTAAGTACATGCAATGTCTTCTTCTACAATGTTTCTCATTGCATCATATATGTTTATGTTATGGGCCTAACTTTTAATTTGAATCAGGGCAGTTTCCCCATTGTAACTACAAATGATTACATTGACTTAGGGGATTTCAGCATAGATTTTTATAGAGGATGATATTCTCATTATGGATTAATCAATTAATCTTGGCATGTAAAATTTTTTTTATTGACTAGGGGGCAACACCCCCCTGCTCGCTTCGCTCACCCACCCCCGGGTATGGTTTACTGGATGTACAATTTAAAAAGATTGCTAGTTTCATGGGAATTGTTACATATGCATTATTTTCACTTTTATTTAAAAACTTTTGTAAAAACAATACTTTATTACATCTCTTCCTCGCAGGATGTATAACGCTGCTCGTGTTGTGAAGGGGTTGCAGCTGAACGCACGCTAAGGAGATGCCGTCAGATCATCTGCTGTCTTTCTGCTGCTGGCGAGCTGCCTGTTCTGCTTGTCTCGCTGCCCGATCATTTCAAAGCCTGTACAGCAGCTGTACTTTTGCCACTTCGCATCTCTGTTACTTGCATTGTGAAGGGGTTGGGGGTGGGGGGGGGGGGGGGCTGATGAGGGTTAGTTTGGCTCAACGCACACTAAGGAGAAGCATTCTGATCATCTGCAGGCTTTTTGCTGCTGGTGAGCTGCATGTTTTGCTTGTCTCTTGTCGTTGTTTTAAGAGCTGGGAGCACATGAAGTGTGTCTGCCAACAGCAATCCAACAACTGCTAAGTTAGATGTCCATGGACTTGTTTTAAATGATGTCTCACTGCCTTATCTCGTGTGACGTTGTAAACACAATACTTGTCCTTTATTTCTGGCCTCAGAGGTGGTTAAATCTCTTTCTCAGGACGTATAATGCTGCTTGCGTTGCCTTCGGCACTGATATCAGTCTTCCGTGCTGTACTCCGCACTCCCTCAATCGAACCTTCACTTAATAGTCACTTAAAACAAAAAAGGCTTCAAACTGTCAGGGACGCTACAATACTATCAAATTTTACTGCTTTCATATTCTTTACCTTTCTCTGCATGTGTATCGCACCATCGTTTGTTTGAGCCTTTCAAACTCCACTGCTTTCATAATCTCTTATCTGCCTTTTCTCTCCAACGCTTTTGGGTCTCTTTTCTCCGCATTACTCTTTCTTCTTTGCTTAGTCATTGATGTTTCATTTAGAACACATTGTTTTTATACGCTTTATATGTGCTGAGAGCACAGGATCTGTATGTGCTACGTGCCTTTACACGACTGAGTGTTATTTGATATTGTTTGCGTCTTGTGGGCCTTTTAAGTGTCTTCCAAGAACTTCCGAGAAGATCATGTATTGTGTCGTCGCCCTGTTTTTCCTTTCCAGGATTTTTTTTTATAATAGAGAGACATTTTTGTTCCATATCTGAAAAATAAAACCCTTTTTTTTTAATCAAAACCAAAAAAATCAAAACAATTCAAATCCAAGTTGGAATTTGTAGATACCAAGATTGTTCAGGATACTTCAGGATGTAAAACCTGCTCAAGGTTTCTTCTCAGAAAGTCACTTTGTCAGGTTTTTAACATTTATATTTGCTTGAGCACAAGGAGTAAACATTGCCTGCCTAGTAACACTTCATGAAAAGTAACATTAATTTAATTAATTCAATTTTCAGTTTTCATGAGTTACTGATACTTAACATTAGTCCCAACGTTCAGTTTTATTTTTTTATTAAATCAAGCTCCTTTAATATTATTGAAATACATGGCATATATGCTTTCGTCGCTTTCATCATGTTATGTTTATTAATTAGCATTGAAGTAAGCAGTTTTAGCAATTCTATGTGTCTGCACTGCCATTAACAATTACAGTGGTCTACCTTGTGCTTTAGCAGGGCCATTTTAACAGCATCATAGACCCCCAGTCAAAGTAATGTGCTGGGCCCCTGTTTTGATAGCAAAACAGAAACATACATAGGCATCAGAAACATTGTGGACCCCTATGCTCCTGGGGCCCCCGGCCAGTCTCCATTGTGCCCATATGTTAAGACGGTCCTTGGTGTATTATGACATGAGCTTACATGGATATTTTCAAATACTGGCTCATAAATTTTAGTTTTGAGTGAAAATGTAGCACCTCATTTTGTCACTATTTTTGAGCTCCCACAGGTACAGAGTCAGCCACCTAGTTATACTTTCAACAAGCTGGTGCTGCCTAGTTGAAGTGCCTGTTCAAACTGTGTTTGTGTGGATTTTCCTCCCACATCAAAAAGACATACAAGCGAAGTCAACTGACGACCCAAAATCATCCCTGTGTATGGTCTTTGTGTGTGAGTATGCCCAATCTTGCATTTGAACTCTGTCTAGGATCATTTCCCATCATGCACCCAGTGCTGCCCAGTTAGGAACTGGTTACAAGTTACACTTAGCTGCATAGCTGGATTTGCAAATGGACTGGCAATTCCCTATGAAAGAAAAATATGCATTTTCTTCAAGAGGAATCCCCAAAAAAAAATAGTGGACCTCACAAAACTGTGTCTTGATATGGAAATTAAACTAGGCACAGCAGCCAGTGTAGTGTAACCCATAACTTAAAAAAAAATCACTTTTTTTAAATAATGCATTATAGTTTAGAAGGTGAATACTAATCAGCTCATGTACAGTATGTGCAAAAAGATAGTCAAACATTAGAGTAGTCACAACAATCAAAAATATTAAAACATATAAAATCTCTGAATGACTCACTGATATTGGAACCTGGATGAAGGAACACCATCTCCAGTTCGCCCAACTATTAATCACCCCAACACTGTTCACCTTGGTCTGTTATTGCTAATGCCCACTAAGTTGGTACGCAACCTTGGTGATCTATGAGCCACTGTCCTTTAGGGACCATGTTGCCACAGTTTCTCGGTCTTGCAAGAGCTACAATATCAGACTCTATCTGACACAATATGCAGCACAACTCCGGGTCCTGCCCTTAGTCTTGTGAAGTCTGGACTACTGCAGCTCCCTGCTGGCAGGAATACCAGAATGTGTCACCTCATCTGCTGAGGGATGATTCAGAATGCAGCGGCATATCAGGTGTTCAACCAGCTCAAGACGTCTGTCTTCAGATTACTACGTTGGTTTCCTATAGCAGCACATATTAAGTTCAAATATTTGATTCCTTGCCTAGAGATACTTCTAAGGCCCTGTGCTCTTTCTTGACCACTCAGGTCTGCTGTTAACTATGACTAAAGTATAGAAAATCTTTTGACAAACCCTCATATATTAATGCCCAAAACAAGCTTTTATTTTTTAACATAGTCTTTATACACATCGAGTATAGTATGAGTGTCTCGGTGTATTGGATGTGCAGTGTTGTTTTTAGTCCAGCACTTTACTATTCACTACATAACACATACCACCATTATGCAAAAAAGTTATGGGTATTTATAGATTTATAGGATCAATATTGTTGTGAGAACAGAGTACAATCAAATTTTTACTTGCATAGGCTAATCAACATTCAAGATACAAAATGTTGGAGTCCTTACAAAAAACATGACAGAAAAAGGCAAAAATACTAACTGTATATGAGCATATTGCTATAAAATAAAATCTTTGTTGCGCTTAAATACATAATGAAAGTATTATTGGTTGCCTAGCTGAACTCCATTTATAACCACTGAACTTTTTGCACAGCATGCTGGAGCCACTGTAGACAGGGCATCACACAGTTGCAAGATATATAATATTTTATAATATACAAAATAATTCACTTTCCTATTGACTGCATTGGAATAATGTAATGCTTTGCTTGGAGATACAGTCTATTATCCATACCCATGGGAAATCCCGTGACTGCACTTGTGAAAAACTCTACTTGTGTCTGTTGGTCTGATATTTCACTCAGGGCGTGATGAATTAGGTATGGAAATGAATGGATGATAAAGCATGTTCTTGAAGAGCGAGTAGTTGACAAAATTCTAGCTCTGGAAGCTCATGGTAACATATGGCTCATTACTTTCAAAAGTTACTTTTATTAATGTCTTACTGAAATACATTTGAACTGTGGAGTTATGAGAATATGATTAATGCATAAATGAAGATATCAAGAGTCCCTGGTTAGACTGATTAATGAAACCTACCATTAGGTTATTTGCATTCTAATACTATATCCACTGTGCTGTTAACCATTAATTAATCATATCATATAATACCCGATTTGCATTGCGTTAAAACATTTTAGATGCCAATGCAGTCTAAAATATAACAAGTTTCTTAAGAAGTGTATAGTACAGCATTTAAAAAAAAACAGTACTGCTAAAGCTGGTGAGGACAGAATGTTTCGTTTTGACTTCTATCACTAATTAAGAATGTGTTTCAGTTAGTACAAGGACGTTCATAAAATTTTCCTATCATTAGGAGTTGCTAAATCTGCCAATTTGAAGATAAACTTAATTTGTAACATCAGGTTAAACATGTTGCAGTATTGTGGAATAACAAAAATTCATTTCAAGACTAAAGCTATTCTGTAGCTGAATTATATCAAAGATATTTCATAAATTGGGAATCTGGTCTTTGATAGATCAGTATCTCATCCAGTGCTGATTTCTATTTTGCATCCACTATGGCTTTAAATATACTGCTCAAAAGTATTAAAGGAACACTTTTTAATCAGAGTATAGCATAAAGTCAATGAAACTTATGGGATATTAATCTGGTCAGTTAAGTAGCAGAGGGGGTTGTTAATCAGTTTCAGCTGCTGTGGTGTTAATGAAATTAACAACAGATGCACTAGAGGGGCAACAATGAGATGACCCCCAAAACAGGAATGGTTTAACAGGTGGAGGCACTGACATTTTTCCCTCCTCATCTTTTCTGACTGTTTCTTCACTAGTTTTGCATTTGGCTACAGTCAGTGTCACTACTGGTAGCATGAGGCGATACCTGGACCCTACAGAGGTTGCACAGGTAGTCCAACTTCTCCAGGCACATCAATATGTGTCATTGCCAGAAGGTTTGCTGTGTCTCCCTGCACAGACTCAAGGGCATGGAGGAGATTCTAGGAGACAAGCAGTTACTCTAGGAGAGCTGGAGAGGGCCATAGAAAGTCCATAACCCATCAGTAGGACCAGTATCTGCTCCTTTGGGCAAGGAAGAACACGATGAGCACTGCCAGAGCCCTACAAAATGACCTCCAGCAGGCCACTGGTGTGAATGTCTCTGACCAAACAACCAGAAAGACTTCATGAGGGTGACCCAAGGGCCCCATGTCCTCTAATGGGCCCTGAGCTCACTGCCCAGCAGCATGCAGCTCGATTGGCATTCGCCATAGAATACCAGAATTGGCAGATGCACCACTGGTGCCCTGTGCTTTTACAGATGAGAGCAGGTTCACCCTGAGCACGTAACAGAAGTGAAAGGGTCTGGAGAAGCCATGGAGAACATTATGCTGCCTGTAACATCATTTAGCATGAGCAGTTTGGTGGTGGGTTAATGATTGTCTGGGGAGGCATATCCATGGAGGGTCACACAGACCGTTACAGGCTTGACAAAGGCACCTTGGCTGCCATTAGGTATCAGGATGAAATCCTTGGACCCATTGTCAGACCCTATGCTGGTACAGTGGCTCCTGGTGCACGACAATTCCTGGCCTCATGTGGTGAGAGTATGTAGGCAGTTCCTGGAGGATGAGGGAATTGATACCATTGACTGGCCACCACACTTTCCTGACCTAAATCCAATAGAACACCTCTGGGACATTATGTTTTGCTCCATCCAATGCCACCAGGTTGCACCTCAGACTGTCCAGGAGCTCAGTGATGCCCTGGTCCAGATCTGGGAGGAGATCCCCCTCAACACCATCTGTCATCTCATTAGAAGCATGCACCGATGTTGTCAGGCATGTATACAAGAACACAGGGGCCATACAAAGTGCTGCGTACAATTTTGAGTTGCTGCAATTAAATTTTGGCAAAATGGACTAGCCTGCCACATATTTTTTTCACTCAGATTTTTGGGGCGTCTTTGAATTCAGGGCTCTGTAGGTTGATCATTTTCATTTCCATCAAACGATGTGGCATCCTTTCGTTCCTAACACATTACCCAGTCTATATCAGTATAGATATCCAGGAGGATTTCTTTTTCCCATTGAGATCTGATGTGTTTTCAAAGTGTTCCTATAATTTTTTTGAGCAGTTTATATATTCACAAAATTTAGAAAGCACATGCTCTTCTTGTGTTTGTTTAGGTTTCCTCAAGTCATTCTACTCTGCACAGAAGTGTGTTTATGGTGAGTTTCAGCTCTCAGTAGGTCCAGGCTCACCAGAATCTAACCAATTAGTAAGGTTAATTTCATGTATACTAATATAAGGTGTACGTTTTATGTGGAAAAACTGGTTAAGATTTGTTTAATGACTAAATATCATTTAAAACAAATAAATAAAATATATTTCCTTAATTTTCAGAAATCATCTGATAAGGTACAACATGTGAGGTTGGGCATCCAACTAAAAGAAGTGGTAGTTCAGGGTGTAGTGTGCAGATGGGTGCAGAATTGGCTCAAGCAGAGGAAGCATTGGGGTGATGGTGCGAGGAAGAATTGGGAGAAGTTAAGGTGATGTCCCTTTGGGGGTCAATCCTAGGGCCAGTGCTATTTTAATATAAATAATTGAGTTGGATAGGAATGTAAATAAAGAGCTGGTTAAGTTTGCAGATGATACCAAGCTAGGTAGACTTGCAAATAATTGAGAACACATTGAATCATTATAGAGCGACTTGAACAGTATACAGGCTTGGACTGATGAAATTTAATGTAAGTAAATATAAAGTATTACACATTGTACTGCGGTGGGCTGGCACCCTGCCCGGGGTTTGTTTCCTGCCTTGCGCCCTGTGTTGACTGGAATTGGCCCCAGCAGACCCCTGTGACCCTGTAGTTAGGATATAGGAGGTTGGATAATGGATGGACATTGGAAGTAAAAATGTTAGGTTTCAATACACAATAGGAGAAAATTGAAAGTACACCTTATTAGAAGGGTTTAGGAGTCAGATTGGACTCAATACTATCAATTTCCAGACAGTGTTCAGTAGCCATTAAGAAACCTAACAGAATGTTAAGTTATATAGCACGGTGGGTAAAGTACAAGTCCAAGGAGGTTATGCTCAAGCTTTATAATGCACTGGTGAGGCCACATCTGGAATACTTTCTCCAGACTACAAAGAAGACATAGCAGTGTTAGAGAAAGTCCACTGAGGAGCAACTGGTCTGATTCCAGGACTGCATGGGATGTGTAATGAGTTGAGTCTTTACAGTTTAAGTAGCTGGAGATTAAGAGGTGACATGACTGGAGTGGTTAAAATTATGAAAAAAATGAGTTAGTCTGAGAGTCTGGGCTTGCAAGTGCCCTATATAAAAACCAAGATCAAGGCCTTTAAAGACCTCTTGGGCACAGCTATCGGCTGTCAGTCTTTCTGCAGAGAAAGTGTTGACCTTGACGAAAGGTTTACTAACCTTGGCAGTGACATTCATGTCTATGATGAAAATGACTCATCCTATGAAGTCGGTAGATGGACTGGGAGAGCATGGGGGGGTCATAAGGTCACAGCAAAGGTGTGTGCTGCTCCTGATATCTATGCATAAGAATGAAGGTCCAAGTCTTTAGAGCCTTGGGGCTTCCTGTCTTGCTATATGGTTAGGAGACATGGATGCTATCCAGTTACATGAGGCGAAGACTGGACTCCTTCATTACTGTTTCTTTGGAGAATCCTTGGGTACCGCTGGTTTGACTTTGTGTCGAATTAGCAGTTGCTCAAGGAATCTCGAATGAGGCACATTACCTGCATTGTGAGGGAGTGTCAGTTGCGGCACTACAGCCATGTGGTGCGATTCCCTGAGGGTGTTCTAGCTCGTAGGATCCTCATTATTGAGGGCCCAAGCAGCTGGACCAGACCAAGAGGACACCCACGTAACACCTTGCTAGATGGTCATTTCCGCCGGGTGGGACTGGACCATGTGTCTGCCTGGGATAGTTGTTAACCAGGATCCCAAGCTGTTTCATCGTGTGGTGGTTTCAGCAACGCGTTGTACCAGTGCATGCTCCCCAACCTGATCTGACCTGACTGAGACTGTTATTTTAAAATGAGTTCAATAAGAACATTAACTGTAATTTTTTTTTTCATACAGCGAACCATAGACACATGGAATAAGCTACCAAGTAGTGCGGTAGAAATCAGGACTCTAGAGACCTTCAAAACCAGACTCTTTTGAGGAGTTAGTGAACAAGAGTGGCAAGCTTTGTTTGGCTCAATGGCTTCTTCTGCATCTAAATCTTTCGAACATCATAATGTTCTAATGTGTTAGAAGGAGACATAAGTTTGGAACTATTGGATGCATGGCAATTTGAGAGATGGCTTTTTTGTGTGCAGTCCCTTCATAATATAAATGATTCTAATGTTTAGAAAAGTGACTGTATCAGTGCTATATGCACAGGAAGACAGCAGCAGGAATTTTCTGTTTTCGAAGATTGTGAAAGTTTCTTTCTGCCTTTAAATATTATATAGCATGTTAAAGAAAACAAAAAAAAAAAAGATTGCTAAAGAAAAAAATTCTGTACAAGATGTGTATACTCATCTTGTCCCAAGTTTTGATCACTTGATGAGGATGTCCAGATTCATATTATATCTGTCTTGGCTATGACTGTGCCAGTAATCATTTTTTCACATTCTATGATGTATTCTGAAATAATTTACAAAGCACTTTTGCTTGTGGAATTTTATTTGCATACTAATCAGGACTGCATATGTTATGTGCTCTAATATTCAGTTTACAAGTTAGATATTACAAAAAAAAAGCTCTGCACCACCTATTTTCTATTGCACCCACCAACCAAAATAAACCACAACACATTTGGGATTAACTTAATTCAAGGCTCTGACGAGTCTTGCCTCATATTATGAACAGTAAGGAATGTTCTTTGGCTTTAAGTAAGTGTGGACTGCACAGAGAATATTGCTTTGAACTTTGATTTTCAGAAGCACAAAAATCTAATCCCTAAGACCATCTTCATTATCATTTATCACTTACTAATGAATAAGTCTGTCCTCCAAAAGATTCCACTTGATCCATAAATCCTCTTTAGTGCTGACATCTGTTAGCAGGAGGTCCTGTTTGTTAGAAATCATCGGGCTATATGATTTCCCACTGAGGTTTTTGGCTCACAACACATTTGAAAAGTGTTGATATCATTCCAAGCACATTTTTGTCTAATTTGGTTGTTCCAATTTTTCAGACTTTTTGAATATATAATAGATTGGAAAGTACATTTCCAAATTAGACAATATTCATATCAACTCATATTTTTAGCATTTATAATAGGGTGGCATGGAGGCACAGGTGTTAGCATTGCTGCTGCCTCAGAGCTTCAAGAGACTAGGATCTGATCCAGTCCAACAAGTCACAAAGTTTCTGGTTAATCCCAACATCTAACTCATGATGTAACTGTGAACAAGTTGATTAGCTTGCTTGTGCTCCAGTTGCTAAAAAAACAAATCTATTGTTCTCGATTTTCTGTGTCAACTTGGGAAAAAAATGTAGGCAACATAATGTTTACAGTACTAGATTAGCCCAATTCTGTATCTGTGTAGCATGCATGTTCTCCCTGTGATTTCACCTGGGCACTCCGGCTTTCCTTCAGCTTCTCAAAATATGCTGACTGGTGATTCTTTAGTGAATCTTTGTGTGTTACTGTACATCCTCCAATACACTGCTGATCCAATAATGGATGGACTGATCAGTCCTTATGTCAGCTCTTCATCTACTTTTTCTTAAATTCAAATAAGACAGTTGAAAAATGAAATTATTTCTGCAACCTTGCAAGTGCACAATCTTTCAGTGGTAGCATTTGAGTTCAATGATTATGATGACTTCCCTGTGGAGTCAAAGAAGTTTGTGATGCCAGGGTTGTTATTATTTTTCTTGGTTAATAATGCAAGTGTTCCATTTTTTCTTCCACATTACATTACACGAATAGCTATATCCATTTAATCAGCATGTATATGATGATGACCACTGTGATCACTGTGATAGATAGATAGTGTCACAAAAAGACTCCAGACAGTCAAACAGGTTTGGGGCAGCCACACGTACAGTTGTGCTTGAAAGTTTGTGAACCCTTTAGAATTTTCTATATTTCTGCATAAATATGACCTAAAACATCATCAGATTTTTACTCAAGTCCTAAAAGTAGATAAAGAGAAGCCAGTTAAACAAATGAGACAAATATATTATACTTGGCCATTTATTTATTAAGGAAAATGATCGAATATTACATATTTGTGAGTGGCAAAAGTTTGTGAACCTTTGCTTTCAGTATCTGGTGCAACTAAACGTTTCCGGTAACTTTTCCATTCCTCCGTACAGAACAGCTTCAACTCTGGGATGTTGGTTGGTTTCCTCACATTAACTGCTCGCTTCAGGTCCTTCCACAACATTTCGATTGGATTAAGGTCAGGACTTTGACTTGGCCATTCCAAAACATTAACTTTATTCTTCCGTAACCATTCTTTGGTAGAACGACTTGTGTGCTTAGGGTCTTTTTCTTGCTGCATGACCCACCTTCTCTTGAGATTCAGTTCATGGACAGATGTCCTGACATTTTCCTTTAGAATTCTCTGATATAATTCAGAATTCATCGTTTCATCAATGAAGGCAAGCCATCCTGGCCCAAATGCAGCAAAACAGGCCCAAACCATGATACTACCACCACCATGTTTCACAGATGGGATAAGGTTCTTATGCTGGAATGCAGTGTTTTCCTTTCTCCAAACATAACGCTTTTTTCCGGTTTGTCCACGTGATCTTTAGCAAACTGCAGACAAGCAGCAATGTTTTTTTGGAGAGCAGTGGCCTTCTCCTGCAACCCTGCCATGCACACCGTTGTTGTTCAGTGTTCTCCTGATGTTGGACTCATGAACATGAACATTAGCCAATGTGAGAGAGGCTTTCAGTTGCTTAGAAGTTACCCTGGGGTCCTTTGTGACCTCGCCGACTATTACACGCTTTGCTCTTGGGGTGATCTTTGTTGGTTGACCACTCCTGGGGAGGGTAACAATGGTCTTTAATTTCCTCCATTTGTACACAATCTGTTTGACTGTGGATTGGTGAAGTCCAAACTCTTTAGAGATGGTTTTGTAACCTTTTCCAGCCTGATGAGCATCAACAGCTCTTTTTCCGAGGTCCTCAGAAATCTCCTTTGTTCGTGCCATGATACACTTCCACAAACATGTGTTGTGAAGAGCAGACTTTGATAGATCCCTGTTATTTAAATAACACACGGTGCCCACTCACACCTGATTGTCATCCCATTGATTGAAAACACCTGACTCGAATTTCACCTTCAAACTGACTGCTAATCGTAGAGGTTCACATACTTTTGCCACTCACAAATATGTAATATTCGATCATTTTCCTTAATAAATAAAAAACCAAGTATAATATTTTTGTCTCATTTGTTAAACTGGTTTCTCTTTATCTACTTTTAGGACTTGAGTGAAAATCTGATGATGTTTTAGGTCATATTTATGCAGAAATATAGAAAATTCTAAAGGGTTCACAAACTTTCAAGCACAAATGTATATTATGATCCTGGCTGCAAAAGGTTGAAAATTGATTGAGTAGTTTACAAGACTGAGTCCAAAACAGAACTTAATACGCGGAGGTAAGATGGCAGTTTTAAGGGCTGGTGGAGCAAATGATGTCATCTATTCCAAAACCGTAAGTGACGTCATCTGAGGCGCTGGAACCAGAAGTAATGTCATCAGAAGTGCCGGGACCTGGCAGGATTTCCTAGGAATGGTCTGCAAGGAACTGAGAGAAACAGTCAGCACACTCCGCCACCCCCTGATCTGATGTAGTATTACACTTACTCAAGCCGTTTAGCTGCCTCCTAATCACACGTGTGTGACAATAGACGGAGCAATTTTTACACTCTCAGTTTACAGTAACAGAAGAAGGAAGTCCATGGAACAGCACAAATGTATGTCTTCTGTTGACTGTAAATTAGCTTCATGTTAGTATTGGTTGTGTTCATTAATTTTATAATCTCAGATTAATGCTTTGTTTCAGAAGTATAAATCAAGTGCAGATTAATTTTATAAATAAATAACTTCTTTAATTTCTCCTTCTCTTTGGTTATGAGGAGGTACTTGGACAGTCCCTTTTCCTATAAAAAAAGTTCTTGATCTTCAGCTTGCTGGACAAAATTCAGAAATATACATTCAGAAAAATAATTCTAAACACTACATAAATGATATCCATACCATACCCCTTTCAAAGCCCACATAATTCTAAGCAGGGTTGTGGTGGGTGGGAGCCTTTTCTAACAAGCATAGGGCACAAAGTAGAAATGAGGAGGAACTGGGATGCAAATCCTGGTCTTCCTACTGCAAGGCAGCAGTGCTACCACTGCACCTCTATGCCATCTGTGAGTGATATCAAAAATCAAACATTGCTTTTTCTTCTACCCCTCGCAACTAATATTGTTTATAAATAATTAATGTTACATGAGTTGCATGCATTTCCAACAATATTCTAAACTAATTAATGAAATAAAACTATACCTTATTAATATCTTCTTTGATATAAAGTGCATTGAACTTAGTTATGCGGTGGGCTGGCGCCCTGCCCGGGTTTTTTTTCCTGCCTTGCTCCCTGTGTTGGCTGGCATTGGCTCCAGCAGACCCCCTTGACCTTGTAGTTAGGATATAGCAGGCTGGATAATGGATGGATGGATGAACTTAGTTAAAACTATTTTCCTTTGGTAGACTGCAAATAGCAAAGAAATCTTTGTCAAAGTCCTTCTGCATATATTTTTGTATAGCAAATGTAAAGAACAACAAAATTAAAACAGGATACAAGATACAACATTCCAGCTAACTTACATTTGGACATGCCACCATCTCTGCTGTTTTTCAGTTGTCATAGACCAGTACTAAGATCACCCTTTCTGATAATATAATGAAAAACAACATTGGTTTTCTCTGAATTGTGTCGATTTTTAAGTGAGGCTATATGTTTTTGTGTCTCTGGAACATATGAATAATTTTTCTTAGCCAAACGTTTCTCGTCAGTCAGTCACATAGGAATATTTAATTACATATTTTTTATATACTGTGAAAGGTATCATAAACAAACATAAAGATTTAGGGCACCCTTGGGCAAACCCTGCATAAGTGAAACAAAATAAGAAACATGAAGTTAACTAGATTTGAGAAATATCATTGCAGACGCCAGACTACAACTAGACTGAAGGCAAGATGATGGTGTAGCCGGCTAGGGGGCATGCTAGGCAAAAGAAGCCGGCAGTGATGTCATTCGTCTTCCAATAACCAGTCGAGAAGATGCATTATACAACAGCGCCAACCCTCGACTCAGGATGGAATTACTATTAGCTCTTTGAGTGCTGAATATTTTTTCCAAAAAGCAATGGTTTCACTCAGAAGTCAACATAAAACATCTGTTGCTGCATGCTGTGGCTGTTAGTTTGCCAAGAATGTGCGGCTTGCTTGCTGCCAGGCTGTCTTTGCGTGGCTGGGACACGGTCGCAGTGCATTACAATCTGGTTTTTACCTCTTATCATTGTTAAGTGGCAGTCCTCCCTGGTGAACATTGTCAGTACCACGACTAGCTGGGGACCAATCAGCTGAAGCTGGAACCTCACATTCATCTTCGATCGCTTGTATCAAAAACTTGAGTCTGACAAGCCATAGTCTAGTTCAGAGATAATAGACAACAGGGTCATCCACTGGGTATTTTGCTTTACACATTCCCTTTGATCTCTCGCCAGATGTCAGTGCCATTTTTGCCGTTGTGTGCGCCTTGCTACTCACAAGAGCGCAGGGAATCTTGGTCAAACCAATGAATCTAACTTTCCTTCTAGCAACGAGAGTCCAACTAAAACATATCGGTGGGTTTTGTCACAGTTTACAGTTGATTACCATCGTCAACTCCTCCTTTTGACAAAAGTCAACATCAGCCCTGAAAGAGTTAAATGTGCACAGAAGTTGAGTAACCAGACTCGCAGAACACAGCACCACAGAGATCTGCTCAGCTTTGATTGTTAGTGATTATTCCTTATTCTTCACTTTAAGTTACACTAGCCTTACATTTTGAAAACAGGATGCAGTATTTGGTCATTATTTACCAGGAGCCAAAATGAAGTACAATGAAGAATAGCCATTCATTCATTCATTTTCTGAGCCCTCTTATTTAAAATTAAACTATTAAGAACCTGTGCAGCCCATTCTGTAAAATTACTTCACACTCAATATAGGGGGAAAAATATCTACCTTGGAATTTGCCTTGATGTACTGTTAGTTAACTAGTGTTTTGTGTATTTTTTGCCTTGAATTATATACTATAGAATTGGTTTTGAACAAGATTATGAAAACATTCTATGGTCACATAAGTGCCTCTGTGTCTGGGCTTGGAGAGGGAAACTTGTGCGCATGGTAGAAGGTCTTTATTCTAATCTGGTCCAGTGATTATTTCACTTATTGGGGCAAAATTCTTGCTAATGTTTTTTTTATATTGCAGAGGACTATTTTAGGGTAATATTTCTGATAAGTATTATGATGGCATCACTTCACAAAAAGATTTTATGATTCAGTATGCAATATAGTGTTTTTGGTGTAATATTAGAATCAGATCTAAAGTATAAATGATGAAAAGCCATAGTAGTATCAGTGATTTTGTCAAAGGAAATACAAAGGAAGTATCACAGCTGAACAGTTCTCTGAAGTACAAATGCAGTTGGCAATCAATTTTCGCTTCCAGATCAAAACTAAAAGCTTCTGCTTTAGAGACTATGACAGTGTGAACTGAGTCATAGTAAATGGTGTAGCTTTGTAAGGGGTAAAGTTCAAAAGTTCAGGTCAAGTAATATTGTTACCTCTGCTCAATTTACTTTTTAGAATAGAAAAATAAATTAATCCAGTGGAATTGAAGAAAAGCACATTAGCTTGCATAGCTATGCCCAATTTGAGAGTGAATGAGCATAATTCTATATCTTAAATGCATAAAGGCTCTCCATCTGTATGTCAATTTTGATGTAGCCATGCCACATGTCACATCTAAATTTGCAGAATGCTAGTATTACTTTGAGGACTACTGAACTCTCTCTTTATTATTTCAATTTACATAATCTGTGTAGTTTACAAGCAGAAGTGCCACAAACTGTCTATACAAAGTACTCGGACCACCTTCAAGAAACCAAAACTCTGCCTCTTTATAGAAATCCCAAGATCAGGAATAAAAACAGCAAAACGAAATTACAGGTTCTAACTAGGCAATCCTGTTTGGTACTTGAAACCGAGTTTGATTTCAATACTTGTATGGAGTTTTCATGTTCTCTTTTCTCTGCGTGGCTTTCTTTCAAATACTTGAGTTTTCCTCTCACATCCCTAAACATGTGCAGGTTAGGATAACTGGCAGTAAGCTGTGAATGTTCACGTATGTTTGATGATAATCTGGTATGTTAAGTAATTTGATTTTATGACTGTATTCATGTATTGATCATTCAGAATAGGTCCATCAAATAATTTACTTTCTGAACATTCTGTTATACAGTATTCCAGGGGCTCCTAACTGGGGTAAACTTACCTCCAAGGGTAAAATTTTGCTTACTCTGGGGGGTACATTTGCTTAAAAAAAGTTGAGAAGAACTCAGTTAGGTTCCAAAGACGACATGAGACTTGCTCTTTCAACAACTGTGCCAATAATATCCAAAATCGTAAGTGAAAACCAAGAACAGGCATCTCAATGATTGGTGTGTTCTCATCGCCTAGTATACTGGTATATGCTTATCATAACTTGTTTTTAAATAAATGAAATAGCATTATTAAGTGCCATTATTATTATTGTTATTTGAACTTAATATAAAAATGCTATGAACAGTATCTTAAAATTTCTGGAAGTGCTGCTGGAAGAGGATCTGAGAACACCTGGAGCACTTCTGGGTGCACTATAAAAGAGGCCAAAGCCGAAGTCTGTTCAAGCAGCCAAAGTCAGGAGGTGGAAGACAAAGCTGGTTGGGAGAGGAGTGGAGGCGGAAGAGAAAACGAAAAAGAAAAAGAAAGAAGAAGAAGAGAAAGAGAGAGAGAGAGGGGGGACTGAGCAGTATTGCTGTGGATAATTGTATACTGTGCTCTGAAGTGGGGAGCAGGGAATAGAGCTGGCTCACAAGGAAATAAACTGTGTGTTGCTTTTGCACTTGTGTCTCTGTGCTTGTCTGTGTCTGGATTTGGGGAGCTGTACGCCCCCAGTATAGCACAATGGTAAACGTAATGGGTGTGGCCTCCCTGACCATTACCTGCGTAAGCAGAATAATTCAAAGGGCCCTCATCAAAGTGCCAGAAGCAATGTGCAGTGATTCCTGCATTTGATCTTCTCCAGGTTATAAACACTTTCTGAGGTTAATAGTCTCAATGCAATAAGATGTCATGAAATTCTTTATTTATTTCTTATTGGATTTCCAAGGGAGAATGTATTCTGGAGCTTATGTAAGCTGTTTCTTGATGCCATTTTGACATTTAAAAACATTTGTGTTGTGATTGGAAGTAATAAATTGATGATTGAACCATTGATTTTAGTAATTTTTATAGGTTATGCATGAAATTAAGAAATACTTTAACACAGAAACTATATATTTTTTTGTTTCCAGTTTTAGACAGTTAATGAAGCTAGTGTAAGTTGAACTCATCATTCTTTATTAATGGTCTCAGCATTAACATGTTATGGCCAGATGACATCATACATTAAATGGCAGCCAGCAGTCTTCTCTAATGTGCTGCTAAAGGGTACTTGCTGTTGTAAGGCGTCTGCAGACAGGCATCAACTCTCTACAACAAGTGTCTGGGTTTCAGTGGGCCCAGAGGACTAGGGATAGATTGCAAAGGCAAAAGTCGCTATCCGCATTACTCCATGTTGAGCTCAGGAATATGAGATAGCCATCTGGGGGATGCAGAGGCACTGATGGACAAGATAAAGTCAGCAACCAGTTTGACAAAAACAAGAATAAAAGAGATGGAAATGACACACTAGGATGCAGACATAAAAGTCAAAAACAGAAACAGACAAGAACTGTAAACAAAAAGGAAAAACAAGTATTTTACATGAAAGAAAAAAAATTAAGTAAGAAATACCAAAGAACCTTCCAAAAGCAGGAGAAACAGGACTGTTTCTTAACAACTTATTGTTGAGAAGCAGGCAACAGTCTATTTGTATGCTAAATCAAACAAGATTACACAGGTCTCATATGACAAATGAATAATTGCCCTAATCAGGTAACTGCAAACTTATTCAAAGAAAGTAATCCAATCCAAAATACTTATTATGTCTCTCGAACTGTAACATTACTTTTCATCATTACTTCCTGAAATCACATTAATTTTAAATTGCAAATATGTACCATTTGAACAATACAAAGATAGAACCAAAATGTCTTTTTAGGATTTTAATAAGGAGGAAAAAACAAATATGCTTTAGTTATCATTATGCCTTTTTCAAAATCATTATGCCTTTTTCAAAAACCAGCAAGGTAGAAGTTACTTAAGAATACTCAATAAAAATAGATCTTAAAGACTTAAACTAAAAGAGACTAAATTTGAACACTGACAAACATGGAGTCAGTAAATGTAAAATTAATGCTTGTGTAGTGGCCAGCAGAGTAGAATATGTAATGTTTGGATGGGGCCATTCGTGTGCAGTATATGTACAATCAATATGTCTGCGTCTCCTTGTCTGTATAAATTTGCACTCTTCATATCATCAAAAAATAGTGGAGATCAAAAAGAAAGCATTTACAGTACATTTTGTAATTAACCATTTTACATTTACTGAAAATTAATGTAATAAGAGCTGTACAAAGACTTCCCCGTGTTTTGAGCAACATTAAAGAGATGAAATTAAAAAAAATCAAATTGCTTGTCGAGATATAGCACTACATTTTTTGACACATGACACTTACTGAATTTTCATTTTGCCCTTATAAATAAAATTGTTTATGGGCTCTTTGACAAAGAGGCAGTACATCACATGAATATTAATATAACTATCATGTTTAATTCTAAACGTTTGCGTACACCTGCAGCAGTTCAGTTCACTGTCTTCTGTAAACTAGAAATAAATTCTCTTAGTTCATTATATTCTTTCAATGCATTATAAAACT